>NC_143396.1:263567316-263871999 GCF_052110815.1 Crocodylus siamensis
CTAGGAAAGAAATTGCTAGTTTCCAATGCTTAGACAGAGCTCATTCAGCAGCTGTTAAAGGTAGGGACATACCTAAATCACAGTGTGCTGCGCAGCGGCTCCTTTAATTTTGCTCTTTTTGCTGCCTGCCCTCTCCCCCTGTCCGGCTGCTGATTGGTTATAGGGCCCCAGCTGCCCCACCACTTACCGCTGATCAGCCAGAAGGCAAAAACCATGGTTTAAAATTTGCTGCAGTATTTTCCTCCTGACCAATCAACATCAAGCTGTGATGCTAGCGGGGCCCTCAGCCAATCAGGAGCAGGAGGCATAAGCCATGGCATATTTAAAATCATGGTTTTTGCCTCCTTTCCAATCAGCAGCAAGTGGTGGGGCTGACAGGACCCCTCCACAAATCAGTGGTGGCATGTGCAGCAAAAAGAGCAAAATTAAAAGGAGCTGCTGCACAGCACAGTTCCACCATGATTTAAGTAGGTCCCTAGTTATAAGTCCCTAGTTATCAGACTTTCAACTTCAGTCTGAGGACATACATTAAGTACAGTTTGTTCTTACAGGATCTACAAAAATTGGGTCTAGGAGACCTGCTTCTGAGAGGCAGTGGCCACCCACAACTTTACTTGAATTGAATGGGGCACATATAAATGTCCCAACCAGTCAGAAATTAGGCCCGTCATGGTTAAAGAATACACATCTGTGGCTGCTTAAAAATACAATCTCTTCCAACAGAAGGGACACATTTACATTTTTTCTCCTGACATACATCTTGCGATATGGTGGTGTAATTAGCAAGTTTTGCATCCCAGGAAAAAGTGTGCCAGAGAGCAGCTGGGTTAGGATTGTCACAGTCTTACCTGTCCATGGACTCAGAATCACCTGCTGCTGCCATAGCAGTTTGCCCATCATTTGTTGTTGCTACCGCTGCTAAAAACAGCAGTCTGGTATCCCTGCACCCAGCTTCTGCTACTGCAGCAGTGGCTTGGGGCTGCTGATGCACTGCAGACTCCCCAAGGGAGCTATTACAAAACCAGGATAACAGGTGCCTGCTACTTGGTCTCAAAATTTACTACCAGGAAAACACAACCAATACGTATTGGCTAGCCCTTGAACAGGGATTTTCATATCTCACTCTCAAAGCACTTTACACAGGTAAGCAAGCATCACCGTCTGCTCTCTCCTGTGCCCTCTTTACATTGGCACCCAGGTTGGTGCCTCACTCACCCAACCTTAGATACACTACTGCTATACTATACCACAAATTTAAGTATAAATCCTCATGCTTGTTTTACTACCTCAGAGCAGACACTCTGCAGAGGTAACTACTGCTGCTAACGACTCTCAGGCTTATCTATTTGACTGTTTAAAATTACGTCCTTTATAATTTAAAACAAACCAGGTAAAAATAATGGATGAGGACGATGGTCCAAAATTCAGAAGGAAAACAGTACAAATCAGGTTCTACTGTGTGATTTCCTATCTGAAAATGTAAAAGATCTTGGAGGTTTCATTTATGAATTATGATATCAATCTGGCAATGCCTTCAAGACAGAGGGTACAATCTAGAGACCCAACAATTCTGACAAACAACAAATAAGACAAATGGGTGTATCTGTAGGTTTGCATGTATTTAGGCTGGCTATTGTCTGGGCTAAGGCATTATTCCTTCCAGGCTTGACGAGCTGTTTTCTTAGGTCTGAACTTCTTTACTGTCCGAGCCCCCAAGGTTTGGAATAGACTGCCACCAGAGGTGATTCAAGCACCCACTTTGAACGCCTTCAAGACATATTTGGATGCTTATCTTGCTGGGATCATATGTTCCCCGCTGACTTCCCGCCCCTGGGGCAGGGGGCTGGACTCGATGATCCTCCAGAGTCCCTTCCAGCCCAAACGTCTATGAAATCTATGAAGTCTGCAGTTACAGGAAGAGTGTTTTTGTTTTGTTTTTTTTAATCTGATATGCTCAATCTCATTTTGCTGAGGAAAGAACTTCTTTACTGTCCGAGCCCCCAGGGTTTGGAATAGACTGCTGCTGGAGGTGGTTCAAGCACCCACTTTGAATGCTTTGAAGAGATATTTGGATGTTTATCTTGCTGGGATCATATGATCCCTGCTGACTTCCTGTCCCTCGGGCAGGGGGCTGGACTCGATGATCTTCCGAGGTCCCTTCTAGGCCTAACGTCTATGAATCTATGAATTTTTATGAAGGTCAGTATGAATGAGAAGGTTCAAAAGGGTGCTGAGAACTGTAAAAGGATATTGCAACCTACCCCAACGTAACGTATTTGTTATGGAAGTGTTATGTTAACATGGTGTCATTTGGACTCTGTGTTTATCTTTTTTGAGATCAGATTATTATAGAGGAAAATAAAGCAACCCTTGCATTTCTTCTTAAGATTAGCAGATGCCATTTTTTTTCTTGTTTCAAAGGAGGTATTTAATCATTCAAACTATTTTTAATCTTAAATCTTCCTCATGGCCAAAAACAAGGAGGTATCACAATCTCAGTAGTAACAGAAATGAGCAAAAAATATCAATCCTAATCTTTCTGCTGAGTAGGTATGATGGGGGGTGCAATTTGTTGTTCTATTTGTCTATTAACTGGTTTTGAAAAGGTTTGGGCTTGAGTTTACCAGACAAGAGCAAACACTACAAAATGGTTAGCTCTTGAACAGGGTTGTTCATCCCCCCCACCCAAGCCCTCACAAAGGTATATAAGCATCATTATCTGTCTTCTCCAAATAGAAGAAGTGGGGCACAGAGTGGTGCTGTGATCCAAACAAAGACACAATGGGTGTGTTTACACATGAGGTTTACTGCAGAGCTGACTAATTAACTCTAAAGCAGGGTTTTCAACCTTTTATAACAAGTGTACCCCCGGCAGCTCCCTTTTAAATAAGTGTACCCGGGGGGAGGCATGGCAAGTGTGGGGCAACCACAGTGACTGCTGCTGCAGCAGTGACCGCTGTACCACCCCTGGGAGGAATGAGCGAGCCGAGCTTGTGGAACAAGAGCCTGGGCCCCTCCCCCCACCCAGCACCTCCCCGTCTCCCTTTCCACTGTGAGCAGCTGGCACTTATGGCCCCCAGCTGCCTGCGGGCAGCACTGCGCGCACCTGCCTGCCCGGACATGTGGGGCACAGCAGCTCCGGCACACACGGGGCAATGCTGGACATGGAGCAAGGTGGGGTAGCCAAATGCAGAGCGGTGGCTGCACTGCGTGCAAGCTTCCCCTGCCCCCTGCGTCCGGCCAGGTGGGTGGCACTTGCACAGCAGTGCGGATGGTGTATGGCAGCTCTCCATCCCCATCTGCCTACACATATCCCTTAGGGCTTTCTCAAATACCCCCAGGGGCACACATACCTCCAGTTGACAACCCCTGCTCTACAGTAAATATTTCAGCATCTATATGTGGGCCCCTATTAGGGCGCAGGAAACTAATAAACTCCTCAGCAGGGTAATATTTGTAAATACAAGTTTTTTCAGAGTTTTTTCATGCGCAGTGGCGCATATGTAGATGCTGCTCTGGCTGGCTGGGGTGCGAGGGTGCTTCAGTGTAAGGGCTGCCTGACAGTTAGCTCTGCAATAAAGTAATCTCGTGCCCCAGCCAGCCTCTCCACAGCACACTGAGCCCAGGGGAGCAGCCCCAGGCTAGCAGGCTGACCCCCGGGCTCCCCAGCAACCTAGAGCTGCTCTGACTGGGCTCCATGCGCTACGCATGAATAAGCCTTGGAGCTGATTGCTCCAGAGTTAATTGCTTCTGGACACACATTTAAATAGCACATCTGAGAGCAAAAAACTCTGAAGCAATAAGCTCCAGCATTTATTCATGTGCACTAACTGCATGTGTGCATGCCCACTGTGAGCAATGGACAGAACAGGAAATAGAACTGGAAATCAGGATTTGGGTCTGTGCCCTTGACTCTTGCTGCCTCCACATCACCTAAGAATTCATTAAAATATCCACATCTCCAATGTTATCAAGTGTAGTTTCTCCATGTCTCTGGCATTTTCAAACAGCCAAGAACACCCTCAACACAACCATGCGATACAATGTTAGCAATACCTTTCTGCTGACTGACATAAGAATTCTATTGTAACTGATGATGTTTTTAAGCTTCTCTTGATTGTGAGTGTAAAAACTAAAACTTGCACTAACTGTGTAACCAACAATCACAGCTATCACACTTGTATCATCACATTGCACATACTCATTTCCAATTCACCACTATGCAAGTCCCTACTTTAATTTCTGTTCACTCACTTCATCCTCTTAAAGGGTCTAAAACAACTTTCAGCTAGGTTAGTAATGGTACATTATTAAAGAAGATATGATTACAGTTCACATGTATATAAATAATGCAACAAAAAGTGCGTAAAACATAATTTGCATCCACTTCGATTTCAACCAGTAAAATCAAACTGTCCTCTAAATATATGAATAATACTGAATATATATTTCCTCTTGTCCATTAACAAGAGCAATAGCATTCTCTTGCTCATTTTTATCTAAATCCCTGCAATCATAATCATCTTCCCCATACTTAACTAAAAACTCTAAGTAAACATCTCTTCCTTACCTGTTAAGTTACCTAGAAATCTGTAGGTAACAATGTCTCCCACCTGCCTATTATATTACCTAGCATTCTGCAGATAACAAAACCTTTTCCAATTTTATCACCTACAGAACTCCGTAGATGCCAACATTTCCCTCTTGGACTTCTCTTTTTGTACAAATTCTGAAAAGATAAATTTGAGTGTGTCTTCATTTGTCCTTGACTCTGAACAAATTGTGCTGTTCATACACAAATAGCTTTTTGAAAATAAAAAATTAAATTTCCTGAATACAAAAATAATTGTCCTAACTGCCAACTTTAGGTTTCTAGCAGCTGCTGGTTCTGCTAAGAGAACCAAAAGAAACCAAAAGTTTATTTTAAAAAATATATTAGCATTGTTTTCCATACAAAACTGAAAGTAGATCAAGACCATTTAAGACCTTGGCATTTCAGGAGGATGAGCTTGCCCCCGCAATATAAATCTACAGATTTTATATTTTTCACTCTCAGAGTTGAGGTTAGAAAAAAAGCAATTTGGACTAAAAAACAATGAATTATTTCCAAAATTACCCAGTGTACTTTCAGTAAAACAGACTGCCAATATGCCTACAGTAACATACTCACAACTTGTGCAAGTACTGCACATCAGCAGACGAAAGCACGACTGCTTTATGTTAGATCCATCACTCTTTTAGCTGCAGTTAAACACAGGAAGATGCGTTAGTCCAGTCTATACCTTGCTTTGCAAAGACTGATACGTTGCACTTGCACTTAACATCCCCATACCATGACAAAAAGGTAACTCTGTATGGGTCGTCCATTGAGGAAAACACCGGATAGAAAAACTGCCTGGACAATTACATTTCCTCTCGTAAACTCTCAAGATGAATGTGCCCCACAGAAAATGGTGGAGGTTATATAAGCCTAGAACTTTTGAGGAACTGAATGAGAACTCCATAGACAAAAGTATACTGAGCGAGAGTCTGCACCACCATCATCCTCTGCTGCCGCAACATGTCTAGCACTCTTGGGACATCCAGAATCTAGAGAGACAAAAAAAATCAGCTGTTATAAACACTGGTCAAAAAAGAACACGGTTTGGACTTTCCAATCCAATATATATATCCCTTTCCCGCTTAAATAAATGCTGTACATGCACACCTGCACCTGCACAGATCTAATGATCACAGTTATGGAGCAGTCAGCCACTCTGGGCATTTTTACACATGCTCTGGCAGGCACAGGGGTGGGGCACTTTAATTAGCAAGCGCTTTTAATTAAAAGCACCTGAGAGTCACGTGCATCAGCATCCCCAGTGCTGAAAAATGGCAGCAGGTGCTTTGAATTAAAGCTCAACATATGAGCTTCAGTTTAAAGCGCCCCACTACTATTTTTCAGTGCAGAGATGCTAATACATGTGATGCCAGGGTCTGCCGAGCACGTTTTATTTCTGTGCTCCAACATGCTGGATTTCCACCGTGTCAGAGTTGGCTCCCTGCACATGTATAGGAGACCTCTAACCTCACAGCTCTGACAAATTCTATGTGAACTTGATCAAGGCATTTAAATTCTCTCTTCCATTTTCCCTAATTGTCAAAAGGACATGAGATTAACCTGCTCATTTCGCAGGGATGCCGTGGGTCCATCTGATTTAATGTTTGTCAGTTAGTTTGAATATACAAAGCACGTTGAATGTTCTATGGCTCAAGCTCATGATCATAGCTTAATTTCAGTATCAACTCTCTTAAATGAAAAAGCTAACAACAACCATAATAATCTTTAGCTATTCATCCTGCTCATCTACTTAACAGGGGTGTGCAAATAGTGATACACCAAAAATGAAGGCAAATGAAGTACTGGGCTATAAAACGTCTCTTCTAACATTAAAGTAAAAAAATCAATTATAAAACAAAACTTGCAGATCCAGGAGCTGATGCTGATCACTATCAGTTCTCACCAACGGCACACAGCCTTACACAGAAGTTGTTCAGTACTCTGCAGGATCCATGTCTCAAATCAACAGGCACATTTCAATGCATAACTTCTATATGGGCAAACATATTCAAGAACAGTCAGTGGCAACCTCTTCAGCAGGCAGGACAAAAAATTAGTCCCACGCCCTCTTTGAGTGCCACTCCAATCCTCTTGATCTGCTGCTCGTCTTTTTGCTTCCTGCCCTGCCTGCTACTGCGCTGCCCCTCCTCTCCTCAGTCTGTAGTGCACCATATGCAGAGGCTGCCCATGCCACTTGTGGCATGGGTGCTGCAGATTGGCAAACCCTATTCTAGAATAGTACTAGCAGTGGCAAGAGGTTTCACACTGCAGCAATAAATATTTTCCAAAGGCAACATCATCAAGGTCCAGGTGATCAGGCAACAATACATACTAGCTGTGTACTCCACTAAAGCTTTTATTTTAAAACATGAAAAAAAAATAACCTCATTGTGTTCCAAACAGGCAATCATGATCTCTGACAATATGACAACTCCAGTTCTTCCTACGCCTGCGCTGCAATGCACCAGTAGAGGAGGGTTAGGGTTTTTAGGATCCACTGTGCTGTTTGTATGGCGCCGCACTGACTGTATCTCTTCTAAGTATGCTGTTGGTTCCAATAGAAAAAAAAAGACATATAGATGCATACTCCACCATGTTATTCTCTAATGAAAGTTGCAACAGTCAATTGTCATATGGCATTAAATGCTATTCCTGCTAACAATGTTTCAATAAGTAAATTAATATCCCATTCAAAGCAATAGGAAGTTGCAAAGATTATTATCTCTTTACTTGGTGTTTTGTGCCTGGGAAGCATTTTCCTGGCAAGGTGGCCTATGACCTGAGCTTCTGTTGCTGGCAAACATGAATGGCATGCAATGTAATTATATTTTGATTTATAGGGATTTTAATAAATAAACTGCATCATCTTAGAGGCAGAAATAGAACTTTAATAAATGGACAAATATATTCCTGCCAAAAATACCAATCCAGCCTCCATCACTAGTGTGAAAAAAACTCTTATATCAGGATGTTTCAAGGTCCTATACTGAAGCCATATTAGGTGGTTTTGTTGCAGAGGGGATTAATACAACTTACAAAGAAATCCCTTTATATCCTCTGGGCAGCCATGCTCTGGCCAGTCGGTGTACTGAAGGTGCCACACTGTTCTCTCCTGCCCCGTGAGAAGGTGTTTGATCTTCAAGCCTGTAGTTGCATAGCAGCCTGAGTCTGTACGGAATCGTGTGGTAATCTTAAATCTCCCATATGTGACAGTGTTGTGTCTTGACCCAAGTCGTGGCCAGTACCTAAAACACTTTTCTCTCCCAGCCTCCTTGAAAACAAGGTTTTGTAAATATCAGGTGTGAAAATATACAAAACTGACAGTGTTGTACCAATTCCAGCATTTCCATCCTACTATGTACTCCTAAAGGCTTCTTCACAAGCTTAACTAGTCATCAGTTCATGAAGAAGCCAATACTAAGGCCTGCTCTATGTAATCCAGGACTTTCCAATAGCGTTATGCCAATAAATCTGTCGAGTGGAGGCAAGCCACACCTATCCCCCTTGAAAGAATCCTTTTTGCCACTGTAACTGTCATCACTAGACTTTTTGCCCCAACCAACTTTATCATACCAACAGAAGTTTCTAGTGTAGACTTGGCCTCAACAGCAAGTACCTACCTCTTCTCCTGTCACCATTGCAATAATGGCAACCCCTTGTTCCCACACCATCTGCCAGAAATCCTGACATGTACTCTGCAAAGGGCCTTGTGTAGCAATATAATCCCACTCAATGCCCCCAACGGAAACCTGTTAAAAAAGGAGAAAAAAAATGAGGAATCTGTGAGGTTATAAGGAACATGCTCTGTGAAAGTGTAGAAGTTGAAAGAAAATAGTAAAAATAAAGGACTGAAGGTAGGTATTCCAAGTCATGTAATCCTTCCTGGTTCACTCCCTACCATTACCACCACAACAACTATAAACAGGTTGAAGGAAATAGGTATATTTAGTTTAGAGAAAAGGAGATTAAGGCAAGACATGACCACAATTTTCAATAATCTGAAAGCTGCTAAAAAAGAGAGGAAGAACAAACTGAAGGGAATGGGATTAAACTACAGCAAAAACAGATTTTGATTAAATCTCAGGGAGAAAAAAACTTCCTGGAGCACATGACCTCTGAGGTCCCTTTCAAGCCTCTAATTCTCTCTTATTTTAAACATATATACAAAAGAAAAATACAATTAAGGAGATGTATTTTAAATACACAATATATACTATAACTGAGGGAAAAAAATAATGTGTCCTACTGGGGAAACTGTATGCATTTAGAAGAACTTGGTTTTAGAGAAGTATTCTAGCTATCATGTGGGTAGTGCCATTTTTACAGAATTAAGGAGAGTGTTCCTTGGTCAGTGAATGAAGGTTTTCCCTTCAGATTTCTAAGTTGATTCAGGAAAGCCAAAAGGACCTATTTTCAGGTTCTGTTTTCACATACACCAACTATTTGGTTGGTATTATGCCAAATCCCACTAAAAACATATAACTGCCTACCAGTACCTAAGAGACCTTAACTTTCTTCAAAAGCCTCAAATGATTTGAAGTTATATCCTGGAAAAGGGCAAGAGCCCTGAAAATACATTGAAATTCACTTCAGAAAGTTTCCTTATAAGGTTTAAGAAAAGGGGCACATAGCCAGGGGTGATGGTGGAAGATAAGTGAAGAACAGCTTCCTATCCAACTCCATTTCCTTCCTGTAGCCATCCAAAAAAAGCTCTGGCACAGAGCGGGCACTGCCACTTTAAAAGTCTGGTCCACAGAAGCAGAAGGAATAACAGTGCACTTAATTTTAAGTTATTTAGGTTTAAAAGTGGCACATACCTATAGACACACACACAGTTTTATATATAAAATTTGCTTAAAATGGAGACAAGACTCATATACACAGTCCTTTAAGAAATGATCCAGTACATTTTCACAGAATCACAGAAGTAGGGTTGGAAGGGACCTTGTAGATCTTCAAGTCCAACCTCCTGTCTGGGCAGGAGAAAAAACTGCGCTCAAATGATCCCAAGTTAGGTAGGCATCAAGCCTCCTCTTAAAGACCCCCAGGGTAGGAGCCATGGCCACTTCCCTTGGAAGTTGGTTCCAGCTCCTAGCCACCCTACCTGTGAAGTAGTTCTTACAGATGTCTAATCTAAACCTACTCTCCAACAACTTGTGGCTGTTATTCTTTGTTATGGTGCTAGGGGAAACAAGGTCTCTCCCAAACCCTTCTGGTCCCCCCTAGTGAGTTTATAGATGGTCACCAGGTCCCCCCTCAGCCTTCTCTTGTGAAGGCTGAACAGGTTCAGGTCCCGCAGTCTCTCACTGTAGGGTCTGCACTGTTGTCCCCGGATCATGCGGATGCCCTTCTCTGGACCCTCGATGTTGTCCACATCCCTGCTGAAGTGGGGCGCACAGAACTATATGCAGTACTCCAGCTGCGGCCTGACCAGTGTTGCGTAGAGAGGGAGGATCACCCCCTTGGACCTGCTTGAGATGCACCTGTGGATGCACAACAATGTCCGGTTAGCCCTGCCAACCGTGACCTCGCATTGTTGGCCCATGTTCATCTTGGAGTCAATAATGACTCCAAGATCCTTTTCTGCCTCCATGCTCTCAAGAAGGGAGTTTCCCATCTTATAAGTGTGCTGCTGGTTTTGAGGGTTATTACAGATTTTTCCACAACTTTAAGGTACAAACTTGCCTCCCATTAGCACAAAAAGAAAAAAGTGATGGAATAAATGCCATACAGCAGATGTCTCCAGTACCTGATCCTGAATTCTTTCCAGCTGTCCAAGAAAAACACCTCTTCCCCAAAAAGTCAACATTAGCATGAAAAGGAAAAAGAGAACAGACAAGATATTAACTGCCCCCCCAGCCACCATATTTTTTCTTCAATCTAAATATTTCTAAGTACAGAACCAACTGACAAACATTTCTTCAGCTGTACTTTTCTTACCTTAATGTGAGATGCATTGATGTAACCTGTGTTATTTTCTTTGGTTGGGACCAGCTCCACTCTGGTATCATCATAGGGAAGGACATCCTGGAACCTGTTTCTCTCAGCATTTTCAGGGAGCCGGGCTATTGAACACTCACCATCAGTGAGCCTTTTCTTTTGAATCCGCTCATATTCTGTAAACACCATGCCCTGCTCTAATCGTTGTTCAAGAATTTTACACTACAAGACAGAAGAAGAAAGCATACAAAGTTTCAGCCCAATTCAGTTTTACTAGTAACAATGCAGTGAAAATAATTTAATATAAATAAAATGCACAGATTTTTCTCATTTCTAATTTTTGTAATTACTTCCCAGATATCCCTGTTTGTATAGCACGTCACAGTAAACCTGGAGTGGCAAATTCTGAAGTCCTTAACCAGGCAAATCTTTAGGCAGTGGGAGTTCTGCTGAAGTGGGAGCTGACTCAGAACTTCAAGCTATGGCAGTTAGACACAGAGATGGTAAATAACATTCAAAAATGATTTTTTAATTTCTGTAGAGATAACACAGTCAGACATGGAACCAGTTTTGCTAGACAAGGTAATTACGGCATTTCCCCAGATTTGGATGAAGATGTTTAGAAACTTTTCTGCTCGGTTTAGCAGGTTGGACTGGGTATTTTGACTTGATGGAAGTCCAATTTATTTTTTCAAAACCAAATACTTTCTAAATCATGAGAGACTTCTGGTATTTCTGTTTGGCAAAAATAATTAAATGAATAAGACAGAGATTTAAGCCAATAAACTACTTCTGTTGTCACAAGCAGCCAGACTCATGTTAACATCTGAATGTCCATGTAGCTATCAGACAAGTCAGGAATTTTGTTGCAAACAGATGCCATTACCACATGCTACAGGAAAAAGCACTAAATCTCTACTGACAATGTCTATACTAAAACACTCCAGAGCAGCAGCCTCTTCCACTTTTTTTTTTTGCCAAGATTTCTAGCACAGAATGGACAAGAAAGGGCACCGTATCACAAAGCTGAGCATGAAAGACTTTGAACAAACATAAAGTAAACTTGATATTCTAAGAACCTTTGAAATCCTGTGAAACTGGACCTTCTTTCTTCTTTCTATTACATGTGCCTGAACTATTTTGTCTATCTCCTATTTAGACTGCAAACTTCTTCAGCCAGGAACGTTCAATTTATAGAGCATCAAGCACAAGTACACTCAGTGCTAGAACAGTGGCAACATTTTTAAAGCTTTAAGTATTTACCTCATCAACAGCCCCATTCTTTGAGGGCAGCGTTAGAAAACTGCTCCCTTATCCTGATGGATCTTTTGCACAGTCCTATTCTATTTAACATGTATTTCAGATGAGGCTGCTTAACAAGGAAATGAGGTGATGTGCACACAGAGGGCACACATCTCTGAAACCTCTGAAGGGTTCAGTGAAGACTCTCTGTTTTCCCAGCTGTTTGGTTCCAACTTAAAAAACTATAAATATTATATACTGCCCACTTGCCCAAGGACTGGGGCTAAGGCAAATTACACAAATCTAAGGAAAATAAGGAGTTATAAACTTGTATACAACTCCCATCCTTAGTCTTCTTAGGTACTTTTACCAAGAGCCCGTCAGGAATTACAAGTCTCATTCACCAATTACCCTCTACATCTGACTCAATTTAAAACTAAGATGTTCTAGCAGTTAGCCTTTGCTAATGTATTTCATTTTTAAGATTCTAGTCCTAAGGAGAAAGCAAATATTCCAGAAAATTGAGACATACCCTTTCATCATTTGTTGCTCTAGTAGACTCTTCCTTACCCTCATCTGGCAGAGGCATTCGAGACAAGGTTAGTCCATTTAGGGCAGCTAGCTTTAGGGGCCCTATTTTTCTTGCATCGGTTTTGTTTTTTTTCATTCCCTGCCAGAAAAAAAATAAAGTTATACCCTCTAGAAAACACTGGACAAATAACAAAGCAAACTTAGGAGGGGTTCAGCTTTTGGAACAGAGGACTACCCTTGTTATTATCTTTGAAAGCCAGCGTGGTAAAAGATTCTGGTGGTAGAACCACATTCTTTCACAGGACCCGACACCAGTCTGTCTTCATTCCAGACAAGTTACTGAAACTTCACAAGAATGGGAAATATTGTTCTCTACAGGTTAGGTCCTAGGGCAAGGAGCAGTTTGGAGAGACTGACATTCTTAAACAGAATTAGACTCTCCAACAGTTCAGAATAAAACACAAAAATACCACATATACAATCAGTTTCATCTGTATTAGACAACATTGTTTGTGGACCCAATTTTCAGAAATGATCTCAATTTTGTAGGTGTATTTTACCTTATCTAGGTGTGTCTAAGCATTTCACTGAACCTACAAATCAGGTATTTAAGGTATCACAGTAGTAAAAAGTGTGCCTTCAATGAACTGCAGATACTAAATCATGGGCACAGAATTAGAGGCTGAAATGAAGTGCCTTGGAAATCATTCCTTACAGCAGCACCTAAAATGTGCTAGGCACTGTACAAACACACAGAAAGACAAAGCCCCTGCCCTAAGGAATTGCAAAATATACCAAAGAAGTAAAGCCAGAGAGGATCATGAATGACTTCGCACAGTTGTGCACAAACATATAAAATTTTGTAAAGCAGAAGTTGTGGAAGAGATGGGTAGCTTGCTTGACCAGGAGAAATTGAATTTGTAAGACACAGAATGGTTAGAAGGCGAGACAAAAGGGGAGAGGGAACCTGAGGAGGAAAGAAAAGAAAAAATGGAGGAAGTGAATAGAAAGAAGGGTGAAGGAAAAGGACATGGGAAAGAATGAGGGAAAAGGAGATGGTACATCTAGTGCTTCATGACGTTATGTTAAGTGGGGGAGGGAGAAGAGTCTAGAAAATACACATGACCACTCAAGTCCTGTGGTTCAACTCAGAGAATGGGTCTAATGCTGTCAGAAAGCTGCTAGTGGAGAGGAGGAAACTACTCCTGTTCCAGCCGGAAGGGGCATCAGAAGCTAGCTCCTCATGGATCTGAGATTGATCAAACAGGAAGTGGGAGGACCAGATGAATGGGTGAAACAGTGACAGAAAATAGAGGGGAAAAGAGGTACAGAAGGGAAGAAAGGAGAGAAAACAAGAAAATAAAAATGGGGGGTGGACATTTGTTGGTACATTTCAAAACTCTTGAGAGGTGTATTTTTAAAACCCATCAGACATGTTCTATCTACCAGCATGAGCCCTGGAAAAAAACAAAACAAAACAAAATAAAACAAAACAAAAAGAAATATCTACTTACACCTAAAGGTGGAAGACCTTCCACAATATTCTTCTTCCCAGACAGAAGATCAGACACAGGTCTCTTCTTCACAGAGTCCTTTCTAACTCTGTACCTTCCTGAAGTTGTAAGGTCAGATTCTGACATAGATGGAGTCAGCAAACCTTCACCTCTTCTCTGCACCTGTGACTCAGCTAGTAAATGGACTGGGCTCATATCTTTCATCCTCTTTTCTGGCTCTGTAATATGTAACTTAGGTTCAAGGATATGCAAAGGGCCAGCAGGTGAAGCAACAGAACTGTAAGGATAACTTAAAAGAGACTCAGAAGGATGACCACCCATGATACCAGAAAGCTGGGCTTGGCCTTCAGAGAGAGGAGACAAACTTGTATGAGCTTTTTCTTCTTCAAATTCCTCCTCCTCCTCACTGCTGTGAATCAGCATAGTTGCATCTGAAAGAGACTTTTTATGACCACAGTTCATGCCTTCTTCTTGCTCCTCATTTTCTTCTTGCTTTGTCCTTTCCATTAGAACACTGGGCTGTGACCCTCTTGGAAGGGCCACATCTGCTGCTGATGCTGACATGGTTCTCTCCTTAATTCTGACTCCTTCAAAGCTGTGGACCAGCCCTGCTATTTCAATACTATTTCTTTTCTGTAACTGAGCATGGCGCGCTGATGTTAAGGGTTCACTCACTTCCTGAAGAGAATGTGCAACAGGCAGACTGTCTTCCTGAAATGTCTGGACAGAATGGTGGACTCGTCTTGTGATGAGATCTGGATTGCTGCTGCTTATATAAAGGTGTCGGGAAAGGTCTGGAGTACTGTTTGCAGGTCTTGGGTAGGGGTAAGGAGGAGGCGGTCGATAGACCTGAGTCTTCATGATATTTGGTGCTGGATAATCCTGAGCCTGAAGCTGCACATTTGTCAACTCCGGCACACTGACTGCTCCAACAACTGGTCGCTTTTCAGCAGGATATGGGTATGGAGACTGGCTATGAAAACTGTAATTCAGGTTAAACGGATAGTGATTAGATTGAGGTGAAGTGAAGTGAGCATGTTCTCGGATTTCAGGTTGGCTGTAAACCAGGGCATCAGGTCTACTGTAAGCATATGAATTGCTGATGTTAAGATTTCTCATTGAATGACTCTGCTTATCCGTGTGTATCATTCCCCTGTTAAGCTGTCTCATCACAGTTTCATAATCTGGGGTAGGCCGATAAGAAGGTGGTATTAGTGCACTATGTCGATGTGATGGGACATAATCAGGTCTCAGGACATCACTTCCAGTAATACTTGGGTTAGAGGACATGGGAGATGGCTGCAAGTAGTGCTGTGGGTTATTCAAAGAGTTTGTGCTGTGCGCACTGTAGACACTACCATTGCGGATTCTACCATTGTAGTCATGTGGAGCTCTATCCAAGCTAGTCTGAGAGTGGTAGTAGTATCCGTTCTGATTGTTCACAAAGAGGTTATCTGAAAAGAAAGCGTTTAAACAAACTCTACCGTTAGGTCCAAACATAAAGAAGGAACTTCTACGAGACATCTTGAATCAGATATTGGTATTTTCAAAAACTTTCTCCCATCATGACATGGGTTTAAAAATACAGCCATATCTCCATGTTGACCACTGTTTGGCTTGCAGCAATGGAAGATTTAGAGCTACAAATCTTTTAATACACTGCACTACACAGCTGCTACCTATTGATAATATTTCTGTCTTACTTACTGGATCTGCCTTTGGCACTGTACTGATTTCTAATACAGCATGGGGAAGACTTGTGTATGGCACTGCCTCCTCTCCCTAGTCACTTATGTGAACTGATTAATAATGGCTCAGGGGAGACTTTCCCTCAACTGTTATAAGCCTCACAAAGCCTTACAGCAATTGCATCCACTGAGGACCAGGAGGATTACAAGAACTACTGGGCCACATCTGGGAAAAAATGGAAGAGACTGTAAGCCTGCTTCTGATCATCTTTCTTTAGATTTTATTTACCCCAGGGATATAAATACTCTCGATACGTACCCATATGAGGCTTGGTCTTTGTGGGCTATTGCTTTAGCACAGGGGTGGGCAAAATGCGGCCTGCGGGCCAGATGCAGCCCACCAGCCCGTTCTATCCAGCCCGCGGGGCCCCTCAAAAATTCAGAAAATGAATACTTATCTGCCCCTGGCTACCTGCCATGCGGCCCCTGATGGCTTGCCAAAACTCAGTAAGTGGCCCTCTGCCCAAAATAATTGCCTACCCCTGCTAAGGTGACAATTTAAACCAGTGCAAATTCCCATGTGGATACATTATTTTAAGGATAGCTTTTTCCAACTTTCACTTGGGTTGACAAACAGATTTTAATTAAGCAAAATAAACCAAAGTTAAGCTACTCTTAAACTGAAATAAACCAGTACAAACTCTGCGTTTAATTATTCAGGAAGCCACAACTAAACCAGTTCAACTTTACCATACAGACAAGCATAAGTGGCAGCAAAATCAGACTCACTGTCTATAAACAGATATCAGTGAAACCTGCAATAAGTGACCTTACTGACAGCCAAGGGAACAACTCCTTAAAAAATATATATATATATCAAACTAAAGTTTTCAGGAAAATCTGGGACTATTTTAAAGTATAACCAGTTATTGCTGATGTGTGTTTTACCTATCACTGGTTTCACTGTATGTAGCAAAGTACGTTATCTATTGTTTTATGCATTCAACATATATGAAACAATGGATTCCAGGCCAGTTGCTCCATTTTGTAGGAGTCACCACTTTATGTAGTTTTTGTGCATGTAGCTTTTTTTAAGCTGCTACTGGAAAACTCCTTGTCAAGCCAACCATAATCTCCTGAATGCCCTTAATGTTTCTGCTTTCTATATAGACTATGCTAATTACT
Source organism: Crocodylus siamensis (assembly GCF_052110815.1). Taxonomy (NCBI): domain Eukaryota; kingdom Metazoa; phylum Chordata; order Crocodylia; family Crocodylidae; genus Crocodylus; species Crocodylus siamensis. The sequence goes on from NC_143396.1 coordinate 263,584,017, forward strand.
CATATACCAATGGTTTCCACACTGGTTTACAGATCATGCTCGCCACAGCACATCACAAGAGTGATGGAAAAAATTGTTCCTTGTATGTCTTGAAAGTATTTGCTATTAAAAGTTTGATGGCAAGGATGCATTGTGGCGCAGCAGAAATTCTGGGTGTTGACAGTGGTTAATTGGTCAAAAAAAGTTTGGAACCATTTTCTATACTAGTTATAACAGGCAATAAAAGCCTTTCTCTTGCTTGGGTCTCTCGCACCTGACCCTTGGAAGTCTCTACTGCTTTCAGGGCCTCAGCTGGTTCCTTGCAGCATGCAGAGGAAGGAAGACACAAAGTCCATTGATAATTTATTGCTCACTGGCACCCTAGAGGTTCAGGGATATGAAGAAATTACTCAGTTCTGTTCAGTACCTCACCTCCTCAAAGTTGCCTATAACCAGAGTAGCCATCAGCTAATTTAACCTCATCCAAGAGGGATTATACCTATATCTACTGCGGTCATAATCAGTAAATCAGTGTTCATTTTCTTAGCTCCCTGTCACATACTCATATCTTTCCATAAGTAAAATTAGAGCAAACACAGCAACAAAGGCAATACTGGGGGCCTGAATCACATTTCTATGACTTTTTAAAAAAACTGTAGGTGTGCAAAGGGGCATCAGAGTATAATGCAACGAGCCCTCATTTTAAGGTCATAGATTCAGATGTTGGGGTCGGAAGGGACCTCAATAGATCATTGAGTCCAACCCCCTACATAGACAGGAAAGAGTGCTGGGTTCAGATGACCCCAGCCAGAGGCCTATCTAACCTCCTCTTGAAGACCCTCAGGGTAGGGGAGAGCACCACCTCCCTTGGGATTCCATTCCAGATTTTGGCCACTCTAATAGTGAAGATCTTCCTGATGTCCAGTCTAAATCTGCTAGCTTACGGCCATTATTTCTTGTGACCCGAGGTGCTCTGGTGAGTAGAGCCTCACCAATTCCCTTCTGCACCCCCATGATGAATTTATAGGCAGCCACAAGGTCGCCTCTCAACCTTCTCTTGTGGAGGCTGAAGAGGTCCAGGTGCCCTAGTCTCTCCTCGTAGCGCTTGGCCTGCAAGCCCTTAACCATATGAGTAGCCCTCCTCTGGACCCTCTCCAGGTTATCCACATCCCTCTTGAAGTGTGGTGCCTAAAATTGCACACGGTATTCCAACTGCGGTCTGACCAGTGCCTAATAGAGGGGAAGTATCACCTCCTTGGTTCTGTTTGTCATGCATCTGCTGATGCATGATAAAGTGCAGTTAGCTTTGCTGATGACTTCATCACACTGATGACTCATGTTCATCTTGGAGTCCACTAACACTCCGAGATCCCTTTCTGCTTCTGTGTTACCAAGCAGGTCATTTCCTAGGCAGTAGGTGTGCTGGACATTTTTCCTCCCTAGGTGCAGCACTTTGCAATTCTCCTTGTTAAACTGCATTCTATCATTTTCTGCCCATTTGTCCAACCTGTCCAGGTCTGCCTGTAGTTGTTCCCTGCCCTCTGGTGTGTCAACTTTTCCCCACAGTTTTGTATCATCTGCAAACTTGGACAGAGTACACTTCACTCCCTCGTCCAAGTCACTGATGAAGACATTGAAGAGTATCGGTCCAAGGACTGAGCCCTGCGGGACCCCACTGCCCACATCCTTCCAAATCAATACCGACCCATCCACCACCACTCTCTGGGTACGACCCTCTAGCCAATTTGCCACCCACCGGACTGTGTAATCATCCAAGTCACAGCCTCTTAACTTGTTCACCAGTATGGGGTGAGATACCATATCAAAGGCCTTCCCGAAGTCTAAGTAAATTATATCTACTCCTACTCCTGCATCCAGGTGTTTTGTAACCTGGTCATAAAAAGAAACTAGATTAGTCAGGCATGATCTACCTGCTACGAACCCGTGCTGGTTTGCCCTCAGCATAACTTTTCTTGCTGGGCTCTCACATATATGAGCCTTAATAATCTTTTCGAAGACTTTGCCAAGGATGGAGGCAAGACTGACTGGCCTATATTTGCCTGAATCCTCCTTCCTCCTTTTCTTGAAAATAGGGACCACATTGGCCCTTTTCCAGTCCTCTGGGACCTGGCCCATGTGCCATGAGTCCTCAATATTCTTGCCTGCGGCTATGCAATGACATCAGCCAGTGCCTTCAGTACCCTCGGATGGAGCTCATCCAGGCCTGCCGACTTAAATGCATCCAGTCCTTCCAAGTGACTCTGCACCATCTCATGGTCAACACTTGGTAGTCTGGTGCCCAGCTGTTGCCCTTCTACAATCTCATTGTGAGACTTGTCTTGCCCCTTGTTTAGGAACACTGAGGCAAAGAACTCATTGAGGAGTTCAGCCTTGTCCCCCGTCTGTCACCAACTGCATTTGTCCATTCAGTAATGGTCCTATACCTCCCTGGGCCTTCCTTTTACTCCCTGTGTATCTGAAAAACAATTTTTTGTTATCCTTAACTTGGGATGCCATCCTCAGTTCCATGGTAGCTTTGGCCTTTCTAACTGCCTCCCTACAACTTTGAGCTGAGGAGGAATCTCTCCCCGTTTCCACTGCTTGTATGCCCCCCTTTTTGCCCTTAGGCTGTTCTAGATTTCTCTGGTGAGCCAAGGAAGCCTCTTGGCCCCTTTTCCCCAGTCTTTTTTTACTTCCAAAATCGTATAAGGTGGTGTTATTGTAAATGAAAATTGGCACTTGTGTGGTTTTAATGATTGCATCTGTATGTAGAATAATTTAAGAATTAAACATTGCAACCACATTTTAATTTACCTTGGGATGATGTATATGGTTCCGTGTAGTGTCCATTGTAATGCAACTGAGGTGGTGCTGGCATCATGTAAGGCTGTGGCTTAGGCTAAAAAAGAAGGTTTTTAAAAGTAGTTAAAATCTACAGGACACATTAAAAAGAAGAATGAGGGGCTATTCTAAAATGAATTCTCTTAATGTTAAAGCATAAAATATTGGTTCACAGGACCAGAAAAGAATAAAAGCCATCAATGTAGTGAGACACTTAGAACAGTCTCCAACACACACTGGAAGATTTTAAATTGAAAACTGAAGTATCCAAAATAATTAAAATAGTGTTGGTAGTAACAGTAGTTAAACATAGACAATAAGCAAGAGTGGGCTCAACTGTGAGACTACTTGATATACATACCAAAGACATCCTGGAAGAAGACCGTCTTCTAACTGGATTCACTGTAACAGTCTGGGTTTGTCTATAAAGAAAGCCATATGGTAAGCTAATTTTTTTAGAACACTTTTAGATCCAGTCCTGCTAGGTGCTCATGACCTCCATTCAGGGCAGCAGCAGTACTTGGAATTAGGCCCTATCTTGCCTCCCACCAGTCCCAAAAGGAAGGCCTATATGCTCAAATCACTATCATTGTTAGAAAAACCAGCAAGGAAAAAAAAAAAGGGTGAGGAGGGACCCATTTATTTCCACTGCTTCTTCTCTTCACCCTCCTCTCTAGGCTGTTCTTGCACAATGGGCTTCCCTAGTAGCCATTTTCCTATGGTCATCCACTAAATTCAAACCCCTGTGCTACCCTGCAAGCTCCCTGGCCAGGATGGTTGTCTTCATAATTACCAATAAAAAAGCCTCAACACATGCCACATTATACAAATACTAAACCACTGCCACAGCTGAATTAGGATTCTGCATCCTTGAACAAAAATTTTAGGCATGCAAATATTGTCACTATCACTAACATTTTGTATTCACCAAATAACTGAATGTTGGACTAGTCAGAAACATACAGACCATTTTCTCAACCCTGCACTGTTCCTGTACCCCATAGCTGTAAGTAAAACAATGACCAGGAGGATACCAGGGCAGTATAAACACAGGACATGCAACATCTCAGAAAGATAGGTAATTTTCCAGCTCACCCTTTGGGAAGAGTAGGACGGGAAAGGATTGGAAAGCGTGGAAAAGAAAGAATGTGGAAAGATTTCTGAGAGCCTTCCACAGGTGGAGAGTCTGGGGAATCTCTAAAGACAAGGTATATGCAGACAAAATGGAGACAGTCAACTAGTATATTGAAAAGAAAGGCACTTGTTACCAAGAGAGAAGGCATTTTAATTGAGCTTAGGCAGGTCTAAAACAACGTTTTGCAGCCTGGATAACAAGATAACCTTGCCCCTCTAATACTGCAGAATAGCAGAAAAGTCTTGAGTATCTGCAAGGAAGTTCCAAGTCTGGGAAAAATTAAGAATCACTGTTCTAAACGATTCAATTATTTTACAAAAAGCAGTTATTGTGAAAGATGAAGAATTAACAGCTGTGGAGTTTGACATTCACTATGTAACAACAGAGCAGATAACACTTCAGATAACAACACCACATGCTTCCCACAAACATACAACTTCAAATAAGAAGGTCCCCCTTTCTCTTTTCAGAGGCTGTGATGGCAATTTAGTTTCTATTCCAAACCAATCCTACAACTCTTCTGAGAGTTATAACAAGTGAGTCAATTAGTTGTACTAGAAGCTTTTGTGGCATCATCTCTTTGCTGACTTCAGCAGGCTCTGAATTAGGCCTTTTGTAAATAACTTAGTGCTTGGCTATGAAAAAAGGAATGAAATTAAGTATTCAGGGAATTAGACTTAATACAACAGTCTACCCACTGAGCCCAAATTGTTTGTCTCGGGCTTATATACATCTAGTAATTTGACAGAAAGCAAAATAATTATTTCAATGTAGAAGAGAAGACAAGAGTTGGGATCTTGATTTGTATCTGGGGAACTAGTCCACTTAAATTTAATTTACTTAATTGTATTTTATTTATTTTTATTTACTGATACTACTTCAGCTATATGGATTTTGTATCTATCTAAATGACTTCATACATTACAACCATCAACCCAGCACTTGTCAAGAAATCTACATGTACTTCCCTTGCCTAAAATAAGTCCAACATCCTTTAACAATTCAGTCAAAAGTGCATTCAGAACTCCATGGATTTCAGTACCTTGCAAATACAATAGTATTAATAGCTCACATAAATGCACACATGCATAAATGCACTTACAGAACTGAGATCCAGTAACATAAAGAATGTTATGATTTTAGTTATGTCTCCAGTTTAAAAAAACAGTCTTCTATTATAAGGGTGCAAGTGTATAATGTAAGCAGTTTCTATAATGTAAATCTTAGAATTGGCAAATAATCTTTGGTCAAAAGCATAACATGTAATTAATTACTGTAATCTACAATAAATTACAGATGATATATAACATTTACATTCATTACGGTATTCAGATGCTTGGAGTCCTTCCAAGACTATTCTACTTACATGCTACATTTATTTAGTCTGTAAAATTTGTGTCTGGCCACACACATCCTCCACACATATTTTGCTGTTTCCATGTCTTCCTGCCAAACACACAATCAAACAAAACATGTATTAGAAAAATTATGCAGGCTCAACCCTCAATTGCATCAAAGTCGAAAGACTTTTACCACCTAGTCGCATCAAAACAAGATTTGGTTCCTCTTCATTGTGATGGGGGAAGTTTTCAAGTTTCTTAAAACCTGAGTAAATTCGCAGGCCTAATGGAACCGAAAATAACAGTCTTCTCTTGAAGACAATCTTAGGAACCATAAAACTGAACAATCTTTTATACTGTATATATCACATTCCTATGCCTTTTGGAAAAATTACAGCTTTGAAAAGGGAAACAGACATTCTTTTTGAGCCAAATTCTATAAGATGCTCAGCACTGATTCAATCTAGCAAGGCCTCAAATATGTGCTTATCTTTAAACATGTGAATAGTACCATTCACTTCATTTAAAATTAAGTACATGCTTAAGTACTTTCTTGGATTGGACCAGAATGCTCAGCACGTAAGAACATATGTAAGAACATAAGACGTGCCATTCACTGGGTCAGACCATAGGTCCCATCTTGCCCAGTATCCTGTGTCACACTGTGGCAGAGAGAGGATGACGAAAGGGAAAGTGAACTGGGCATGATCAGGGCTTTTTCCACTGTTCTTCTCTCACTTGCAGCCTCCAGCATTTCAGGTCTAGGAAGAGGTCTGAATCAAAGGCTATACAGCACCTTCTGAAAAGGGATCAAACCTTAAGTTTATTTACTTAAAGGGCTGAATTTTTAATATCGTTTACTTTGCTAGAAAATGGCTGAACCAGCCACAGAAATTAAAATGCTGTAATATTTGTGTTATCCTTACTTAAATCTATCACATATCAAATACAAACGTGAAACATATTTGGACAAAAGTAGCTTTTTAAAGTCTTTCCTGTTTTGTGGTTTGGTGATATAGAAAGACAAATTAAAAATTAATTCACTTACAGTTTGGAATTGGATGGTCTCTTCTTTATTTGCCAGCTCTAGTGCAAAAAAGGACTTGTTGTGGGACATGTTGGCAATGTCATGCCACCTAAGGACAGAAGGGAAACAGTGCAGGAATTAAGCTCTGCATTTGCATGGTATAGCAAAGGTAACCTAGGAACAAAAAGTATCTTGAGGGGTTAGGGTAGGGGTGGGCAAAACGCAGTCTGCAGGCTGGATGTGGCTTGCCAACTGATTGGGTCTGGGTCACAGGGAGATGCCCACCAACTGATTATATCTGGCCCACGGCTAGCCCTGTGGCAGTCTGCAAAGGGTCAAGCCTTGCCCATTCTCAACTGGGGAACCCTGTACTGCCCTCCTGTCCACCAATGGCCCTGGCTACCATGCATAGCTTCCCAGCGGGACTGCTCCTGGTGCTCCTGCAGCTGCCTGGATGTTCTTGGCTCCCCCATGCTCCTGCTGTGCCATTCAAAGCAGCAGCTAGCACAGGGAAAGGCAGCAGCCATGCAGATGCACATTGGGCACCACAGGCCCAGCCAGGCTGGGGGGAACTCCTGCCCTGGCATGTGGGAATCCAGCTCCAGGTCCTGGCCACCATCTATCCACTTGGCAGCTTGCAGGTGGCTGGCTGCTCACTGCACTGGGTGCGTGGGTGATTGGGTGGGCAGCATGGATAGAACATGGCCAAGAGCTGGAGCCCCATGCACTGGGACAGGAGCTACCCAACTGCAGCTTCCCCCTCATCTCACTGGGCTTGTGGTGCCTGGCACACATCCCTGTGACTTCCCGGCATAAGCTACTGCCTGGAGCAGTGCAGCAGGAGCCAGAGGAGGAGGAGGAGTCACTGACAGGGAGGGAAAGGGGGGAAGAGTGGGCACCAGCACGAGTGCAGAGCAGGCTACCCCAGGTGGGAGCAGGAGGGGCCCAGCCCCATGTGGAATGCCGCAGGGCCAGATGGGGGGTGCACAACATGCCTGCAATGCATTACCCAGGCAAGCTCTGAAGCATGCACCCCCTGCCCCCGCTTCCTTCCCCCACCCCAGCCAGCTCCTGTGACCTAGTGCGCAGGCAGACCTGCACGCCCACACATGTACACTCATCCCATTGGACACAACCCCCACACACGCCCCTGAACCCCTCAAACACACCTCCGCGCCCTCCCCCACATATAATATACAAGAGTAAGACTATTTTGAGCTCTTATGCAGTTGCCTCTAGATACACTACTTAAGAAACACAGATAAGGACAAAAATTATTTTTTGAAATAAAATTAAAATATTTAACATAATAGTAAGTAGATGTTTGATTTTTAGTATATGATTTGTTTATCTATAATTTGTTAACTTTATATCTTCTGAAAGATTTTGTGTGTAGCCCTCGACAGGTCACCAAAACTCGTTAAGTGCCCTCCAGCCAAAATAACTGCCCACCCCTGGGTTAAGTGGAGATTAATTAATATTCTTTTTGATCAATGTGAATCAAGTTTAGCAAACTGTGCAGTACCAAGGAAATAAGCAGAACACTTCTTGCCTGCCCATTAAAACTATTTTAAAAGGAAGAGGGGATATAATTACAATTCTTCAGCTGGGATAGTATCATTAATAATGTATAATGCTTCGCTATTCATGCTGTACTGTTTGTCTTTTAACGACTTGAGCTACATGAATTCTTAATTGCATCAACATCATCTCTAATTAAGAGAAAAGCAAATTCTGACATAACTGTAAGATATATAAAATTGTACGTATGCTTGACTTCTTACTCAAATTTCAACTGCCAGAAGCACTGTGCCTAAAAAACAAATGACACTGTACTACACATTTTGCACTTGGTACTACATAAAAACAGGGTAAAATATAATTTTCATAGCAGATTACAATGAAGGTGTTTTTTTGGTCCTCAGTACCTGAATTTTGATGTACCTTAATTGGTTCACAATCTTTAATGTACTTATTTATCCTCACAACCGTGAAGTAGGAAATCATCATCATCCTAGTGTTATAGACAGGGGACTGATGGACAGAGAAGGGTCAGATTTACAAAGATGGGTAAATGCTTAGAGCTGCAGAAACCACGTTTCATGTCTCATTTGCTAGACACATTTGACTATCTCACTAGCTATCCATTTCCATTTTCAGACACCAAAATAACTTGATAAATCTGATTGCAAAAAACATCTGTGGTTAGAGGTGCACCGATGCATCAGTCCAATATTGGATCAGCACCGATATAAAGAAAATTGATTGCATCAGAAATCGGCCAAATGTGGCTGATAATTTGGCTGATAAATGCCCGTGCATGTGCGCAGCTGCAGTGCAGCACCCATGCAGCAAGGAGCACAGCCTGGCAGCTTGGAGAGCTGCGTGCAGCTGGTAAATCTGTTACGGTGGAGGGGGAGGGGGGAGGAAAGGGACGTGGGGGGTGCAGATCAGTGCCCCCCGCAGAGAGGGAGGGAATGGGGCAGGGGCTGTGCTTGGGGCAGGTAACAGTGGTGCTTGAAAGGGGAAGTTACGGGGGGCCTACAGCAAAATCTGGGGTAGCTGAAGCACCCCCTGTAGCCCACCTCCCAGCGCTGCCACCACCTGCCCCAAGCGCAGCTCGTCTCAGCCCCAGCCAGAAAGAGCCTGGCACAGTGCCAGCGCCAGCTCCAGCCTGCAGCTGCAGCCCACTCTGTGCAGATCTGGGGGGCACATGCCTCCCTCCCCCCCATGCCCTTCTGAGCTGGGCAGTACCTACCCCAGCCCCATAGGCCTTGATCTGCCCCTCCCCCCTCATGCCCTTTCCTTTCCACTGCAACAGACTTACCAGTTGCACGCAGCTGTATCAGAAATCAGATCAGTATAGGCCGATATGCCTCCTTAAAAATTGGCTATTGGTATTGGTGCACCCCTGTTTGTGGTAGAGCAGGGAACTGAATCCAGGTCTCCTTGGCCTATCCTTACTCACTGCTATCAGTTCATGCAGTTAAGCTCTTTAAGATAATAGTTAAGATGTTACATCTTCCATGACTATATCCTTGAAAAGATGCTGTTTAAACAATCACTTAAAATCATGTAATTGGCAGTGAAGCAAGTAAAAATTATACAACCAACTGACAGGCTAAATCAGCTTTTGGAAATGGAACATGAGTATTTTCTGTAGATATATTACATAATGGTGCCAATTTTATTCCTACCATCTTTGCCCACTTAAGGAGTCTGTGGGACAGTAAACATTTCCAAATGTATCTTTAGTTACTTCAAAAACAAATACACTTTTTGGAAAGCAAAAGTAATTTTCTGTGATTGTGATGTGTACAAGAATATGTAGGAAAACAGAACTATAAATCTTGTAATCTAGTGCAGCTAGGCCCCCTTGTATGGAAAAGAAGGTAAAAGTTAGATGCTAGAAAAAGAATTCTTCATGTCTATGTTGGATACATGAAAATAAATGCAAGACAAAATTATACATGTAAGAAGCTGAAGTCTGAGAAGCAACATGTATTTAACTATTGATCAACTATATGAAGATAAGGGGAAAAGCTGAAGCCACTTAACTTCTGGCAATTTTTTCAAGAGAAAAAGAATTTTTATTGACGATACTCTATACACTCTTAGGGCACCTATAGATATGCAATGAGACTACTCCAACACACTTAATCGAGTCTGCTAGAGCATGGTAATTACCACGTTTCAGCAGAGTCCAGCATGAAATGTATTAGCATCCCCATGCTAAAAAATGGTGGTAGTGGGGGCACTTTAACTAAAGCTCATTTGATGATACACATGATGCTGTTGGAGCTGCTCTAATTAAAGTGCCCCCCTACTTCCTGAGCACGTGTATAAACGCCCTTATAGCTTATCTGATAACTTCCAATCTCACACAACTGTACAACTTGATGTAACATCTTCAATATACCTCAGACAGGCAAACCCATAAGAGGGAAATACTGTCTTCACAAAGCAATTCAAAATACAGAACCAAATCCTTATAACTACTAGCAGGGAAAGCCAGAAAACCCAATAGAGCTGTTTCTGTTCTACTGTATACAAAAACAGTCCAAAGCACAGTAAAACCAAATTTTACAACAGCACTCCCTGCAAGAGCATAAAAAGGGTGCCTGGCATGAGCAAGGACAGGAATGACAAGATAGCAACTATGGAAAGTCACTAACCAAAGCTCCCAGCATACAGGCAGGTTGCTACCTTGGACCCTGACAGAGATCCACAGTGCATGGGCCACTTACTCAAGAGTTTTATAAGGTTTGCAAGATTTGGCTCTTAATTAAAATTCAATCTCCTCAGATGAAAACCACCAAAAACAAGGTATACCTGGCCACAATAACACTAAAAGCCAATAAGTCTCTAGATGTGTAGCTACTAGATTCTCATTCAATAGGACAAATTCTGTTCACTGATGCATACGTGCATCTCCTATTGAAGACAGTAAAAGTAAAGTGATACTTCCTTTTCAAGTGTATTTTTTGTTGAGAAAGTTTAGCAATTGCAAATACATAATAAATTTAACAGGGCTTAAATTGTAGCAATTACACAAACAAAATTTGAATTGACCTCATATATATTTAAAGCTGTGAAAAGCACTGCAAATGAATAAAAATGCTATTTCTCAAAGATGCCACCAAAGTAGCTGAGGCAGCACATCAAATGACATTTGTAAAATACTCTGTGTTATTCTTATGGGGTTTGACACTTACCTGAATACAACAGGAGGCCGACCATTTTTGTGTTTCACAAAGACACCGTCAAGACAAGCTCCAACGAATATGTCGCTTCCCTGACTGTCCTGCAAGTAGTAGCCAGAAATATAGCAAGTACAAGAAAAAAAACTCTTTGGATGCCTGTCTGTGTGCGAGGACACTGCTCTGATGCACTGTAATTATAGCGCATTGGAGCAGACTCAATTAATCAAGTCTAATTAGCGTGTTCCAGCAGCTTCTGTGTCTCATGTATTCAGTGTTCCCACTCAGCTTTAGTTAAAGCACCCCTGCTGCCATTTTCAAGTGCAAGATGCTGAATACACAAGCTGCAGGCACTTTAATGAGAGCGGTTCTCAGAGCCACTGTAATTAAAGTGCCTCCTCTCCTCCCCCAACCATGTTTCAGGGGTATAGATTGTAGCCATGTTGGTCTAAGGACATAGGCAGATAAGGTTCTTTGGACAAATATGATACCTTTTATTAGACCAACTCAAATAGTTGGAAAAATTCTTCTTTGCAAGCTTTCAGGTACCAGGTACCCTTCATCAGGCTGAGGAAGCATATGCAGTTGGTCTGTGCTCTTCCTGGTTGGAATAGTAAAGCAGCAAGAGGCCAGAACATATGCAAGAAAGCCAGCCAGAGAAAATGTAAATTGGGCTAGTCAGTGGATGAGAGACAGACAGGGGTGGGAAGGAAGGGGAATGAATGTTTCTTTCTTGCATACGTACTGGCCTCTGGCTGCTTTACTATTCCATCCAAGAAGAACACAGACCAATTGCAGATGCTTCCTCAGCCTGATGAAGGGTACCTGTACCTGAAAGCTTGCAAAGAAGAATTTTTCCAACTATTTGAGTTGGTCTAATAAAAGACATTGGATTTACCCAAAGAATCATATTTAACGATTTCTTTGCCTCCATTTTCCTGGGCAGAGACTGGAACAGCCACCCCCACTCTGGACCCCCCTTACACCCCAGGGGAGGTGCATCTAGGCCAAGGAGGAACTTGTTAAGGAACTTCTGGAGGGACTGGATGTATTCAAATCAGCTGGTCCAGACGACCTCCACCCTTGAGTACTGAGGGATTTGGCTGAGGTCACTGCAGGACCCCTGGCACGGCTTTATGAGCACTCATGGTAGTCTAGTGTAGTGCCAGAGGACTGGAAGACGGCCAACATGGTTCCCATCTTCAAAAAGGGGAGGAAGGAGGACCTGAGAAACTATAGGCCAGTTAGTCTTACCTCAATCCTGGGCAAGCTTTTTGAGAGAATTATTCTGGCACATGTCCATGAGGGGCCAGCAGGGGAGCTTATGCTTAGGGGCAACCAACACGGCTTCATTAGAGGCAAGTCTTGTCAAACCAACCTGGAGGCCTGCTACGACCAGATCACCAGATCATTAGATGCAGGGGTAGCAGTGGATATAATCTTCCTGGACTTTTGGAAGGCTTTTGACACTGTCTCTCACCCTGTTCTCATTAAGAAACTGGGGGGCTGTGGTGTAGACATGCACACAGTCAAACGGGTCGCCAACTGGCTGGAGGGCCGCACCCAGAGGGTGGTAGTGGATGGGTCCTTCTCAACCTGGAAGGACGTGGGCAGTGGGGTTCCGCAGGGCTCGGTCCTTGGGCCCGCACTGTTCAACATCTTCATTAGTGACTTGGACAAGGGGGTGAAAAGCGCTCTGTTCAAATTTACTGATGACACTAAGATGTGGGGGGCTTTGGGCACCCTAAAAGGGAGGAATAGACTGCAATCAGACCTAGACAGGTTACAGGGGTGGGCGGATGAGAATAGGATGGGATTCAACACCGACAAGTGCAAGGTGATGTACCCGAGGAGGAACAATCAGCACCATACCTACAGGTTGGGGAACTCCCTTCTTGTCAGTACAGAGGCAGAAAAGGATCTTGGAGTCATCACTGATGCCAAGATGAACATGGGCCGGCAGTGTGGGGATGCAGTCAGGAAGGCCAACCGCACCTTGTCATGCATCCACAGATGCATCTCAAGCAGGTCCAAAGAGGTGATCCTTGCCCTCTATGCGGCACTGGTCAGGCCGCAGTTGGAGCACTGCGTCCAGTTCTGGGTGCTGCACTTCAAGAGGGATGTGGACAACATGGAGAGGGTCCAGAGGAGGGCCACCCACATGATCAGGGGGCAGCAGGGCAGGCCCCATGAGAAGAGGTTACGGGACCTGAACCTGTTCAGCCTCCACAAGAGAAGGCTCAGGGGGGATCTAGTGGCCTGTTACAAACTAGTCAGGGGGGATCAGCAGGCATTGGGGGAGTCCCTGTTCCCCCAAGCACTACCAGGAGTGACCAGGAATAATGGTCACAAACTGGCAGAGGGTCGATTTAGGCTAGATATCAGGAGGCACTACTTCACAGTCAGGGTGGCTAGGATCCGGAACCAACTTCCAAATGAAGTGGTGCTGGCTCCTACCCTGGGGGTCTTTAAGAGGAGGCTAGATGTACACCTTGCTGGGGTCGTTTGACCCCAGTACTTTTTCCTGCCATGGCAGGGGGTCGGACTCGATGATCTGCTCAGGTCCATTCTGACCTTAGAAACGATGAATCTTGTCTGCACCCCCACCCACAGAGCATAAGTAAGGACGCCCTTTGTGAACAAAAGTTGCAGAAGCATAAATTATCAACTTGTGCGAGTTCACTAAAATATTCTTACAAAGGCAATGCAAGGAGGTATCTAGATTTAAATCTTTAGTTTAAGATATAACAATCTTTCCTCAACATAATGCACACATACTGGACCCCATGATAGAGCCATTCTACACCTGAATAGTCTCAGTGAAGTCAATGGGATGGTACAAATGACTACAGAGTACTAGGCCCAAAAGTTTATTTTATATTGCAGTTACCTTTTTCAATGCAAAAAACCCCCAAACATTAGGAAACAAAAAAACATTACAATGATTACCCTTAAGTTAAGGCAGAGTATCAAAGCCACCCTTACCTTTGCAGGGTAGCTCTCTTCACCATAGCCCTCCATTCTCTCCACCTCTTGCATATACAACATTTCTGCATCAGGAGGTGTAAGGCCTCTACAAATAAACACAATGGTTCATTTTAATGCAATGATTTAATTTAAATTTAATGACCTTGTATGTATTCCTCTGAACTACACTCTCAAAGCTGGAAAATCCTGAAGAAAAGCATCCAATAATTGTGAAGTCTTGCTGCTTTATATGCACCCCATGAGTAGCCCCAAAAAATCCCATGACCTTCTGGTCAACCTCCTCTTGGGCTTAGGCAACTTGACCATCTCTCCACCCTTCCAAGAAGGAGGTTCTGACTAGAAGGAGACCAGGTGACTGGGGGGGTCTCTGGCACTCCCTTGTCTGTGCACATCTCTGAGTGCAGTTAGACTCACAAGCTCCTTAGATATGTTCAGGGAGTAAAGGATGCTATTTGGAGTTCTCTTCTCAGTGACACTCCTTGGCACCCTACTTATTAGCCTATCACCTGTATTGCTGATCCTGTTTTCTCAATTGGTCCCAAAGAATTAGTTGTTGTACATTTAGTGGCCTCCTTCCAGTCACTGAAGGAGGGCTGTAGTTCCTGGTGATCCCAAACCCGCCAATGAATAACACTCTTGACTCATTTAACATGTTCCTCTCAAGCTTCCCAGAATTCTCTCTAATTTCTCTCCACTCCATTCATATACACCACTTAAATTTACCTTCTACCCTGATTCAAACCATTATCACATCCTTCTTGAAATCCATCTCGTTTCCCCATTGCTCACCTTATCAAAATTAAAAATGCGAGTACTTCCATTCAAGGAGCTTCATAATTTTGTCACCCAGCATTTCAAATATCTCTAGCACCAACACTGTGCTAGGGGTTGCACAATTTGAAAAATAACACCCACTTAGTTCTTATAATGTTCTTTCTCTTTTTCCTTTTTCTCCAATAATATCAATCTCCTCCACTTCTTTCCCCACTCCCATCTTTACTCCTCTTCCTCTACTAAACTTTATGCACAGAACAATCTCTCAGTCCAGCTATGTCACTTCAAAATCCTCTCATTAAACCCTCCTAAAGAGTTACTGTTTGTGCTGCCTCAGAACACCCACAAAACCATATCACACTTTTTCTTCACCATGGCATTAGAGGAGAAATGAGCAAGATCAAAAAATTAAAATAAACCCAATAAAGAAACCGCATCTAAACCTTTCCTCTGAGGTTTCTAACGTATTACGTTTTACAAGAATTTGTCAGTAATTTGTCTGAGCATATTTCGTACATAACAGGTAAACCTACACCTACACCTGTGCAGTGAACTAATCTATGTGAACTAATTGCAGTAAACTAATCTATTGTGTACTAAGTCATCGCCATGTAACTGTGAGCAGCTGTATGCAACAACTGCTGCAGTTACATCATCATGTAACTGCAGCAGCTACTGTACTGTTAATTAGGCTAATTGTTAATTGGAGCTCCCCCTGGATGCTGCAGCAGGGCAGAGCAAGGCATGGTGGCTAGAGCATCTTTGGTCTCAACTGCTCCCACTGAGAGCAAATTTGCTCCCAAGTGGAGGCACTTGTAGACCCCTTCCCAGATGCAGTTTACTGCACCTTATTTTATTGCACAGTTACCTTACTGTGTATTAACAGCAGTTCTACACAGTTACCTTACTGTGTAGAAGCATCTACCAAATACTACTGCTCTAACTGTGGTCACTACTTCCCTACCATAACCTGAGATATTAAGTTACATGAATGGTTTAATAAGCATTATACAAATGGAGACACCATTTTATTTTTGTCCCCCATAAGCAGCATGAAGTACAGTGGTTTCAAAACGTTTGCAATCAAGGTAGACTCCTAGAGATGTGCTGGCATTCTTTGTTTTCTGGTAAGTCTGTGCTTGTGGCAGGTCTGGAATCTTATGGAAGCTCATAGCATAGAATAGAACTATCAGCACTCTCATGCCGTCTAAATCTGACTCACCTGTGACATGGACGAACGACCTCTCTGAGAGACAGCACACTATCCTTTCCTATTTACATATTGCCAGTTAATCATACCTAGATTCTAGTGACCTGGAGACCTGTAGTCTGGATGCTCTGCTGAGATGACACAAAAGGTAGTAATTTCAGTCCCAGTGAGCCAGAATGGCCTTCAACCATAGTCACAGTGTAACATATACACTATACTCAAGTGGGGTCCCTCAAGGCTCTGTCCTGGGACCCATACTGTTCAACATCTTCATTAATGATGTGGACACTGGAGTTAGGAGTGGACTGGCCAAGTTCGCTGATGACACCAAACTTTGGGGCAAAGCATCCACGCCAGAAGATAGGCGGGTGATCCAGGATGACCTGGACAAGCTCAGCAAATGGGCAGACGAGAACCTCATGGTGTTTAACACCGAAAAATGCAAGGTTCTCCACCTTGGGAGGAAAAACCTGCAGCACCCTTATAGGCTCGGCAGTGCTACGTTGGTTAGCACTACAGAAGAAAAAGACTTGGGGGTCATCATTGACCACAACATGAACATGAGCCTCCAATGCGATGCTGTGGCTAGTAAAGCGACCAAAATGCTGGCGTGCATCCATAGATGCTTCTCGAGCAAATCCCGGGACGTCATTCTCCCCTTGTACTCGGCCTTGGTGAGGCCGCAGCTGGAGTACTGCGTCCAGTTTTGGGCTCCACAATTCAAAAAGGATGTGGAGAAGCTTGAGAGAGTCCAGAGGAGAGCCACGTGCGTGATCAGAGGTCAGGAAAACAGATCTTACAATGACAGGCTGAGAGCCATGGGACTCTTTAGCCTGGAAAAGCGCAAGGCTCAGGGGTGATCTGATGGCCACCTATAAGTTTATCGGGGTGACCACCAGGATCTGGGGGAACGTCTGTTCACCAGAGTGCCCCAAGGGATGATGAGGTCGAACGGTCACAAACTCCTGCAAGACCGTTTCAGGCTGGACATAAGGAAGAATTTCTTTACTGTCCGAGCCCCCAAGGTCTGGAACAGTCTGCCAGCGGAGGTGGTTCAAGCACCTACATTGAACACCTTCAAGAGTAAATTGGATGCTTATCTTGCTGGGATCCTATGACCCCAGCTAACTTCCTGACCTTTGGGCAGGGGGCTGGACTCGATGATCTCCCGAGGTCCCTTCCAGCCCTAATGTCTATGAAATCTATGAAACTATATATCTAACCTAATTCAGTATTATCTACATCCTTATGCTTCAAATCAATCTTCTTTGCATGCCCTTCCCTTTCTTTATAAGCACATTGATCTTGGTGTTCCTTTTCTTTATGCCTTTTTCACTCCATTTTTTACTGTCTTGAGGTTTTGAGTTTTCTTAATGTCACATGTCTGAAGTGCTTCAAAATCTCAATATTTTAGTACTCTTACCTGTACTTTTGATGCAACAAGGCCACTTTCTGTGTTGCTTCTTCCAGTATGTTTTCCTCTTGTAGCCAACCCTTAAGGTAAATACATTTTGCTTTAATGCAGTATTAGTGGATTTTCAAAGGATAAAATAATTGGTTTATTCCCTAAATAGGATCATGACTTCCATCAGAGCCTGCAGTTAGCTTATTATCAATCAACTACTATGAAAAAATATACCAAAAGTAGCTCCCTTTTCTGAGTTTTTCCCTCCATCTAATGTTTACCATAGATAAATATACGTTTTGCAATCCCTAGTGTTTATTGTGCACATCAAAGCAGTATGTCCAAATCAAGTCTCTGATAAACACTTTAATTATATCTGCAAGTGCAGAGAATCTGTGATTTGTGCTCTGATTAATTTGGGAGCACTAAACTACAGAGAGAACAAAAGGCTGCATTAAAATGCCTCTCAGATCAAGTACTGATATTTGTTGGTATAGTGTTTGCACATTTTTGTGCCTAATGAAGGGGCTCTCCAAATCATTTCCTTTCTTTCAACAGATTCTGAAAAGAAGTACTTACCACAGGAAACAAGGCAAATCTTTGTAGAAACTCCTGAGATTCATATTGATCATAGTCTCCAAAGTCAGCTAAAAAATGAAAGAGAACAGATAGGATTCAAGAATAGTATTTCCTAATTATAAGATGACCCCCAATTATTAGATTCTATATACAGAAAATTTATAAATTTGTTATAAATTTTCCAGGTATAGAATCTAATTACTGGATGTGTGCTTTGAATTTGTCCCCTTCCCACTGCTATAGCAGGGGAAAAAAAATCTAGGGAATCGGATAGCTCTTTGCTTTTTGCCCCCCACTATTTTTTTCCTCTGACAGCCCCTTCCCCCTCCCCCAGACCCCGCTTTCCCTGAGCACAAGGAAGAGACGAGAACATTTGAAAACAGTAACTTTGAAATTAAACATGACTGTAGCAATTTGCATACAGTACCCACAGACTTAGTTCATCCAGGATGATGCATGTTACCTTTTTTTTTTTTAAAACAGCTACAGGTTTTAGCACGGTTGTTTTGTAAATACACTTTTGAGCATATTTTTATATATATATATATATATATAAACACACACACACACACACGAGTTTTGTTTCAAGGGCCAAATCAGTTCCAGAACCAACTGGGCAAAACCCAATAGTCAAGTTCCAAGCTATTGACTGAGCAGAGCTCAATCATCAAGTCTGGGTGGCTCTACCACTGGGCAAGCATTCTCCCCTCCCCCAGACCCATCAGTCTAGGGCTTCAGATATTCCCCAAATCCACAGCAGGTATCCTACAGGCAGGCCCCAGGCCCAGAAGCTGTGGGGTTCAGATGCCCCCAGTCTCATTTGCTCCTAGCCAAAAGGCTGAGCAGCAAACCAGAGGGAAAGCACACGCACCGTGACCCCAATGCATGTGTGCATGGGAGGACAAGTACACGGTACAGTTATTGTAAAGAGAATGATAATGCTGCAACTGTAAACATGTGGTTTGGGCTACTGAATGAACCATATTGGTTTTGAGACAGATACGGGGGGGGGGTATGTGTGTATACACATACACCTACACCCCTTTATATAAAATATATGTATATATACACACACCTGAGGAGGGGGGATTTGTTTTATTTATATACTTACACACACACACACACACACACACACACACACACACATCAGCCTTTATATATTTTATATCAGCATTTTCTTGACCTCTTGGGCTAAAATCAAGTGATCAGCTGAAAGCCTGATCAATGCCTTAAGGGCAAAGGAGTGTGTCAGGGTATAAGGAGTAGAGGAGGGAAACCCAAAGCTCAAAACAATGGCAGTAGTGGCAAGTAACCAGGAGGTGGAAAGTAGAATGAAGAGCAGAAAAGAAAGGCTAGAGACATGTGGAAGGTGGACAATGGTGGAGAAGCAGAGAAAAAAGATGAAGAAGATAATAGAAGCAACAGCAGAAGTAGCAGCAACAACAGAGGCAGTGACAAAGAAAGTGATGGGGAGATGAACAAGGCCAAATGGAAGACAGGAGCAGAGGAGAATGTGACAGAGTGGGAACAGCAGGAAAAGGTAAGTCAGACGAGAGGCAGAAAACAACAGGAACATGACAGAATACCAGCCCACTGGGAGTGGCACAGCAGGAAGACACAGAAGATGCACCAAGAGATGTCAGGAAGGATAGGAAACTGTGGATAAAAGCAACATTAACCTGTGATGGGATGTAGACAGGATCAATGATGGACAGATATGAGTTCATAGAAATGGTACTGTTTGAGATACTGGAAGTGCAGGTGGAACATCTCACCAGCCTGATTGCTTTCCAAAACAGATAGACTTGGGAGTTAATTTACTGGAACAATGAAGAGTATGAACATTTTTGGAAGAAACATGCAGAGGAATGTGGGAGGGAGGAATTAAGAAGGATAAAGTTTATAGCAGGGGAAAAGTCAAGGGAATGAGTAATTACAGTAAGAATGTAAATGGATTTATTAGAGGCAGAAGACAGAAAGATGGATTGAATTGTATGTGTAAAGAGTAATGTGTGTAGAGAAGACGGGACAAATACGGTATTTGGACAGGGTCATGCAGGGCACAAGTTTCAAAGAGAGCAAATGAGTGGAGCCCAGGTGGGGTGCAGCACCTCCTGTCTGCAATCCAGCTGCAGCCCCACTGGGGTTTTCTAATATACCATGGGAAACCAAAGGAATGCAGCAAGGATGGGCACCTGAAGGCCACCTACACACTGCTCCCCCATGGTGTGCTACAGATGTGAAGGTAAGGGGCACAGAGCTGCAGAGTCCCTAAAATGCATGAGCTGTGGTGGGGGAGGGACACCTATTCCACAGGTGTCTCAAGACTCTATACAAGCAAGGTAAGACCCTCTGAGGAACAGCATGAATCAGAAAGGGACAGTGGGGGAGAAGAGAAGGGTGAGAGTGAAGTAGAAATGGTGGAGAAGATCCATGTGACGGAGGAGAGAAGGAGGAGTGTGTGATACTTGTAACTGAGGAAACTCAAGAAAAAACAGAAGAAAAGGAAGGGGAGTGGGAAAGAGCCCAGACAGAGGTGGGGCGGGGGGGTGGAGAAAGAAATCAAACAAGCAGAAGAAATGGAGGTAGAACAAATAAAAGCACCCAGGAGTCAGGGAGGGAAAAGGAAGAAAACACAAGGGAAGAAAATCAGGAAAAAGAAACCTGAAAACGTGGGGAATGAGACAGTCAGAGCCAGAGAGCCACTTCCCACTATTAATTCCTCCAGGCTCCAGCCGAGATGGAGGAGCTGGAGGCAGGAAGTGGCAGGGAGGTGGGGAAATAGAAGCTTTCCTGAAAGCAAAGGCAGTCAAGCAGCCTGCAAAAGTGACAGGCATGAAAGTGGGGAAGAGCAGGGGGAGTGAATCATGATGAGCAGCAGTTCTGGGAACCTTAAAAGGGACAGGCACACTCTTTTTAAAACAAGCACAACAGCACTGATTATAGAATCTATTAAGGTCTGGAGCACGCTAACAAGGAAGAGATGGCAACAGATTGAACCAATGTTAAAAAAGTAAGGAAAGCTATAATATGCCTACAAGAATGTGTGATATTAAGGGAAAGGGATTATAAGTGCTTTGAGAAAAGGTGGAGATTGGGACCATCCTGGTGGTGAGGGACAAATGAAAACAAAGTGGCTGGAGTGGCAATACGAGTCAAGAATCCAGAGGTGGAAGACATCATCAGTGGCAGACTGCAGCAAATGATACTATTAGTCAGAGGAGCAGAATTAGAAGTTTTCAACATATATACAACACCAGAGTATGGAGTGGGGTGGGAAGGAGGAAGGGTGTGTTTAAAAAGCTAGCAGTTTATGTAGTAGAAGGGAGACTGAGGATAATAGAGGGGAACTTCAGTTGCATAATAGAAGCAGGTGACAGAACAGGGGAAGGGGGAGACAGAACTTTAGACAGTAAAAACCCGAGATTGTTAGCAAATATAATAAAAGCAGAGGCTGCTTGTACACACCATGGGGTTTTAATTCAGTTTAGTTCTCCCTAAATTGAATTGGTGGTTTTTTAAAAACACCACTTCAATTTAGGGCAAATTAAACTGAACTAAACTGCTGTGGCATGTACACAAGGGTGGGGGCCTGATCCTTACCTGCCTCTTCAGCAAGGGCGGGTAGGGGGGAGCTGCTGGCAGGCCAAGTAGTCCCTGAGCTGTGTGGGGACCCCCCAGGCAGCATCCACCCACCCACTTGCACCCAGTCCAGGCAGTCCCAGGGGGCACCACAGTCACAGAAGGAAGCACTGCCCCCTGCAGCCACAGAGGTAAACACCAGGCCCCCGCACAGCTCAGGCAGGCAGGCAGGCTCCAGGGAGAAAAAAAAGAAAAAGATCAGGCTCACCACTTTTTTTTTCTCTCTTCCGTGGAGGCTTCCTGAATGGGCTGCTGCTGGGTCTTGCAGCCCCTGAGCTGTGCGGGGCCCACCAAGCTCCAAGCACGTTGGCTTCCAGCACCCTATGCACTGCTGCACTTTGTTAGGTAGCAAACTAAAACACCTCAAAGGTGTTTTATCTTGCTATGTACCAAAGTCATTTAAAGCAGAATATGCCACTGAACATGCAAACAGCACCACCATTAAAGCAGTGCAAAAGGACATTTAAGCTGCTTTAAAGGCCAGTTTTGTGGCATGTACAAAGGCCCAGATTCACTAAGAGATGTGTGGGCAGGGGAGAAAGTTTTTACTAGAACTGACCCTAGTGGAAAGAAAGAATCAAGAACTGACTTTGTGTTTGTATCAAAACAAATAGAGATAAGGAAGAAAAAAACCATAGCTGTGGCATTTAGTGATCACCAGATGCTGAGGATGGAATTGAGTCCTGGTAAGAGCTCTGTTAGATGAAGGCGAATTTGGAAGTTAAATGTACAACGGCTACAAGATGAAGGGATTATGTCAAGCATACATGTGACAGTATGAGGGGTGGAGAACACTGATGAAATACCAGAGAACGGTGGATGATGGTGAAGAAGAGGACAGGAAAGTTCTTCAAGAAGGAAAGTCGAAGAACTGTGGGGAAAAGAATGAAAGAGCTGGGAGCACTACAAAAAAAGATGCAGGAGCTGCTAAAGGAAGCCACATAAGGAAGGCAGGAATGAAAAAAGCCTAGAAGGCAAGAGATAGAAATCTGGTTTAAAAGAAAGAAGAGAGAAAAAATGTTTTTAGCACAAGTGCCCTGGGTGGGAGAAAACAAAGAGTGGTCCTGATACTTTTCAGCTAGAGTTAAGACAGCAAAAGGAGAGCTAAAAGCAGCGCAGGAAACTGGTATCTGGGTGGAAAAGGAGAAGCTGGTGTTGGAGTCAATGAAGAGATTTTATGAATAGCTATATCAGAAGAAGTTGCAGCAAGGGAGGTTTATGATGGATATTAGGAAAAGGTTCTCACTAGGAGGGTGGTGAAGCACTGGAACAGGTTACCTAGAGAGGTGGTAGAATCTCCATCTTTGGAGGTTTTTAAGATCTGGCTTGACAAGGCCCTGGCTGGGATGATCTGGGGATTGGACTAGATGACCTTCTAAGGTCCCTTCCAACCCTAATTGTCTATGATTCTAAGGAAATAGACAGGAAGAATATGAAGGTTTTGCTGGAAGAGACTGAAGAGAAAGTAAAGGAGGAGGAAGCAAAGAAGACGGAAGACAAGATAAGCTTAAAGGAAGTGGAAAAATGCTTAAAAATGGAGGTTTAAATATCTTTAAAAGAGGGAATTTACCAAGAGCAGAAGGATTACCTATGGAATTTTACAAGAAGTTTTGGGTTTGGGTAGAGAAGGATAGAGTGGGAGTGTTTGCGGAAATAACAAAAACAGGAAAGGCAAGGAAAAATTTTACAAGTGGTGTTGTGATCTTACTCTTCAAGAAAGGGGAGAAGGAACTTCTCAAAAACTGGAGACCAATTACAGACTGACAACAAGTTAATGATCAAGACACTGGTTTTGAGGATGAGAAAAAATCTCCAGAAGATAATACACGAAGACCAAGTATGCACAGTACCAGGTAGAAGGATCTCTGAAACGATCAGAGTGATGAGAGATATATTGTCCCACAGCCAAGAGAGGAAAATAAACACAATTATAGCAAACCTAGTTTTAGAAAAAGCATATGACAGAGTGGATCATGATTACATATTCAAAGTGCTGGGAAAAACAGGGTTCCCAGAGAAATGTACATGTTGGGAAAAGTTACTGTAAGAGATATGGAGAGTCAAGTCCTAATTAATGGGCATCTAAGCAAGGCTTTTAAAATCCATACGCGGGTGAGACAAGGATGCCTTTCTGTTGCCACTACTATTTGTGGGCGGCAGAGAACTGTTAGCACAAAGAATCAGCAAAGACAAGGTCATAAGTGGAGTAAAGATACCAGGATGGGGAGAGGTAAAATGCATACATGAAGGATATAAAGGTAAGACAGACTTTCAATGGAAAAGGTGCCAAAGCATACATCAGAGTGTGGAGAAACGACAGGGACTAAACTACAGATAAAAAAGCACCATAATAGGAGTGGGAAACTGGAGGGACTTAGAGAAGTTGGGCCTTCAAATAAGAGACAGAAATAACAGAGTGCCAGGGATCCCAATGGATGCTGAGGGGAAAGGTAACACAGCATGAGAAACGGTGACAGCAAGGATACAGCAAATACTTTGGTTATGGTCTGGAAGGACTCTGTCCTTTGACAGAAAAATGGCAGCAGTTAAGGCCATGCAACTGCCGATTATTCTATATATGGGAATTGTACTTCCACTGATATGGCGACAGAGAGCAAAAGAACAGGGGGAACGATGTGTGTTCTTCTGGAATGCCAGGAGAGAAAGGTTGGCTAGAGCCGAATTGTACAAAAGCAAGAGAGATGGGGGGAGGATAGCAGCTGACACACTTGGAATTGTTCATCCATGCAAAATACGTAAGCACTATATGCAAGGCAGTAATGAAGGGAGAAGGGAAAGCAGTGCATATCACCCGATTTCATGCAGCTGTAATTTTGAGGAAATGGGAAGTATATCAGACCTTTTTAAAGAGTTCATATGTGTGGCAACTGCAGATTCGTTACATCAGGATGAAAGGTTTCATGCAGAGATATAAAATAAGGAAGGTTGGGCTAAAGGTCCTGAAGGATCATAAGAAATTGATAGAAGTAGTAAGGAAGAGACAGGAAGGCACCAGTGGGAAACTTCACAGACGGACAAGTGAAGAAGATGAGGAATGGTGGCGGGTAAACAGCTAAACGATAAACATGCTGACCTAGTAAGGATGGTTGTAAGAAATATCTTGCTGGTGAGAAAGGTGCAACACAGATGGAGCTTGACAAGCTTATCAAGGTGCCAACAGGAGAGGAATGGGGAAGAAGCAGCAGTGGGACATACATTTTGGGACTGTACACATACAAAGGAGATGGTACCATATGGACTCATACCAAAGGTATGATAGTACTATATGGACTTACTTATTAGTATGTGTTAAAACTGGTTCATAGAAAGTAAGAAACCTATGGGTTTTTAAGGGGTTGACTTTCACTGAAAGGGAGTGGCGGAAGCTGGGGCTGCATGAAATTTAATACTGTATTAATCAGGACACAGAAAATATCAGAGAAGAAGAGGTGGAGAAGAAGCGTAGGAAAAAGGACCTGACGCACTTGTTTCACTCACTGAACCAACAGAGAGAACTGATGGGAAGAGCGGATATTAATAGAGGTAATCATTTTTCATGGGGCCCTGTATGAAAAAAGAGTTCTGTAAACGTTTTTTGTGGAAAGTTGATTATGTTGTTTAAAGGTTTAATATATATAGTTGTATGTTTTTGGATATACAGCTGTTTTTGCAATATGAAATTTTGGTAAAACACGGGTGCTCAATATGTGAAGCTTTGCAGATGTAAGGTGATAAGTGTGTTGTTAGTAAAATTTGTAAAAAATAAGGTTCCCACCATCATTTTTGGCCCAGTGGAGGGTGTCAGCACTTGCTCCGGCCTGTCCAAATGCTGGCCTCATATTGCAATGCCTCTAGGCCTGGTGCTCGTTCACTCCTGGGGGGAGCAACTACTCGTTTTGTTTTTGTTTTTTTAAGTCACACAAACAAAAAAAGGTTCCCATCAGCATATTTGCCCATGTGGGCCATGTGTTTTAGTGTCACACTCAGTGTTGACTGCATTTAATCAACTTCATAGTTGGTTTCCACTGCTCTGCACATGCTGCTTTTGGCAGTAGTTTAATGATAGGCAAATTATTTAGTGTGATTTCCTTCCATGCAATTACAAGATGAGAGGCTTTTTGCCTCATGCCAACTGGGGGGAAAAACTTCATCTTGGAATCAAGTTAAAAGAGTGTTTGTGACAAAGACATTTAGTAAAACATGAAAAATATGATCTCTCTATAACAAAACTTTATCACAGCAGACATTTGTTTGAAAGGCATGATACTGTACAAAAAGCAGGGAGCTTTATAAGGAAAACAGTTAAATCATGTGTTCTTTTATTCCTCTTTCCCTCCACAGGCTTCCTGTATAGTCACGTTTCTCTTCCAACTGGTCAAAATCATTTTGAATTTAAATCATTAGGAACTGAGCATGCTTATACACGTGCAGTGAGGCTGCTCCACTGCACTGTATTTGATTGAGTCTGCTGCAGTGTGGTAATTACCGCACTCCAGCAGACTCCAGCATCAGGTGTATCAGTGTTCCCACACTGAAAAATGGTTGTGGGGGTGCTTTAACTAAAGCTCGTTCAATGAGCTTTAGTTAAAGTGCCCCTGCCAGCATTTTTCAGTGCAGGGACGCTGATACATGTGACACTCCTGGCACTTTAATAAAAGCAGCTCTCAGAGACACTCTAATTAAAGTACCCTGCCCCACATGTATAAACATTCTTAGTTCCCTTTTCTGTCTTCAACCAGCATCCTCAGTAGAAAGCAGCCTCACCAGCTGCTCTAAATTAACAGCACTTCTAATGGGTACAAGAAAGTGGGGGAAGGGGCAAAGTAGTCAGGGATTGGCCAGTTTCCTGATTATCTATCCCAGTCCCATTGTTAGTGGATGTGTGAGCACACAGGGATTGCTCTAACTTGCATCAGTTGGGTATGGTTCCATACATCAGATGCAAATAGTCAGATCACGCTGGCTCCTGACCATTACTCCTCTCCATCCTTATAACAGTCCCTATCCTATGTTCTTATTTACAAATATCACAAGAAACATAATTAACATTTCTACAGGCAACCCTGCCTAACACTCTTAATTGGTTCTGGAAAAACTGAGCGCTAAGCAAAACAGTGTTAAGCAAAAACCATTCTCCATAGGGTTTAATGTAAATAAATATAATTGGTTTTGCACCACCTGCCAGCCCTGGCCCTCCCGCTCCCGGCAAGGCACTGTACAGGCTCTGCCAGGGAAGGAATTGGCTCCTCCCAGCCTCATTGCTCCGCCACTGCAATGGCCCCTGCTGGCCACCAGCGCACCTGTGTGTGGCCCCAGCTGCCGGCCTGAGTCAGGGACCTGCCTGCCCAGGGATTAACAGCAAGGCGGCAATGGGGTTCCAGCCAGCGCAAGGGAAGCTCAGGATAGTGTCTGCGCCCCACGGGTGAGTGCGTACCCGAAGTGCAACGGGTCACAGGCTGAAGCCCGGGGACAGGGGGGCTCCGTGGGTTTGGCCCCACTGTTGCCTGGGGAGGAGGACATTGTGCATGTGTCCTTGAGTACTGGCTCGCACCTGCTCAGGCCCCACACTCCTGCCAGCCCTGGCTTTGGGCCCCCTGCTCCTGCCACCCTGCTGGTCCGGGCCGCGAGCACCAGCCTGGACCCTGTGCTCACACTCCCTTCCTGCCCCTTCTCACCGCCACCGCTGCTCCTCCCCACCTGCCAGCTGCTCCAGCACCACATGTCATAGCAGACCCTGGGCTCCTGCCACTTCGCCCTGGGCCCTGCTGGTTCGGGCTCCATGCTTATGCTGCTTGGCCCCCTGCCCGCCCCTTCTTGCCGCTGCTCCTCCCCACCTGCTCCAGTACCACATGCCAGAGTGGACCCCGAGCTCCTGCCACCCCACCCTCGGCTCTGCCGGCTGCCAATCACTGATTCACTTGACAATGACAATGCCATCACCGCTGCCACCACTGCTTCTCCCCACCCACTACGCTGAGTGTTATAACGAAACGCTCTGCGCGCTAAGTGGAACCAGGTAGGTATTTTAAATAAGAGCTATTGCAAAACCATGGTAAGCAAAACTGCATTAAGTGAGGGTTGCCTGTATGATGAATTAACAGTTGTTGTGTAGGTGACAACTGGCATTTAAATGAGACTTTTACTGTTTCAGAATAAGTTAGTACTCATGATGAAAACTGAGTTCAGAACTGACTTACTGAAACTATTACAATTGCAGATCAGTGGAAACAAAAACAAATCACCAGTATATTTTTTCTTTAGTTCAACTTAACTGATCCATGCGTATAAACTACTGTAGTCTCATGCAACACCCATCCAAAGGCTGGGGTTTTTTCTGTCCTGTTTTCTCACTCTGTTACTAACACATACAACCCTTTTCTTACCACCCTGCCAGACTGAATGAGGAATGCAAAGGCTAAAAGGATAAATATTTTCCAGCTGAAAAGAGGATTATATGGAAAGATTCCTATAAACAATTCACTGAGCAGAAAGACATTTACACTATCCAAAGAGTATGAAAAGAATTAAGTGAGAACTTGTTAGAGGAAGAGTATAAAGACATGGCTTGTATTAAACAAAAACACTGTTGCATAAATAAGGCATTAGTTCTTTTTGGCCCACTTCACTGGTAAATGTGTTCTCAAAAAAGCAGATTCTCTTCTTAATGTTAAACTCACAACGTGTACATTGAATCAAAAATCAAACAGTAAGCATAAAGTGTGACACATTGCAAATGAAGCCAAATTCTTTGCCATTTTTATCCTGGGCATAAAGCCCATTTTCTTTTTCATTAAACTGTGTTCCTCCCTCTTGCTACTGTCCTACAAAGAAGCATATGCAGAAATAGAACAAGAAAATGACCTCAGCAAAACACTAAAGCCAAGATCCTCCAAGTTACTTAGATGCCTAACTCCAAATAAATTCAAATAGGAATTAGGCACTTAAATACCTTCGAGGATTTGGGTCAGAGTGCCCAGAACTCCTGGGCTACCAGCTCCCCTGTGGCTTTGGGAAATAGGCTTCTGAGGATCAAATCCTTAATGAGTAGCTGAGCTACAAGGCACCATAACTGAGGCATAGTGAGATTATAAATTCAAAACAAATATATGTTTCACAAAAAGAGGAAGGCCCAGTGTCATGTAACCAAATACAGAGCACCTTCTAGAGCAGCATTTATCAACCCATGGGTCTCAAGAACATTGTAAGAGGTCCCACGGATTTATGTGGTTTCCCCATCCAGGCTGCAATACTGGCAGCCTACATGGAGCCAGCACACAGCAGGAGGGGGGGCGAAGCAAGCACACAACCTTCTGAGAACAGTCCCAGGAGCCCGAGAGGAAGGCAGGGGGCTGGAGCGGGGAGAGAAAGACAGACAGACAGACTGTGGGTTGGGGCCCGGGGGGGTGTGGGTCGGGGCCAGCTGATAATTATGCTAATGGATCCCGGTGTGAAAAAGGTTGAGAACCACTGCCCTAGAGCAGTGGTTTTCAACCTTTTTTCATTTGCAGACCCCTAAAAAATTCTGAATTGAGCTGCATACCCCTTTGAATTGTAAGTATGGGGCCTCACATGCTTTTGATTGCTCATAGTCATCTTTCACAGATTCCTTAGACATAGTTTTTGAACCCCCAGGAGTCCACAGAATACAGGTTATAAAGTCCTAGAGTAATGGTGTTCACTTACATAACAAATATAAAATATGCATTCAAACAGATTGGTCTCCATCCTTAAAAATAGCCACTGAGCACAGTTCCTCAACTTACCCTGAACAGCTAAACCAGCCAGATGAATTGCTTGCTCTAATGTGCAAGGAATGTTTCCCTCCAAGATATCTTTCTTCAGTTGCAAATAATACTGATATCTACAGAAAGAAAGCATATGTTAGCATTTCCATTTTTTCAGTTTCAGGACAATTCAGTTACAAACCAAGACATTTATAAACCTATGAATGTACACGCATCTGTCCTCCATAATCCAAGGACATTTTTCTCTTCCTTGCCACTCAGGCCCATGATTTGGAGGTCATTTCTAAGTCTTCTCTAACCACTCACACCTACAGTAGGTTGAAATCCTGCCACTACTTCTAAAGCAAGATCTGACCTTTTCTGTCTGCCATCAAAAACACTCATTCATGCCCTCATCAATCCTTTATTTAATATTATTCCTTCTTCTTGAGCATCCCTGGCATCACTTTTTCTACAGACCATTAAGAATATCGAATCTAGCACTGTATTCTCTGCTGATTAATCTACCAGTGTCATCCATTTCTCTGAATCACACTAATGACTTCTACATCATGTTTAACACAATCTATTTGTCCTCACCTTGAAAGAAGAGCTGCATAAATAAATATTTCCTTATCCACTTACTCTTCTCCTGTTCTTTCCTGTGCTCACAAACAACACCAGCCACAATGCCCCATATGTCCAGTCTTTCCACAACTGTTTTCTTGCACTCATCTGTGCAACCCCCTAAGAACAGAACATTCTTCCAGAGCTAGTCTAGCAAAACACTGGCCTCTCTTCATTCAAAGCATCTCTTTATACCCACTAATCATTGTGAATGTCACTTCAATGTGTTGCATCATGTTGAATATTAGTTTGTGTACTCTTTGCAGAAGAGATTCAATCTTCCAGTTGTGCAGGTGCCTTATGTCAATAGAAATAATAAGTAGGTGAAAGCCAAACTAAATGCATGTTGAGAAAGACAACATATTTTCCACCTTTGCCAGAAAGTGTTAAATACATGTTCTCTGTAACATTCTCTAGAACATTTTATCTACTTCTACAATAATGCCACATGCTGCACAACAGTGCGATATAGATTACAGACAAAGGGCTCAGGCTAAGTCCTGGCTCTACAGTTGCAGGAAAAGTGATCTCCCTACTCAGAAAGCAGTTCTCTTGTTTGTTCTGCAGGATAACAGCTAAAAGAAAATATATTCTCAAACATATAAGGCCAGTACCTTCCTGCCACTGTTCCACTGCAATATGGGCAACGTTCTCTTTTTGTTTCCCAGCTTGTTTAGAATTTAGTATAACATGCATTAATTTTGTTTGTACCAATGTAGTTCAGGAGTAACACTTTAAACTTTGCTGAGGTTAAGCCAAATTTTCTATGATGTAAATTAGAGCAGAATCTGGCACATTAGATCCATTTTCCAAAGGCACAGGAACTCAAAGTCTGCACCTGAACTTGTCTGTTGCATGGCAATATAACATAATATTACTGAGCTATTACCTCAACAGACACTGCTTTCTTTATGAGAATACCCAAGTTAGACCTACTGGAATATTTCACCCTATTCCCATATTTTCTCACATGTATTCATTCACTGGCAGCTACTGGTCTTGGGAGACCATGGGGACTGTGGCTTTGATAGGCTATCTTCTTCAGTGGCTGAGAAGTCCAATGCGCAACAGACACACCCTCTGGCAAGCTGCACATACAAACTCAGTTGAGCTTGAACTGGCATGCTGAACACCATTTTTTATTGCCTGCCTCCAACATCTCTTCTCTAGATCATCACGGACCCTCTCCATTTCATCATGACATAGGCCCTGCTTTATGGCAGCTTTCCATTCACAGTAGTTTAAAGCGACTCATTCCCAGCATTGGCCATCAATGAACAGCTCACAAAGGTGTTTCTTGCAGACATAAACAAAATGGAGCTTGGGCCATCCAAGCTGACATTCAGCATTGGCCAGCTCACCGCAGAGTATGTCCTTGGGAATTTAGCCAACGGTCATATGGTTCACATGTCCTAACCAATGGGGGTGTCTCTGTCTCAGAAGCACAAACATATTGAGTATCTTGGTCTATTCCAGAACAGAGAAGTTGGAGATTTTGTCAAGCCATGCCCAGGATACAGCAGAGACACTGAAGATGGAAACTGTTCAGTTTTCTGTCTTCCTTGGCATAAGGAGTCCATGTTTCACTGCTGTACAATAGAAAGCTAAATTTGCAAACACTGTAGAACAACATCTCTGTCGACGCAGTTTTTCCAAACTCTTTGTCGACTCTGTTTTTCCAAACTCTTTTTTGAAGTTAAAACATGGCACTGCTGGCCTTTCCAATGTGAACGTTAATTTAGGCTTCCAAGCCAAGATTTTCTGAGACGGTGAAGCCCAAGTGAATTTTTCAACCACTTCTAGGCTTTCATCATTTATTCTAACTTCAGAAGGGCAGTCAACTTGTCAACCTCTCACAAACAACATACCCCAAAATCACCCCCCAAAAATTGAGGTGTACATATTAAGCCAGGAAGCTGATTTTCTGCCCAGGATAGAAGCACTCTGCTTTGATTCCTGCTCCACAGTGCAGCAGGTATTGCATTATGAGGGAGTCAGGTGACTTGTTCTTCATTTCAGAGGCATTTACAATAAAATCTCCTTTTAGTGGTCTCAATGAGCCATTAATCAAGTTAACTTTTCTTAGGGCAATTCTGCTGTCTAGTAGCTGCTCCTGGTTTTTCTCCTCCTATTTCACAGCTTTGGAGACACTTTTGCTGTTTTCAAAATCATATCTCCACCTATGGAGACCTATCTTCAGCAGCTGCTATTGTTTGAGTTTTAATTAAATAGGAAAGGAAGGGTGAGTAAGCTGAAGATTAAGCTCTATCCCTGCCCTGCATAGCCATAACTCTGGAAAAATCTTTTTCTTCTTCATTCTGCCTTTCAAAAACAAAGTTAATAGTCTATAATAATTGAAAGTCTTAGGACTGAATTACCTCTGTGAGCAACATTACTTGTGTGAATAAGCTTAAATAGATTCCTAAGATCACTGGGAAAATTCATCCTTCACGTAACTCAATATATATTCTATAATCTAAAGGAATAATAAGTGCTACAGTTTAGGCAAAGTTTTTGCCTTAAGTTTGATTTTCAACCTTTGAAGAAGTGGAAATTCAAGCAATAATTACTATTTTAAGATACATACTAGAATGTTAAAAGCTGAAATTAAAAATATGTACAGCTCACCTGGTAATTTCCTGCTGAAGCTGAGAAACAGTAGGCACATAAAATACCACTCCAAAATACACAGTTGGCTCCAAAGCATATTTGTCTAGCTGCTTTTTCAGAGGCTTGTCCAAATCCACCCACCGGCGCTGGTTCTGCTTATTGTAATACCACAGACTGAAATAAGTAATCTGAAAAAGAAGGAAGCAGTTCAGTGATTAAACAAGGCAGGTATTGCAATGCCAGAAAAAATAAATCTAGTATATAAAGCTGTTACTGTTTCCAGCCTCACAGAAGGTTTAAAACCATTTAAAACCTAGAAGTCATTATATCATCTATAGACTTTATGATTCAAAATTGTCAAAAGAATTGACATATTTTTTAAAGTAACAGCATGTCATATTAAATTTTGTTAAATAAAAAAAATAAATAGCGGTACTTGAAAAAAAATACAGGATTTCATTGTCCCATCAATAAATTAGAGGCCCAAAAAACCTAGCTAGCAGATGGACTTTGCTAATGCAAGTGTTCCCAATGATTTTGATGGGACAAATCACAGAATTAAAAGATATGCTTGGTAGTAAGTTTCAGTACTTCATGATACAACATGAACTTCAAAACAGAGTCAGATTCATCAAAACCCAAACTTCCTGCCATACAAGAAGTGACCAGTCACACTAGAGCCAGCAGCTTCATTGAGTGAGATTTCAGAATTGGGTTCTCAAATGAACATGAAGTAACCTTAGTTTAACCTTAACTTTTCACAGCAAAATTAGATCCAATCAAGAGTACTTTTACAAAATTAAGGCTTATAATCTAGCAATGCTGTGCACAAATATCTGCAATACTAAGAAAGATCCCCAGATAGTGACCACCCATCCCTAACTGGGTGGGGTAGTCCTAAAATGGGAACCTCAAGTCCCGGTCCCAGGCTGTATGGCTCCAGGACAGCACTTGTCCTGGATTCGCAGTGTTGCGCGGGGATCCAGGTTTTCTGTTCCGTGTGGGAAACAATGGGTTTCCCCTTGCAGGTTGGCAGCGTTCCAGCCTGGAAGGGCCTGTCAGGAGTGGGACGCAGGGGGCACCACATGCATGTACATGCCCACACACATGCAGGTGGCCAGGAATACAGGCAGGCAGCTTAGAGAACAGCTCCTTCTAGGTAAATTTATGGGGGGGAAGGGAATGGATGGGGGGCACACTGTGGCTCCCACAGTGAGGAAGGGAGTGGGGCAGGAGCTGGGGTGATGCCCATCTGGGGTGGTGCTTGGGGCCTAGAGCTGGGAACAGGATGGACCCCTGGGTCATCCAGGGGGCAGAGGTAGGGGCATGGCTCCCTGCCACTGCACACACTCCTGGGAGGCATATGGGAGGAGAATGTGCCCCCCCTCCACCCCAAGATTTGTGCACAGGGTGGGGGTGAAGGCAGACTGTCTGCTGCTGGCTCAGGGCTCCTTCCCCCCAGTGGCACCATGGTGAGGCAACCCCTGCCTACCTGGCAGCAGCGGAGGTGGCAGCAGAGGCAGCATGAAGTTGTGCTCCCTACTGCTGCTGGGCAGGCAGGGGGTGTGCAGCCGTCACAGGGCTCCCAGGGGAAGGCAGGGTGGGGAGCCCTGTGCCTGCAGCCCACATCCATCCCCACTCCACTCAGTGGGGAAATAGCCTTTTTCATCTTGGATTTGAGTATGAGGCAGTGGGGGAGCATAAGGCCACTGCAACTCCAGCTCTGGCCCTGCACTGCAGCTGCTGCTTACCCCTCCACCACCTCTGTTCCATGTCGTGGGTGTACCTCCAAGGATGAAGCTGCTGCCAGTGCCACTGCCTCTGCCACAGCCCACTACCAGGCCAGACTGAGCACAGTCCAGGGATGTGCTCCGTGACATGGGCTGGAGTGGGGCCGAAGCCTCCCAAAGCCAGAGGGGAAGTGGCACCTGGGAGAGGCAGAGGCTATGGGGGTGGTGGGAGGCAGTGGGAGCGAAAGGCAGGGGTGAGGCGAGGTACCATCTCCCCCACTGCCTGCCCTCCGCGACCACCTGCCCACCTACTGTCTCCCCCAGTGCCTGCCCCTTTGCCACTGTTTCCCCACAGCAGAGGTGGGAGAGAGGAGAGAACAAATTTAAGATGAGTCTCCAATATTTAGATTCTATACATGGAAAACTGTAGCAAATGTATAAACTTTTCCTGTACAGAATCTAATTATCAGGGAAGAAGGCCAATGTGGTGCTTATCTTCAAGAAAGGGAGGAGAGTGGATCTGGCTAACTATAAGCCCATTAGCCTGACTTCTATCCTGGGGAAGATCTTAGAAAAGTTTATTAAAGAGGCCATCCTTAATGGACTGGTCAACGCCAACATCCTAAGGGATAGCCAGCACAGGTTTGTTGTGGGTAGGTCTTGTTTGACCAGTCTCATTTCCTTCTACAACCAGGTGACCTACCACCTGGACAAGGGAGATGAGATTGATGTCAGATATCTTGACTTCAAAAAAGCCTTTGATCTGGTATCCCATGATCAGCTCTTGGTGAAACTGGCCAATTGTGGCCTTGGGTCCACCACGATCCGTTGGCTGGGAAATTGGCTCCGTGGTCAGACCCAGAGGGTTGTAATTGATGGCAGTCACTCATCGTGGTGCCCTGTGACCAGTGGAGTCCCTCAAGGCTCTGTCCTTGGACCCATATTGTTCAACTTCTTCATTAATGATGTGGACATTGGAGTCAGGAGTGGACTGGCCAAGTTCGCCGATGACACCAAACTTTGGGGCAAAGCATCCACGCCAGAAGATAGGCGGGTGATCCAGGCTGACCTGGACAGGCTCAGCAAATGGGCAGATGAGAACCTCATGGTGTTTCACGCCGAAAAATGCAAGGTTCTCCACCTTGGGAGGAAAAACCTGCAGCACCCTTATAGGCTCGGCAGTGCTACGTTGGTTAGCACTACAGAAGAAAGAGACTTGGGGGTCATCATTGACCACAAGATGAACATGAGCCTCCAATGCGATGCTGCGGCTAGTAAAGCGACCAAAATGCTGGCGTGCATCCATAGATGCTTCTCAAGCAAATCCCGGGATGTCATTCTCCCCTTGTACTCAGCCTTGCTGAGGCCGCAGCCGGAGTACTGTGTCCAGTTTTGGGCTCCACAATTCAAAAAGGATGTTGAGAGGCTTGAGAGTCCAGAGAAGAGCCATGCGCATGATCAGAGGTGAGGAAGATGGACCTTACCATGACAGACTGAGAGCCATGGGGCTCTTTAGCCTGGAAAAGTGCAGGCTCAGGGGTGATCTGATGGCCACCTATAAGTTTATCAGGGGTGACCACCAGTGTCTGGGGGAACGTTTGTTCACCAGAGCGCCCCAAGGGATGACGAGGTCGAACAGTCATAAACTCCTGCAAGACCATTTCAGGCTGGACATAAGGAGAAATTTCTTTACTGTCTGAGCCCCTAAGGTCTGGAGCAGTCTGCCACTGGAGGTGGTTCAAGCACCTACACTGAACACCTTCAAGAGCAAATTGGATGCTTATCTTGCTGGGATCCTATGACCCCAGCTGATTTCCTGCCCTTTGGGCGGGGGGCTGGACCCAATGATCTTCCGAGGTCCCTTCCAGCCCTAATGTCTATGAAATCTTGGATTTGAATAAATACAGTAGTTAAGATGGCCCAATATGGTTATTTAATGAAGTGTGTTCAGTTGCTTCTCATAACTTCACCAAACTTAAATTGTTCAGACTGAAATGTTCCGACTCTTGTCAAGCACACTAAGGAAAACTTATGAAAACTGACCTACAGCCAAATCCTATTCTACCTTGTAAGTTTCTGAGGGGAAAGACAGAAGTGCAGCTCCCTGCTGTGACAGCGAATGCTTTGCAGGAAGTGTTATAAATTACAATGATCTCTCAGACCAAACAGAAGTTCACTGATGGTTCCATGTTCTCCTGGCAACAGTCCCTTCTCTCTCCCAGCCTGTCCCTGTTTCAGAAAGGGAGCAGAGGGAGCTTGCCCTAGGTGTTCTCCAGCCAGCACTAGAGAGTGGGATGGGTGAACTGGAGCTCCTCTATTCGGGTGGGGGGGAGGGCTCCAATACACCCTCCCCACCCTCTAGCAGGGGCTGAAAAAAACCCCAGACCGAATTTCCTATGCTTCCTTTCTCCACTCCTATTCCAAAAACTGTGAGAGTCTGGGAGGCAGCACAGACAGAAGTTACCGAAGACGCTTTGTTTTGAAATGCCTTCACCTGACCCCTCATGCCATTTTTCAAGTGGTCTGCAGCCATGCACTTGTGTTTGGTCACGGCTATAAACTGCTTTCTGTGGCCAGAATGAGCAAAAATTGTCACTGCTGTCTGTGCCCCAAGTGCTACCTTATGCCATTGTATAAGAGTCCCAGAAGAAATAATTAGTTTTGTAACATATCTTTATCTTATACTTTACAGAAGGCCATAGATAGGTGTTAAATATGCGTCAGGAGAAAATCCTCTCTCCCACCACAAGCAGTGTATAACCATTCAACGGGTTTCTTACTGAAGAAAACTTCCACAAGAAAGTTAGATCACTTCCTATCAAGACCTTCCTTGTCCTGCACTAACTTGGTTATATGCTTCTCTTTGGTGTTGAGGACACACAATATCCCACAGTCCTCTGCTCACCTAGGGGCAAGCTCTCAGAGACATCCCCCCTCCCCCCCATTTGCAGGTGGGGAGGAGCAGGAGTTCTCATGTGGCAAGAACCCTCCCAGAGTTTCAAAAGCATTGTGGCCAAGGGAGAATGGCCCCTCACCCAACCCTCCCTGGGGCTGGGGTACAGCCACACTGTACACAGCAGCAGCCTTCCTGGGGCTCCAAGAGTTTTGCAACAGCAAAAGAATCATCCCCCACTACCGGCACTTCTCCCGGTGGACCCATAGCAGTGTATGGAGCAGGGACTATTCCCCTGCAGCAGAAACTAGGTTTCCTGCTGTGGAAGAATGGCTCTCCTATCCTGCCAATCAGCTATTTGGCAGGATGGGGGGCTGGAACCCTCCTGGGGCAGTCTCCTTTTCAGCACCTGCTAACTGCCTATTGACAACCTGCCTCCCTTCCCAGGCAGGTGAGAGGGCAGGTTGCCAATCAATGGGCAGGGGTGACCCAAGGTACAGCCCTCCAGTGTCCCGACTGGAGAGCTCACTTATGTACCTCTCCAGCCAGGGGACTGAAACACATATTTGCTTTAACTCCTAGGCTATTTTTCTAGTGCTAAGAATTTCATAGTAAGAGAACACCTGTCAGTGG
The DNA here is from genome assembly GCF_052110815.1 of Crocodylus siamensis. Taxonomy (NCBI): domain Eukaryota; kingdom Metazoa; phylum Chordata; order Crocodylia; family Crocodylidae; genus Crocodylus; species Crocodylus siamensis. Next base: position 263,621,854 of record NC_143396.1, read on the forward strand.
CCTTAGTCAAAAAATGTAGTGAGGTGGAAAAGGATCCACCACCCATCTTTTGCATTAGCAGTTTTTCAAGGACTTAAGCAGGGTGTAAGAGGCTAATACTTAAACAAATAACAGATGGCATAGGATCTGACCCCAAATACTAATATATGAAATGCTCCCCCACAAAAAATTGAGTTACTTTGTTCTGAAGCTCCAAATTTTATTGAAGGCATGAACAAGACATAAAACTATAACTGAAAGGGGGAAGAACCCTGAGGCTTGTGTTGAAAGGGCTACCAACTAGATACCTGGATTTTTAATGTGTCTGGCTCAAAATAAATACTGAAATATAAGTTGAATAAGTAGCCTGCTTTTCAGAAGTTATGACCACTTACAGTTCGCATTTTCTTTAGAAAGTAAGCTACTTATTTACTTGACTAAATAGAGAACCAAGTTGTTACTTGTACTTCAGATGAAAAAAATGGTTTTTAGATATTATTTTTAACCCAGAGTCTTTTTAAAATCTTTTTCCATTATGGTAGCTCCTCTCTCCCCTCCATGTGTTTACTTTTTGAATGCTCAAAAGAAACATATTAAAGCCCAATATAACACCAGAGACCAAATCTTGTCTGCTGATTTAAATACAAGTCCTCCTTCGACTTCAAGGACAGAATGTGGTCCTATGAGTTCTCAGTGGAGTTTATGCACCCTGGAATACTGACTGATAAAAATAGAAACCATTTTTACTCATTGCTGAAAGTCTATTAATAGAAACGTATGGCATTACATAATTCTAAAAATATGATGTGGCATAACTCTTAAAATATGTTAAGCTTCTGAGATTAACACTGTTTTGAAGTTTTAGTGACTTACTCATCATTCAAGCCCTGCGTCGAAAAACAAACCTGAATAAAAAGAACTGTAGAATTTCTATGTAATTACTTTCCAACTAATTGTATTCTACATTATAAAAAGAAATAGCAGGGCTTATAAAGAATTCAAAAGAATAAATAAGGAAGTAATAATATAGGTCTAGGGTTGAATACTAATATGAAATCCAGAACTTTATGAAGAAACTGTTGCCTCTATCACCCACATCCATTCCACCACCCTGCTTTATGGCAAAAAGACCTTATAGGCTAAGCAAGTAGGGTTCAAATCATACATCTGAGGAACATACAATATTATATGATTAAGCAGGTGGTGCACTACTAAATCTTTTCTGTCATTACACAGCAAAAGGTGATGATAAAAATGCCTTGTGTAAGTTTTTACCTGCACTTAAATTACAAGGTAGTTTTCAAACACTTGTGATCTTTTAAAAGCCTATACCAAAAACAGAAGAATTATATTGGTTCCTTGTCACATTCTAAATCTAAAAAATACATGCGCCTCCCTTGATTCGTTTTAGCTGGACACCATAGTTTTCTCTTCTTGTCCCAACCTGTTGTGTAGCATGGATTGATCATGTTAATCAGCAATGCAAAAGATCTCTGCACAGTCAGCCAATCTCAACCCTAATGCAAGTTCAGCTGCTTGCCGATGTTAAAAAAAAAAAAAAAGGTGCTTTACTTTAAATTGGGTGTGCTCCTGCACTGAGCCCAGCACATGCAGCATGTTAGTTGAACCTGGCTTATCCAACATCATTACAGATCAGGCGCTTTAGAGATGATTTTTTGGCACTTTTATGTAATAGCTGATTCGATGAGCTTTAGTTAAAAGCACCAAAAAGCCCCACTGAAGCGCCCAACCTATACAGATGCTGCGGTGCCAGGTCAAAGTAATGCACTGCTTCTTCCAGTAAAGTGTGGTTTGTGGGGGTGGGTTTAATGTCTGTAAGCAGCCTTTATTTACTTTAGTTGAGTTATACTAGAAATGAATATGGCTGCACCGATACCTCGGATTAAATATGCCCTGCAAGCTGAAAGGTGTTTGTGGGGGTGGGTTTAATGTCTGTAAGCAGCCTTTATTTACTTTAGTTGAGTTATACCAGAAATGAATATGGCTGCACTGATACCTTGGATTAAATATGCCCTGTAAGCTGAAAGGTGTTTTACACTTATAAATTATTCTAATTTCTCTGTGTTGGCGAATGTATTTTTGTACAGTATCTTGAAACCATTCCTAGTTGGGTTTTATGCTGTCTGGAGAAACACCTGTAAAGATAACATAAATGTCAGTAACTCATATGATTTTCTCTCCCATAAAAACTCTGTAGCCCTTGCTGCAATTCCAGGATTTGGCTTTGTCTTCAGTTTCTCTGGCAATGAGCATCAACTTAAATTTTATTTCTCTAGGACTTTTCAGTCCAACTTTGCTGTTGCCTCTTGAAAGTATTTACAATCGCAGGCAATTATGCTGCTACAAACATACTAATGCTTCCAGACTGACACAAGTCATACATCTTTGGGCCTACTATGGCCAGGTCACTCTAGACAAGTGGTGCTCAACGTTTTGGCCCTGCAGGCCAGATGAGTGTCACAGGAACTGTCTGTGGGCCAGATCCAGGCTTGGGGCCTGGCACTGCCCCATATGTTAGGATTGGGCATGGGGGCCCAGCACTGCTCCTTCCAACTAGACGTGGGCTCTGTGGGCCTGGCACTGCTTCTACTCAGCCCTGTACACTGGGATTAGGCAACAGATCCAGCATACAGGGCCCTGGGCTCTTCATGTGTCGGGAGATTTAGCAGTAGGGAAATGGTAGCACTGCTCTCCCACTGCCACAGGGAGCCCCACAGGTAAGATGACATGGGGCTGTGGGTTGAATCTGACCCATGGGCCAGCAGTTGAGCACCCCCTGCTCCAGACTAAAAGTTTTGAAGATAGGAGTAGGAAGCCAAACCTCTACCTTACTGGCAAAACCCTATGTCAACAACCATACTTTTGTCAGTTTAGCTATGTTGTTCAGGAAGATGGTGTAGCTATGCTGGCAGAAAAACTCCTTTTGTTGGCCCAACCTACACTATGGGTCTTTTCTAGCATAGCTGCATCAGCAAAGGCTTTATTGTGTAAATAAGCCCTATAGCACACATTCCTTATGGGGATGTCAGTGATGATCAGGCATCCTGGCTTTCTCTGTAACCTACCAGCACCTCAATCATTATAATAAAATAAATCCTAAACACCTATATATTTTGGCATTTGATTTTTTTATCATGGAAAAATCAGAGCTCCCCCTGCCCCCTTCGCTCACCAGGACACGGATCCAGCTGCAGCTGTCCCCCATGTTGCTTTGTGGTGTTAAGCACCCTGATATGCCAGTACCACTCACTCCCCACTCCTGGCCTCTTGGCCCTGCCAGTGCCCCTCACTCCCCACCCACGGCCTCCTGGCCCTGCCAGTGCCCCTCACTCCCCACCCACAACTCCCTGGCCCTGCTGGTACCCCCACTCCTACTGGTGCCCCTCACTCCCAAACCACTGCCCCTTAACACCCTAGTATGCAAGGAAGGGAGTGGGTGTGTGGAGAACAGGGTGGGTATGTGGGGAAGAGGGGGTGTGGTGGGGCGAGGAGGCACAGGTGATGTGGTGATGCAGTGGGGAGGCGGGGGGGCAAGTGCCCCCCCAAGATTTCTGCGCCCAAATCAGGGTGTAGGGCTACAGCCAGGCCAGACCAGCTCTGAGCAGGAGCTGCCTGTGCGACCCAGCAGGCAGGACACTGTGCAGGAAGCAGTGCCGCACCACCACAGTGAGGTGCAGCAGCAGTGTCACAGAGTGCTGCCCGCCCCCCCACGCTGAGCAGGCAACAGGCACCTCACCTTGGCAGCCATGGCAGCATGGCACAGCACTAGATCCCAATGCTGGGTCCTGCCTTTTGGGCTGAGGAGGTATCGCTTCTGAAGCTGATGTGGCCCAGCTACAGCTCCACAACCCCCCATGGGCACAGAAATCTCAGAAAGCATGTGCCCCCACAACGCATAGCCTGTGACCCCCACTATCCCTACAGATTTACCTGAAGGGAGCTGCAGAAGATGCTCTCCACCACACTGCCTGGCTGCCACATGTATGTGCGTGCACACGTGTATGTGGTGACCCCTGCATCCTGCTGTTTCCAGACCTAAGCAGTCCCTTGAAGGCTGGGACTCTGCCAGCCTGCAAGAAGAAGCCTGTGGTTTCCCATGCTTTTCTCCATTAAAGGAGAAAATCTGTTTTCCCACAGCAAGTGAAACACTCAGATCTCTGGTGATGATAGCTGTTTCATAGCTAATTGCAACAACTTATCTTTGTATAAAGGGATCAAAAACAGTGTTGGCAGCATTTACAATTACAGATAGCAGAAGAAGAGCATAGCACTTGAAATTTCACAAATTAATTGTGGGAAAGAAGAAATTTTATTTTTTACTCACCTAAAACAATAGCAAGTTACATTACATGAAGAGTGCCTAGTTCTCAAATAAAGATACATAAACCAGAGAGGACAGCAGTCCAGCAAAGAGTGAAAATGTCTTTTATCATTTTATACCTCTGAGCAGAGACAAGAAACTGCAATCAATATATATTTACAGTTCTGGACTCTATTGCAGGAATACAAAGAAAAAGAAACCACCCCCCAAAACTAACAGAAGAACTCACCAAAATAAGCGGAAAGATTTTCCTGAAAATGTCAGACTTTTAGATCAGGCCCTAATTATTTAGCATATGCACTGCAGTCATGCCTACAGTCAAAGTCAGATAAGGACCCCATTGTGCACTGTCCACGCATACAGTAGAGACAGTCCTTGCTCTTAAGGACTTTACAGTACAAGAGCAGAAGTGACTTACAAAAAGTGTGTGGGTGTATGTGCAAAAATATGAGGAGTGAACAGTGAAACGCTTGCAGACACAATGATCTAGACAAAAAACAATAAGGGTGTCGTATTGTGCACTACTTAATTATCAGAAGAGCCAGAGCCACACTGTATAATTAAGGGCCACATTGTACTGTCCTGGGATAGAAGCAAAAGAAGGGGACAGAGAAATTTAAAATACTCATTTTGAGACATGTTTATAATTAACTGACAAATTTTTAAATGGCTAGAACATTTTCATTTCTGGCTATCTATGGAAAAGATTTAGTAGAACAATGCCCAGGTCATTGGAATGTATGACTCAATGATTACAAACAGAAATCAATTCCAAGTCTAAATCCTTTCAGAATGTAAATCTTTTAACTAATCCCCAAATGAATTTTTCCTAATTATTTCAATATCCCTTTAATAAGAACTAGTTAAAACAAAGCAGAATAGGTACTAATAGCAGCTAAGTCGGGGGGAGGGTTGGAATTGTGTGTATTTTATTTAATCATAAATCTATATATAAACACGATCAGCATAGGGTCTTAGTTGTGTTATCTTTTTACCTTTCCTTGAATAATAGTAGCTGCAAGCTTCCCACTAAAGGGGAGGGTAGGTATAGATTCATAGACATTAGGGACTGGAAGGGACCTTGTGAGATCAGAGTCCAGTCCCTCTGCCATAGGTAGGAAGTCAGCTGGGATCAAGTGATCCTAGCAAGAAAAACATCCATATGTCTTTTGAAAGAGTCCAGAGTAGGTGCCTGCACCACCTCTCGGGGGAGTATGTTCTAGACCCTGGACACTCACACCATAAGGAACTTTTTTCTTACATCTAGTCTAAATCGGCCTTCCTACAGTTTATGGTCATTAGGCCTCATTATCACTTGAGGAGCTCTGGTGAACAGCTGTTCTCCCAGGTCCTGATGTACCCCTCTTATATATTTGTAGGCTTCTAACAAGTCCCCCCTGAGCCTTCTCTCTTCCAGACTGAAGAGTCCCAAATCCCTCAGCCTCTCCTCGTATGGTCTGCCTTCCAGGTCTTGGATCATACGAGTGGCTCTCCTCTCTCCTCTGGACTCTCTCAAGCTTTTCCACATCCCTCCTGAAGTGGAAGGCCCAAAACTGGATGCAGTATTCCAGCTGCGGCCTCATCAAGGCCAAGTAAAGCGGGAGGATGACATCTCTGGTTTTGCTTGAGATGCATCAGTAGATGCATGCCAGAGTTTGGTTCACTTTGCCAGCTACAGCATCGCATTGGTGACTCATATTCATCTTGTGGTCAATTAGGACCCGCAAGCCTCTTTTTGGTCATGGTGCTAGTGAGTGTAGCATTGCCAAGCTTGTAAGTGTGTTGAGGGTTCTTTCTACTGAGGTGCAGCACCTTGCACTTTTCAAAATTGAAGGCCATCAGGTTTTGGTCACCCCACCTTGAAAGTGTATCCAAGTTGGCCTGTATCCCTACCCTGTCCTGCGGGGTGACCGCCCTCTCCCATAATTTGGTGTTATCCACGAACTTTGCCAGTTTGCATCTGACTCCTAACTCCAGATTGTTAATGAAAATGTTAACGAGTACCGGCCCAAGTACCAAGCCCTGAGGGACTCCACTGGTCACCCTGCACCACACTGAGTTGCTCCCGTCAACTAGTACTCTTTGGGTCTGACCCCATAGCCAGTTACCTAGCCATCAGATCATAAGATGATCAAGGTCACAGTTGTCCAGCTTAGCCATGAGGACATCGTGGGGAACTAGGTCAAAGGCTTTCCTGAAATCTAGATATATGACATCCATGTCATTTCCCCTGTCCAGGGCTCATGTCACCTAGTCATAGAAGGAGATGAGGTTGGTCAGGCAAGACCTGAAAATCACAAAGCCATGTTGGCTAGCCTTCTGTTAGTCTGGTGTTGATGAATCCCTTGACAATATTCTCTAGGGTTTTTCCAGGGATGGACGGTCAGACTGATTGTTCTCTAATTCCCTGAGCCATCCCTCCTCCCTTTCTTGAAGATAGGGATCACATTGGCCCTTTTCCAGTCTTCCAGGACTTCACCCGAACACCATGAATTTTCAAATATCTTTGCCAAGGGGGGTGCGATGATGTCTGCCAGCTCCTTTAAGACTCTCAGGTGCATTCCATCTGGGCCCATGGACTTGTGAATGTCCAGATTCTCAAGGTGTTCCTTCAGCTGATCAGCATCAATTTTGGACCTGCCACCCACTCCTGGGCTGGTTTGTATAAGGTTACTAGTTACTGTGACTGCATACAGACATTATATGTCTACTGAAAGAAATACTGTCCTGTAGAAAAACAGCTGTGGAGCTGGACTGTACAGGCATTTCTGAAGCCTCATGATTGGAAAGCTTCACAAGTGAGTTCTCATGCCAGGGAGCACTAGTGGGTTGCCCCCAGAGCCAGCCCTGTCCTGCCCACAGCCTACCTTCTCCCTGCCTGGCAAGGGGACAGCCTGTGAAGTGACAGTTAAGAGTCAGCAACTGCGGGCTGCCCAGTTTGGGAAAGAGGCTACTGCTCCCCTCATCCCCCAGTTTACAGGAGTAGCTGCTCCTCATATCATCTCAAGAACTGGGTGACCCCAATCTCAGGAAAGCAGGAAACCTTTTCCCCAGCTTCACAGGCGAGTTCTCAAGCCAGGGGGAAAACATATAGATGTTCAGTTTCCTGGGAGAAACTCTCCTGGGACCAATTTACCTTGGTTGTTGCTAGGTGATTTTTCTCTCAGAGGGGCCATTTTTGCTTCAGGATTAAAAATATGAACACCTATACACTTTCAATTTTCTACCAGGAGAACAAACTGCTAACATGCTGATTAGAGTAGTATACCCTGAGTTCTGATCTCTCTCAAAAAGACAGTTTAGCTGCCAAAATGGTTTAGAGTTATCATTTTGTTAATTTTATTTTGTGCCACTTTATTACTGTTCAGTGAAGAGACTCGCTTTTTTCTGTCAATTTGGTACAACAGACTAAACCTTGAAAGTGGCATGTTCTTTATTTTCTAGAATTTATTCACAATTATAAAATGTAAAAAATATTCAAGGTAGTGCTGAGCATTACAAATGCAAACAAAAGGCAAATTACTGAGTTTCAGCACTACAGAAAAAATAGTTCTCATGCACTCAAAGAAGTGAATGATGTGGATGAAAGATTGCATTCAAAATTAGTGTAAAATTATATTGAAGAAAAAGTCACTGATACTAAAATAAAGCAAATATGTAATTTCAGTTTCTGACTTAACTTGATAACAGTGAAAGAATTCAGAGTTAATGTTACCCGATTGCATCTCAATTTTTCAATAAAAACTATCATCCATTTTTGTCCTGTTCAGCTTTATGAGCACAGAATGAGAAAACGTGTACTATATACACAATTTTTTTTCCAGGCAAAGGAAAGATCCTTCATCCTTTCCTCTACAGCTTTTCAATGTATAGGAACTTCCATTCCATTGGCCCTACCCTTGCTTGGTCCACCTGCAATTTCATCCCAGATGGTAGTATATAGGATGCTTTGTGGTTTGTGAAATGAATGTGCTTTTAGATGGAATAATATTTGTAGTGCTCACTCTAGGTTTTAATAAACAAATACTTCTTAAACTAACAAGAACTTAAAGAATCACATGAGAAAACTCCTAAGGATTTCTGTATTATATGAACTTCCACCAAAACAGATCTCAGAGGTAGGCTGGACACCAAAACTTATCCATTCCAGCCCACAACTCCGTTCTGCTCTTACAGGTACCTGTCAAAGTTTTGCCTAACACTTTGTCATACTTAGCCTATTAAGCTTGGCATGAGCATGAGTATGTGCACCAAGGTGTCGTTCCTGGTCTTGCAACAAAGTTTAATCTACCAGTTATTCTTCTGATACCATTTTTAAAAGTATGTTTGGTTGTACATCCGTAGCAATGATATTATGACAGCATTTGGCTTAGCAATCCAACCAAACCAACCTGTGTATTTATCTCATAAATTCACATTAAAAAAAAACTGAATTCAAAGTACTTATGGATGTGCTTTCTCTAAAGATACTCAAGACAGTGGGCAACAAAATCTGACTGTAGCCAAGTCAAGTCTCTCTGATGTTTGCTAATGCTTACGTTCATGCCTAGAGTATACACAAATGAGATTACATGTTGGAAACAAACACCTTTAAACCCATTTGCAACCAGGTTCACAACTAGAGTTCTTGATTCTTTGTCAAATCCGCAAGATTAGAATTTTCTCTTCTGATAAACACAGCCTTTGAGTTTAGGTTACATAGGACAGCCTCGTCTCTATGAATTCTTTTGGAAAGCTGTGCAGATAGCTGAATTTGTTCAGATATGTGAAATGGGAGCATCTTGTAAGGAGTTATGCATGCCAACCATGATGCACAGTGTAAAACCAGAACAAACTTAACAGGACAAATTTACATATGATAAAACTTGCACAAGAACAGCCTCTTATACAACACCAAAAGTTACAAGTTTGCAAACAAACTTGTATTCCCCTCTTGCAGCAACAACAAACAGTTGGACTGAAGCACTGTTGAGAGTGAATCTGAGAGTGTTTTTGACTAGGCTTCTCACCCAGACTTTGTGATTTAAGGGAGGTGGGTTATATTTACATTTCCTCAGATTCATATTCTGGGAACTCAGTGACTTATTTTTCACTGTCTAATAGATTCTTCCTTACTTTTTTTGTGACGTTTATAGTCACTGCCATGCCCAAGTTGATAGTAGACACAGATTTCCTGAACCTTCTTCCTCTTACCAGTATACCACACCACCTTACTAACACAGCCACTGGAACTGGTAAAGCCAGTGTCTAATAACACGAAACAGGACTTAAAACCATTAATACTTTTTTTTAAAAAGTTACCTCTAGAACTGACCGGCATTAAAAAAAAGAAGTAGTTTTAAAATAAAAATCTTAACAAATTTTTTCTCAGAATCCCACGTTCAGTAACTATAACAAACTACAGTAAACAGGAAATGAAATAAAATTTCTATAACTATTAGATGTTTTCTTTAAACTGTCTTTAACATACAGATTTAAAACAATCCCATTGGAAAAGGCTGTGTGTTAAAAGACTGCCTACTTTACTACAATATCGTACCTGCATATCCCATGTACAACACCTGAACCACTTTCTAGTTTTCACAGTAATTGGGCTAAACCACAATCACCTCAATGAACAGGCATTATCTGACGTGGCCCGGAGCACCCTCAACTCCTATTAATGTCGACCCGACATGAGGACTCTTAATACATTAATAAGCAGCATCTCACAGAAGCACTCAATGTTTCACAGGATCAAGGCCTAAATCTGCTGCTACAAAACTAAATGAGGCCATGAGTGACAAAGTTTCCTTCCTGGAGGCCTTGTACTTAAGCAGTCAGGACATATTCAGTGCCTGTTGGAATAAACATTTAAAGGCAAATAGCATTCTTCTGAGGGGGACTTTAAGAATGATGATTTATATCCCCATCTCCAGCTCTATTTCACTTCAGCACATTTCTCTGCCAAAATAATCCATGTAAGAATGTGTTACCAGAAGAATTTGTTCAAAGTTCAGCAGTCTGGCTTTTACTCCCTACATCTCTGGCATGCTCAATTATAATTGAGGGAACTTCCATCATTTTGGGAAGATGTCAGGACCAATAGCAAAAAGGGAGAGATAATGGAAAGCAAAGTCAAGAAAGTGCATTCCCTTGGACCACTCATAAGACTTAATATATGTCAGGGAAGGCTCCTCCAGAGTAGATAACACCTATGCTTTTTGCAAACCAAATGAATTAAGATCTCTTCTTACTGCAGTAAATTGTCTCAGCATTAATTGGGTTTACCGCTTTCAGATGCCACCAAACTCCACTAAAAACCACACATTCTAGTTTTGTAAAAAATACACCATCCAGAGCTGCTACAATACATGTTGGTACAACACCGAGATAATTAGGAGGCCATCATGTATTTTTTCTTTGGCTACAGCACAGCATGACAAGAATACAAGGCAGTGAAAAATCAACTGCCTTGTGTAGGGAAAAAAAACACAACATTTTAAAATAATAGGTTTAAAAAGACAGCAGATAATAACCTACAAGAGAGATGACAAGGGAGAGTATACCTCCTCTGCTTGGGCCTGTAGGGGGGCTGTCAGGAAAGCTAAGGCGGACATAGAGCTAGGACTAGCGTCCAAGATCAAGGATAATAAAAAGTCCTTTTTCAAATACATAGGGAGGATGAAGAAGGTACCGGGTAATGTGGGGCCCCTGCAAAGTACGCTGGGCAATCTGGTGGTTGCGCCAGAGGAGAAAGCGGAACTCTTTAACCAATTCTTCACCTCTGTTTTCCTGTGCAGGGACCGGGACTTCCCCGCTGTGATGCCAGATGGACTCGAGGGGAACGCCTCCAGACCTCAGGCTGGGGAGGACCGGGTTAGAGAGCTTCTGGAGGGGCTGGACGTGTTCAGGTCAGAGGGTCCAGATGCTCTCCACCCCAGGGTGTTGAGGGAGCTAGCTGGGGTTATTGCAGGGCCCTTGGCACGGCTTTACGAGCGCTCGCGGTGCTCAGGCCCGGTGCCAGATGACTGGAAGATAGCCAACGTGGTCCCCATCTTCAAAAAAGGGAAGAGAGAGGACCTGGGCAACTATAGGCCCATCAGTCTTACTTCTATCCTTGGGAAACTCTTTGAGAAGATCCTCAAGGAGCACATCTGTGATGGGCCAGCTTCAGGGATGATGCTCAAGGGCAACCAGCACAGTTACACTGGGGGCAGGTCATGTCAGACCAACCTGATTGCCTTTTATGATCAGGTCACAAAGGCAATGGATGCAAGTGTTGCCATGGACATAGTCTTTCTAGACTTCAGCAAGGCCTTTGACACCGCCTCCCACCCCATCCTCATTAAAAAACCAGGTGACGGTGGCATTGATGCCTACACAGTCAGATGGATTGCAGATTGGCTCAAGGGTCGTACTCAGAGGGTGGTGGTGGACGGGTCATATTCAACCTAGGGAGAAGTGGGCAGCGGGGTCCCCCAGGGCTTAGTCCTGGGGCCTGCGCTGTTCAATTTCTTCATCAGCGATTTGGAAGACGGGGTGAAATGCAACCTGTTTAAATTCGCTGATGATACCAAAATTTGGGCTGAGGTGAGCACGCTAGTAGGGAGGGAAAAATTGCAGCAAGATCTGGATAGGTTACAGGAGTGGGCTGACATAAACAGGATGCGTTTCAATACTGACAAGTGCAGGGTGCTGCACTTAGGCAGTAGAAACCAGCAGCACACTTATAGAATGGGAAACTCCCTTCTTGAGAGCACGGAGGCAGAAAGGGATCTTGGAGTCAATAATGACTCCAAGATGAACATGGGCCAACAATGCGAGGTCACAGTTGCCAGGGCCAACCGGACCTTGTTGTGTATCCACAGGTGCATCTCAAGTAGAGCCAGGGAGGTGATCCTCCCCCTCTATGTGACGCTGGTCAGGCCACAACTGGAGTACTGCGTCCAGTTCTGTGCGCCACACTTCAGGAGGGATGTGGACAACATTGAAAGGGTCCAGAGGAGGGCCACCCACATGATCCGGGGACAACAGGGCAGACCCTACATTGAAAGACTGCGGGACCTGAACCTGTTCAGCCTTCACAAGAGAAGGCTGAGGGGGGACCTGGTGACTGTCTATAAACTCACTAGAGGGGACCAGTAGGGTTTAGGGGAGACACTGTTTCCCCTAGCGCCCCCCGGCATGACAAGGAACAATGGACACAATTATTAGAGAGTAGATTTAGATTAGACATCCGCAAGAACTACTTCACAGTTAGGGCGGCTAGGAGCTGGAACCAACTTCCTAGGAAAGTGGTGCTGGCTCCTAACCTGGGGATCTTTAAGAAGACGCTTGATGACTACCTGGCTGGACTCATTTGAGTCCAGTCTTTTCTGATGCCCAGGCGGGGGGTCGGACTTGAAGATCTACAAGGTCCCTTCTGACCCTACTTCTATGATTTTATGATTCTTCTATGATTCTATGATACAACAACTAACAAGTCACAGTAAGCAAGTGCTGAAAAAAAATCAACGGATTTATGTGGGGTGTTTTCTATGCATCTGTTATTAAACTATTCAGACAGAATAAAAGGCCATTTTATAGAATTCAGCCCCATTCTGTACATAAGAGTATTTGCAAGACATGCCCCATATAAGTTTGCCCCAAAAGTTACTGCAGTTGTTTTAAGCTAGAAATATATTTTGATAAATTGATGAGTTATTAATTACCCATAACTGAAAAAGACATTTATTTTCCAGATTCCTTTTCTATTTATGTTGTGTATCTCAGTCTGAGATTTTATCCTATGTTTAAGTCCCGTTTATAGGCAGGCATTCAGTGTATGCGAACAAATAGTAATCGAAAATATTATAATAATAATAGTTGCTCTTTGGCTAGTAATATCATGCAGAATATGGTCATTCCTGTTTTGCACCTCTTCTACTTCATATGTTTTTACTTCATTTTCTGCCAAAAAGGGAAATCAATACATTTGTAATGCTCCACAAGATAATGCAATATCATGGTTCTTACAATAAGTCAGACTGATTTGCTATTCTGGAATGCAGCATAACTTTCAGATTGTGTCAACAGCATACAACCAAAGGGGCCATATTTGTCTCTGGCATGCTTCCACTGAAGCTAATGGAATTACAACAAAAACAAATACAGCCCTTTCAAAGCAGGCCTGTGTGTACCCACATCCTTAAATAAATGGAAATCTAAAAGCTCAGTTTTATAATTCAATATTTTAGATGTGAATAATGTAAAGAATGAACAGCCTCAGTCATGTGGTCATAACGTAGTTGTGATGATGGAGGAAATACGTAAGACGAAACATTTGTAAGGTGAAGAATTATGTTTTATTGGACCAACTTATATTAGGGGGAAATGTTAGATAAGGTTTCTAGCACAAAATGCTCTTCCTCAAGTCTGGAAAAGGAGCAGATAAGGTCTAAGATAAATACCAGTTAGAACAATTAGCTTTGTTTTAACCTCAATAATAAAAGTGATCACTTAAAACAGACATGGGTAGTAAACCTGCAGAGGAAAGAAAAAGTATCAGAAGTAGCTATATACCCAATAAAGAACGTTAGTTATATCTAATAAGACCATTCCAAAGGAAGCGTGGCCATTAGCACCTGGGGAGCAAAGGGAGGGTTATCAGGGAAAGCAAGAAAGTTATAATGAGCCGTAAAACCATTGTCTGTATCAATTCCATGTTTTCCAAATGTTTGTTCCCAGGTCTATCTTCTGTAGGTGTGGTATAAAAGTTTTCTTGGAGGAAGTCAGTCCCCAGTGAGTTAGACCAAAGTAAACAAGAGTTACTAGGAGTATACTTCATCCCAAATTAACTTAATTTTCAAAATTAATTTGAGTATCCAAATACTATGCTAGTGCAAATCAAGCATCTCTTTGTGATGAGCTATGCATTTAACTGGCTATGGGCTAGCTCAAGCACAGAATGTAGGCACACACATGCATGCATGCACATCCATGCACACACAGCTGCAAATACCCAGGCACCAGTGTGCACTGGTACTGGTGTACTGATACTTTGAATCTTTTCCCAGCACCAGTTTACCAGGAACCCAAGCAAGCAAATAAGTTTGTCAGGACATAAGTTTGTCATAAAAACTTTTCCTTTATCCAGTTAGCTGAATATTTGTTTAGAAATTATTCATCTTATCTCTGGCCCTTTGAGTTGTCTTGTCTCACACAGTGCCACAAACACGGTCAGTGTTTAACAAATAATAACCAATATCTTTTGCCCAGCACAGGAAACTTCTATGCTAAACCTGATGCACACCTGCCATGTCCCATTCTTTTGTGCATTCGTTTTAATGTAAACTGCAAGATGAACTGCTCCAAAAGCCAAAGTTCCACTTTGGATCAGAACATACGTAATTAAAGGGAAGCTGAGATGTCTAGTACAGGACAAAAATTTAATCTGATTATTTTCAAGGGCACACTTTGTTGTGTGAAATAGTAAAGAATCACTGGGTTAGGTAATCCACTGCAAGAGATGGCTAGAGAAGTCAAGGTGTCCAGTTGCTAGTTTGCTTACCTCCCGAAGTTCAAGCCTCTGAGCTACAGCCTCCAGGCTTTCCTGGCCCGTGCTCTCCACAGAGAGGGTGAACTCCACAAATTCATGGTTGAGCAACTGGATGCGAGCCACCAAGCAGCTCTTGCTGGACACTGTATAACGTCGAGTTCGTTTCAATTTCAGCCCAAAAGGCAGTGGCATCTTCTTTTTCCACCCGTGTGGTCAGTGGAAAAAATACCACCACACGGAAAAATAAATAAGGGAAGTAGATGTAGCCTCCCAAGGAGTAAGGAACTGTAAAGTCTCCCACTGATCAACCAGCGGCAGCAGCAGCCATTAAAGGAGAGCAGGTTCTCCACCAAGGTCTTAATGGAGGGAACATTAGCAAGAACTCTAAAGAGGGAGAAGAAGAGAGAAAGTCAGAAGCAATTTACTTGAAAGGGCAATACAATAAGAAACTTGTGAAATCTACAAAATTACAGTATATATTTCTCTAAATCCATCATGCATTTTTCTCCTTCAGAGAACTCTGTTTAGGGTTGGAAAAGTGAAACAGGAACTAGAATTTCTGGCTTTGCCACAGACTGATAGAATGCCCTTTGGTAAGTCACAACAGCTCAGTTTTATTCATCAGCAAGATGATGTAATGAGTAAAGCTGTTAAACGACTGTAGAGGAAAAAGGGCCGTATGAATGACTAATAAGTTCATGAACTGAATCAGTACTTGTATGAAAAATCTCCTGGGAAAACCTAGGTGCTCCAAGCATTTGGAACTGCAAGTCAGTATACAGAACTATTTGCTTTCTGTCAAAGCTCTCCCTATACGTGCAAGTAAAGGTGGAATGGGATCTACTCCACAGAATCACACCTCCTCCCTGCCACACATGCATGGCATGACGTGTGATTGTGGGATCATGCCTTAGATCCCACAGCGCTTTACTGCTGGTGCAGGCTCCCCCCACACTGGCAAGAGACAAGCTCTTGTAGCTGGAAGCCCCCTAAGACAGGGAGGTTTCTGCAGCAGAGATCTCCCTGCTCCACGGGTTTCAGCACCCCTGGGCCTGGCAGAGCACAGCTGTGCCCTGTGGCTGTCAGGGTCCAGCTTGGCTCAGCACTTTGCTCAGGCCCACAGCTGCGGGACTCTAGGTCTTAGCAGCTGAGGGACTCAAAGCCTTGGCTGGGCAAGGTGCACCCCTGTGGCTAGGAGCCCACAACTGACAGAATTCCCAGCCACAGAGAAGAACCTGCTACACATTCAAATTAAAGCTGGATAGCACCAGCTATAAAGTTAGTACATAGCAGGTCTAACTTTATAGCTGGTTGGAGCTTTTTATGGTGTGATAGCTACTTTGCACAAGTAGCTGGTCTCCAATTAATTCCATATATGTATAGTGCAAAGAGGGGGCCAGAGAAACCAGGGTTCCAACACTGCCTTAGAGCTACTCACTACTGTATCATTTGAGGCCTTCCCTTTTGGGCAAAATGCAGCTTTCATTTTTGGTCACAGAAGGGGTGTAACAACTTCATCCTAACCAATGCCAGTGTCATTCGTTCTATTCCTTTAATATTCCCCAAATCAGCACTTAGCTGCAACCCCGAGCAGCTGTTTCAAGTGCCAGCACTCCTTTCTCCTTCTCCATTCTCCCCCCCCCCCCGCAACAAGTGGGGTCCATTTCAGTGGGGGGGGAGTGGGAATACTTTATTTTCTAAATTCCCTCCTCAAACAACAAAGGCTTCTTTCATGAGCCCTACAAACCTCAGTCATCTAGTGACCCGCTCATCCCAAATGCTGCCTCAAGGTCTGCTCGCTGTTAAAAAAAAAAATCCATGAACACATTACAGCATGCAGGGGCCTGTGCCAAAGACAGCTGTTGGCCATGGCATGATGCACACAGGGCAGATGACCCTGCAGTCAGGCCAGGCAGCACAGAGCCTGGGTGCAGGGTAAGGAGATCAAACACCGAGGCTGGTGTCTCCCACTGACAGCCAGTCTATGCTGGTGGGGCAGTGATGCCCCACCCCACGCCTCGGCCAGCATTCCTCAAGCAGAACCTGTAGCTGTCTTCACACTGGAGCCTGTGAGGGGATTGCACCAGCCACGGCAACATGGGGGCACTGCTTTGCCAGCAGGAGCAGAACCAGAAAACACATCTCCCTGTAGCCTACTGGAAGAACAAGAACCATGACCCGAAGGCACCAGAGCCCTCACCTTGGAGCACAGTTGTCTACCCAGTCCTGAACCAGAAATTTGCAGCACTGCAGTGGGGCTCGTCCCCAAGCCTGCGCTACAGGAGCTTCCACTCAGTCCTGTTCTGGAGGGATTGGCACCTGGGCCAAAGATCCACATGAGGGCATCAACCCACCCACAACAGAGAATAAGACCCTCAACGCTCCCTTGCTTTTGGTAAGAAAGAACCAAACCATCCATGCTGAGTTCCCAAAGATGTGCTACCTCTGTCACAATCCCCCAATTTCCCAACTGTCTCATCAGATTGGGACACATGAATAATATACCTCGCAGATGAGGTGCTGGCCTGGATTTCTATAAACTGGCCACTCTCACCATTTCCTAAGTCTTCTCTTGCTTCAATTCTAAACACCTATTGCTAGAACACAGCATGACTGTGTCAGGGCAGGAAGAACTGGACTTCCTGAGCACACTCTAGGTTTAGCCCCTTAATACACTTGATGCTCAGATCCATATTTAGGTGCTAGATTATTTTAATGCAATCAAAGAAAAAACATTACTTGACTCCTCACCCTGAGTTATGTAGTTCCTTCTTTCATGCTGAAAGTTTCCAGCACAATAGAAAAGAATAAAGGAAAGCAAGGAGGAGGTGATGGGATAAGACACAGGAGAGAAAGGAACCGGTGCCATGCTTGCAGCTCTGGGTCAGAAGACCCTCCATGTCTGCTTGGCAGGAGCTTCTAATGGTTGGCTGCCCCTCTTCCCTGTCCCAGCTACTGGAAGATTTCAAAGGCAAGAGGGCACAGCTTAGCTCAGAACCTGAGTCTTCCCGTGTGTCTAAGCAATACCTAACCCATTTCTGGATGCTACTACAATACTAACAGACAGAAACAGGTTTCCCTGCAGAGCCAAGTGGGTTTATTTCCGGTCCCAAAACCTTTGGCTCACTGACCTCAGCTCACATCCCTGTGCCTTGGTTAAGCAGGTTGTACAATAGACCATAGCACCATTCTCTCACACACCTTCACTGTCCCTCTTTACTAAGGCAAGCCAAATGCTGAAGACTTGTGCAAGTTTCAGGCACAACTTTAGTGCTGATTGATCATGGTTTTAAAGGAACATAATTAAGTTTTTCACAATCTTTTTTTCATCCCCCGAAATCCTTTAAATAGACACCAAATAATGTTGCCAAATAATATCTATACAACTCAAAACCTCCAGAAAGACGGGCAGGTGACATTATAAGAATGTTAACACTTCGATTAACAAGCATAATCAACATCACTCATTTCTATCATTTTATTTTAATGCAAACAAAAAAAAATTGCCTAGGAAGGAATTTTAAATCAGACTTAATGTTCCCTTATCCAAAGAAGGAATTTTTAAAGGTCATATTGTATTCTCTGAACATTTTTCTTAAAAAATCCCCCAATTTTCACTTTAATAATTAGACATTTTGGTAGCATTTTCTTGTTTCTACAATACACTTACTTCATTTAAAAACACTGCCAGAAACGTACAACAAGTTCAAATACCTGTACTGAGCATAGATCCCAGTGTCTCTTATGTACTACACCAGAGGTAGCCCCTGATAAATAACAAAATACACTAGCATTGCACAAGAAAGGGAACGGAGGAGTAATACTGGTCACAAGTCATCTGACAACTTCTACTGCTGGCCAAGCACAGTTCTTGCAAACAGTACAATATTGTTTTTATTTAGCAGCTGTCATTTCCAAGGACCAGCTGGTATCATATCTGCCTCTCATTATTTCAACCTACTGCTACTTCGGAACAAAAGAGCCCGGTGCTATAGTGCCAGAAGTTGGAAATGCAAAAGTCTGGCTGCTCTTTAGACTTCTTGTGAATGTTCCCTTTATTAAGAAGGCCTAGTATCTATCTGGGAATTATAAACATTTTTTGTCTGATTTTACACATCTATATCTGAACGCATATATATTGTTTTCAATATTCACAAGCCAAACAGGAGTCCCAAGGATTGTCATAGGTAGCTCCTCTTTCGCTACAACTCCTAGCTCCTCTCTGAGAATTGCCTCATATTTGACTTAAAACAGGTGAAGCTGCAGGGATGAGTCTGCCTCATAAAAGTGCAGCGAAGGGCAGAGAAACAAGGTGCCCAGGATGGCCAACACTTGCAGCTCACACCTTTATTTTGCGGTTATGCAGAGCAGCCTAACAAGGGGGGGCACTTTCTTCCCCATCTCAGGCCACCCCTGGCACAGCTCTGCAAAGCGCACCAGCAAACTATCACGAATTTCCCCTGGCACCTCCGTCCCCCAGGCTGCTTCTAGTCACCTCACCAGCCGGGGGAGAAAGAAACAAAGCAGGGAGGAAGAGCCCCACTGTCCCCCGCGGCGCGGGCCCCGGCCCCGTTACCTGCCGCCGGGATCCGGGGACACGCAGGCGCCTTGCCCAGCCCGGGGCGCACGGCCCGACTGTGCCGGGACAGCTGCCGCCCGCCCGCCCGCCCCTATTGAAGACAGCCCCGCCGCGGGTCACGGCGCTGGGCGGGGAGTCGGGACCGGCCCGGCAAAGTAACCCTGGCGCAGGCTGGCGCTGGCGCTGGGGCTGGAGCCGGAGGCGCTGTGCGCGGGTAGTGTCGTAGCCTGGAGGCGTTCCCCGGCCGTGCGGAAGGATAGGCGGAACCGCCGGCTGCTCGCCCGCAGCCCGTGACCTCAGGGAGGAGGAATGTGCGGGGCGGGGCAGCGCCGCTGCTGCTTCTCTTCCTGCCGCCCCCCGGGAGCTGCCCCCTCTTGCCGCCCCGCGCGCACCCCCGGCGCAGCGCTGGCTGGAGGGGCCGGGCTGCCCTCGCCTCAGGCGGGCGCAAAACGCGGCACCTGCCCGGAGCACCCCCCGCCCCGGGATGTGCCGGGAACAAGGAGCCTCTACTCGGTGCCTGTCACAAGCACCAAGCAGAGGCCTGAGCCCCCGCTGACTGACGGAAGGTGCCACGATCGTGTAGCCCGGGCCCAGGCGGGCGATGCCGCCACGCCGGCTGGTGCTCAACTGCCCCCGCGCCAGCTCCGTGCAGCGGCGCACGCGCACTAGGGCGCAGGGCTGGGCCCGGAGCCGGGGCTCTGCGTCCTCGTGTGTCAGGGCCGCCCGGCTCCCGGCAGCCGCACCTCGGGCACTGCCCAACCTTGCGGGGTACGACGGCCATGGTGTCTAAGATCGTTCCAGTCCTCGTACAAGCAGGGTCAATAATAGTGAAAGTGTTTAAAACGTATGATGACTTTTGAGGCAGGTCACTGATGCAGCGAATGCAAAACCCAAGTCACTCAGAGAATCTTAATCTGGTTTTGGGCTGGCTGTCAGCACCTCCTAATGACTGCACCTCTTGACATAAATAAGTGCTTCCACTTCCACCACCCGGTTCTCGCTTGCGGACTGGCGACTTACAGTGATCAATATAAAGTACAGAAGAAGACGTATTTGCATGCATTTTCAGTGTACGATAGTTTTTTTCCCCCCTGGCAAATGCAGTAATTTTGAGCTTCCAATACAATCATTTCGTATTTAAGACCTGGCACCATCTCCCCAGGGCCCCAAAGATCATAAGTACAAGGAATCTCTAATCCAGCAGGGTCTCCTCCCGTGCATAGGCGGCGTGGCACATGCCCCCCCAAGATTGGCTGACACCGCCGCTGGCTTCTGTGGGCGGTTGCTGATCACTGCTCACTGCAGCCAACTTCTGCAGGTAGCCTCTGCTCGCCACTGCCAACACCACTGCCGGCTTCTGTGGGCATTTGCCAATCGCCACTCATAACGCCCCTCTCCCAGCTGGCTTGCACCGGTGGTCACCGCTCACCACCATGCCACCAACACTGCCGTCCACAAATTGTGCCCCCCCCCCCAGTTCAGGAGGTACCAGTCATTTATGCTCCCGTGTGTGGCGCATGGGGAGTGGGGGAGGGAGAGGAGGGAGGAAGTCTGCAAAAAAAACCTGACTGGGGTCAAGATGTGCACAGATCCCCACCAGTACTGTGGGGCCAGGGCCAGCAGCAGTGGCAGCCAGAAAGAGCGGCTGAAAAAGGCACAGGGTGGGCTGGGAGCTGTGTGCAGCAGTGTGTGGGCTCCGGGCCGTTGCAGGGGGGGTTCTCTTATGGGGAGGGCTCAGCCCCCCCCAAGCTCCCCCATAACTCAAAACCTGGCAGCGTGGCCCTTTGCGCTGAGCTGGCCTCATGGGAGAGGAGACCAGAAGTGAGGCTGGTTGTTCCTCCTGAAGGAAACAGGTTCCAACAGGCTGTGCCTTAGGGCAGGGGTTTTCAATCTTTTTTAATAAGTGTACCCCTGGCAGCCTCCTTTTTAATATGTGTACCCCGGGGGGTAAGAGGCATGGCAAGCACAGGTCAGCCGCAGCAGCCATTCCCTGGGGAGGAATGAGCTAGCAGAGCTCCTGGAACAAGGGACTGGGCCCCTCCCTGCACCTCCCCACTTTCCCCTCCCCTCCCTTCCCTTTCCACCTGAGCAGCTGGCACTCGCGGCCCCCAGCTGTCTGTGCACAGCCCTGTGTGCACCTGCCGCCTGCCCAGACACGCAGAGCACATACAGCTCAAAAGGGGGCCACCTGGCCCCGGCCTCAGCACACATGGGGCAATGCTGGATGTGGAGTGGTAGGAGGTAGTGCATGGCCAAATGCAGAGTTGCTGCAGCCACCGCATGTGAGCTTCCCCTGCCCTCTGTGTCCGGCTGGGTAGGTGGTACCTGTGTGGCAGCACAAGGTGGTGGGTGGCAGCACTCCACCCCCACCCACCTGCATGCACCTACTAGGGACTTCTCAATTACCCCCAGGGGTACACGTACCCTCAGCTGACAACCCCTGCCTTAGGGACAGGCTGCATGCAGCTGTCTCCAGACAGCATTCATGAAGTGAGCTTCAGCTCAGGAAAACTTGTGTGCACATGCTATTGGGGGCAAGTCTACCCTGCCTTCTAAACTTGAGACTGTGTCTTTCTCCTTCCTTTTCCTAACTGTATGTTGGCTATGCCTGAGAATTTCTCTCAGACCCTCCGCTAGGTGGTGCATAACTTGCTGTGCCCGGCTTCCTAGATTCAGAAACCTGAGGAAGAATGGCTTACATGGGGAAGCTTGTCTAACTTTATCCCAACTACACAGCTGGTCCAAGAAAAGATATTGCTCTAAGAAAATTTTGCCTCTTGCATCTGGACCATCATGGCTACAACATAACTTACACTACCTTTCTCCAGCCTGGCAGCGCTGGTCAGTACAGCCAGGATATGTTTGTTTGTACAGGTAGTTAAATCTACCTTGCCCATACCCCAGGCTTCGGTAATCCCAGGGCTGGCGTGGGACCAGACTCTAATGGAAGGAGCATGCTTGGAACTGTACCTACAATGGATGGGATGACATCCAGTGATCTCTGCATCAAGAGACATCTCCACACAGTTCTCATCAGATCAGTGAGAAGATCCTGATTCCTGAAAAAAGAAGAGAAGAAAAAAAAGAGATGACTAGCAATTATTGCAGGGGGAGTGGTTAAAATCATATCTCCTTTTTACGAATCTATTTTCTTCCCCACTTTCCTTTTGCTCTTTTTTCACGGCATCTCTGAGACCTTGTGGACATTGGGGAAGAATGCCACGATCTAATTTATTCATCGGCAGCGAAAAGCAGAAGGTGCCCTGTGAAGTGTCAGACATACCCAGCCTTTGGCAGGTTACAACAAATCCACATCCTTTCTATGCAGATTAAATGTTCATCCCTGTTTACTTGACTGCAGTCCCTCCATTTAGGACAGTCTCTACCCCAGCTCACTGACAGGTTTGACAGTGGCAAAGCATGGCCCAACCCCAATCGGCTGTGCTTGCTGCTCGGGCAATGGGCAGGGGGGTCAGGCGGGAGCACCAGTGCCCTCCCTGCGAGCACTGGCTGGGGGGTGGGGGCGCTGTCGGTGAGAACAGCCGTGGGGGGACCCCCACCTGGTCAGCGAGAGTGGCTGCTGACTGGTCACTGGGGGGGGCATGTGCCCCACCCCCAACTAAGGTGGCACTAGATGCCCATGGGTCTTGAGGTGACTTCAGAGCCCAGTCCTTGAGCCACAGACCTGTCTGCAGAAGTTGCAAGTCTTTCTGCAGGGGAGAACAGGCCGTAGGCCAGGACGTCTCTCTTTTTCCTTCCTCTGCTCTCTCCTGTGCTTCAAGGGTGAGTGGCTTTGCCTCAAAATGGGCAGCTGCTTGGTTGAGGCTGCCGCGCCACTGGACTCAGTGGGCAGCCAGCCCCTCCCGGCTCTTGGTACGGGCTCCCTGTCCCCTGCAAACAGACCTCTGCCTGAGCTATATTACCTTATTGTGGGGCGGAGGTGGACTTTTGATGAGGACTGAGAGCGGTGCTTGAAACAGGACTCTCCCAGCCCTTGGGGCAACACCCGACCATGTCCAAAGCCCCCAGGTATGAGTACTTCAAGCGCATTTTAAAATGCGGCCGCCTCCTGCCCACTGCCCGGGCGCGCCGGGGCCGGGCCGGGCCCGACAGGCGGCGCAGGCCGAGGCCCGGGAACGCGCTGGGGGCGGGGGAGGAGCGGAGGCCCCGGCTCCCCTGCGCGCCAGCAGGGGGCGCTGCGGGCGGCGGCCGCGCTCTCCCCGGCGCCGTCCCCCGGCTCCGGCGCGGTCCGCGGCTGAGGGAGCCATCGCGGCCATGGAGATCGGCACTGAGATCAGCCGCAAGATCCGGGTGAGGCGGCGGCGGCGGCGCCCCCAGCCCAGCCCCACCGCGGGGTCGGGGCCCGGGAGCACGGCCGGCGCGGCAGGGAGCGGGGCCGGGGCCGGGGCAGACCCCCTCCCCGCTCCTGCCTAACGCAAGTGTGTCTTTCCCCAGGGCGCCATCAAGGGGAAGCTGCAGGAGCTGGGCGCCTACGTGGGTGAGTGTCCGGGTGGGCTCGGGGCCGCGGCCGGGGTCGGACTCGGCCTGGCCGCCCAGGTGCTCCTTGCTGGGCCCGCGGGCGAGGCTAGGCGCCTCCCGCCCCCGCAGCGCAGACTCGTGGACGGGAAGGGGCCTCCAGAGGCCGCTAGCGCGGCCGGCACAAGCCATGTCCAAGCCTCCCCGGCAGCCGATCGTCTGCCCGCGACATGAGACTAACGTCAGCCGCGAGACCGCCCACCCCACGAGTCAGGCAGCTCCTGCTCCTGTAAAGCCTTGTTAACATGCACGCAAGAGGTCGCAGGAGGAGGGCCCCCGCTATCGCCCCTACCAGTCTTACTGTGGGGTAAAATTCCTTGCTGACCCCCAATACGCCAGTCGGTCTGAACCTGAGCAGATAGTCTCTGCCCCTGAAGCTGCTAACAGGAGTCGAAAACAAAAACCACGCTTTACCTGACGAAGCAGTGCGTTAGTTCAGCCCTGCTTCACAGCATTTGTATAGATCCGGCATGCTTTTATCTACAGCTGATTCAACCTGCTATTAGATAACAGTGCCAAAAAAGCCCATTAAGGCACCCGATCTGTACAGAAGTTGGGGGAGCCAGGTCCAACTAATGTGTTGCCTCTTTTTGCGCGGCAAAAATACAGAGGCACACAGAGTTTAAAGTAAAGCACTGATTTTGGGAGGAATTACTTCTATAAGCAGCCTAAGTGCATATACTCAAGAAGAGACAGTAGGTGGGTGCTGACCAGTGTGGGAGACAAGGATATAACAAGGCAGCCCTTGGTCCAAAAGCACTCTCAGACTAAGCTTTGTCAACGTTTTTGTAAGTCCTGAGGAAAGGAGTCTTAACAATGAGAAGTGGCTTTGCAGGTGCTTACGGGCATGTGCTTACAGGCAGCTCTTCCCAAGTAAGGGGCAGCCAAAAGGAACAAAGGTGTGTGTCTAATGCAGCCTGAAGTTATGCGCCAGGTGGAGCCTGGAGTCGACCTCAGCATTGCATGAAAGCATGGGAAGGATGAGGATCGGTTGGAGGGCTTTGAAAATGTTGACAAGTGGTGTACGTTGGATGTGATGAAGAAGGGGGAAACCAGAGAGACAGGCTAAGATTTTTAGGATAGATAAGGAAGCAGTAATTATTACCCTGTAGTGATAGGTGGAGATGTGAATTGTCTGTGTAGAGACAGTAGCTGCATTTGTGTTTGTGGATGAGCTTTACCCAAAGATAAGTGAGCAAGGGAGAAAAATGGGCCCCAAAGAAAGAGCACTATTAAATGTAATTTCTCCCATGACTGCAAATTCAGCAGGCTGCATTTTTTGTTTTAGTGCAGCCAAAGTGAGTTTTAATAGACAGTTGTGAGAAGAGATTCAATCCTCAAACTGGGTATATGTTTATAGTTCAGGGGTGGATGAAATGCGGCCCTGGGGGCCAGATGCGGCTCGCCAGGCCATTCTGTCCGGCCTGCAGGGCCCCTAAAAAATTTAGAAAATTAATATTTATATGCTCCTGGCTGCCTATCATGCAGCCCTTGATGGCTTGCCAAAACTCAGTAAGCGACCCTCTGCCCCAGTTATAGTTGCTCACCCCTGTTATAGTTCCTCTTGTGGTACCATACAGAATCCAGGTGAAGTAGTCCATAGGAGGTTGGCTACATGAGTTCAGGAATCATCTTGCACTTGTGGGATCAAGCCCAAACCTCATAACTGGATCCTAGATTATCCTGTTAGAGATGGCAAATGGATAGCTGCATTTGCAAACCAATACAAAATGATTTTGAAAGGATGTCCATCCTATCCTCTTTTCAAACTCAGCATGTCCTGAGGAAGAGGGCTCATCATTTTTACCTTGCAAGTTTTCTTCCCAATTTTTTCTGTCAATAGTATTTTTTTTTTTTTAGTTTCTGTTATCCAAGCTTGCAACCTACACATGCTTAGTTTTTGTTCCCTCTTCCTCTCTCACTAGGCTTGCAGTACTTCTGCCTTTTTTGTCATCACCACTATCCTTTCCCATTTCTAGTGCCAAGATATTATTAATAATCTCTGATTTCAGCTGCTTCTACTGTCTCCTAAGTTTTCTTTTCACTAAGTCCATTCACTACAAAGGTCATCTTTACAATGGCTTTAACTCTTTTCAGTTAACTTTGACTTTTCAAAATTAATTTTAATGTTTTCCTCATTCAGTTCTAACACACTGCCCTCATTGTATCCTTTCCCGTTTCTGACTACCTGCACTACGCCCAAGTTTCTGTGATCATTTCTTTTATTCCTTTCTTACTCCTGACCTATTAGTGCTTGGATCAGCATTCCAGTTAATGTTTACCAAGTGTCCCTACTTCTCTTCAGAAAATTGATCAATTATTCTCTAACTACCCTAGACATAGACTGTTTTCTGTGTGTGTACTTTTATTCTGTCTTGTGACAGGTGGTACTGTTTATTCCTTTGTAAGATTGCTTGAGACAAAGTTTTCTATCTTGTCAATAGAATTGTTAAAGGAAAGTTTCACTCCATAGGAAATTAAATAATGGAGAAAAACATAAATATTAATCCATAATTTATCAACATTGTTTAAAAATTGAACATACTCTTCTGTTTACCAGTGTGCCAGTAATTCCTGCATGTGGTAGTAAGATAACTGCATGTTTGGAAACAGTAATAATGTGTCACAAACTAGTGGTATAGGGCAAAATGTAATCTTAAGAATTTTTGGTTTGGTATATGAATATAACTACTATAGTCACATATTCAAAAAATGAAATAGACTGGTAGATCGAATTGCAGCAGTTATAATAGTATTGCACTCCTGTCCATAGCTGGGAAAAACCTGGCTGCATTCTCCTTAACAGACTCACTTTCCTGGCTGAGGAGATTCTACCTGAGTATCAGCACAGTTTCAGACTGCTCAGGGGTACAGTAGATGTGATCTTTTTTGCTAGACAGCTGCAGGAAGAATGCTATGAGCAACACCAAGATCTTACATTGACCTGACTGAGGCCTTTAATTCAACCAGCAATGAAGCTGCCAAAATTTGTTACCATTATCAGATTTCTTCATGATGACATGGCAACAGCCATCTTAAGCAGTGGCTTAGAAATGGACTCCTTCACTATTAGAACTGGATTCAAGCAAGGCTGCGAGGTTACACTAATGTTCTTTTTTCCATCTGTATCGCAGCTGTGGTGCATCACGTTGCTGATAGACTTCCATCTGGAGTCAGCATCCAATATTGCATGGATGGAGCCTCTTTAACATCAAACAGTTACGGTCCAAATTCAAGATAATCCAACGTCTCCATTACCGATCTATAATGTGCAGATGATTGTGTCATATATGCTCAGTCAATCAAAGAGTTCCAGGTCACTCTTGATTGCTTCTGTGAAATATGTGAAATACTTGGGCTCACTCTCACAAAACCCAAGATACTTTACCAACGTATCCCAAGCCAAGTGCTGTTCCAGGTGTTACAACTAGAGTGTGAATGTTGAGCATTTCCCCTAGCTGGGTAGCCACTTTTCTCAAAAAGTAAACATAGATAATGGTTTTAGAAGTAAACATAGATCACAGCCCCTAGTTCTGGTATTTCAGATTTACAGAGAGACTGGAGAACATTGATTATTTCCTGTACCTCAGAAGCCACCTCTAGCAAAAGGCTGACATCAATGAAGAAGTCCAACATCAGCTTAAAAGTGCAAATCCGGTCTTCAAACACCTAAGGAAACAAGTGTTTGAAGATTGCACCATCAGATTTGAAACCATGCTTATAGTTTATTGAGCAGTTGTGATCCCCACCTTACTGTATGGACCTGAGACATGGACAGTGTACAAGAGATGCCTCAAGTTGTGGGAGAATTCTATCGACGCTGCCTGTGGAAGATCCTTAGAATCCAGTGGGAAGACGGATGAGATGCATCAACATTATCGTCCTCTTGGAAGCAAACACCATGAGCATTGGTGGGATGATCATCCAAAATCAACTTTGCTGGGCCGGCTACATCATCCAGATGTCTGACTCTAGACTCCCAAAGCTAGTTTTATTTTCCCACTTCAGTCAAGGCGTATGCTCAACAGGAGAGCAGAGAAAGCTCTTCAAGCATCCTCAAAGCCAACTTGGAAAAAATGTAATATTAACATCAACTCACAGATGATTATCACCTATGACCACTCTAGATGGTGGAAGAGTCTGCTGCAAGGATTTCACTACTTTGAAACCTTACAATGACAACAGGAGACAAAAAAGCAGGAACAGCAGAAACAGTGTGTCATGGACTGAATCAAGAATCCAGAGCCACCCACCCTGCACAGAAACACATGCCTGAGTTGCAACAGTCTGTCGATCTCAGAACGATCTCATTAGCCATCTTCGGACCCACAGATAAAGGAATCATGGAAGACAATCATCCTCAAATGCAAGGGATTGCTGATGATTCAACACCAGATAAAATCTGGTGGTGCTGCCTTTGGATGTTTCTGATACCTTGTCATTAATATCTTGGGTCTTTAAGGGACCCAAACCAAACTTCTCATCTACTGTTGGCATCCCTACCTTGTTGTATGGGTGTGAAACTTGGACAATATATCTGTCTTTGGAAAATCCTCCATATCCATAGGAGGAACAGAAGAATGAATGTCATTGCTCTGGCTTAAGCAAACACCGCCAGCATTGAAGCCATGTTTATATGGCATTAGCTCTGTTGGACAGGAGTTGTCCCAAGGATGCCTGACAACTGGCTCCTGAAATAGGTCCTATACTCCCAATTCACCGGTAGTCACTGCTCTAGAGGTGGGCAAAAAAAGAGATTCAAGGGCACTCTGAATGCTAATCTGAAGTACTGCAATATTAACATCAATACCTGGGAGACTCAAGTACCAATTGTCCCCAAAGGCACAGTGATCTATGATAAGGGATTAACCATGTTGAGCAAATACATCTCACTTTGGAGGTAGGTAGATGAGAGAGACAAATAAAAAGAGCTGTGATCTGACATCACCAGATCTACTCCTTCCTCCTGGAGCTATTTGCCATGTCTGTAGTAGAACGTGGATTTCGGATCAGCCTTCTCAATCATCTTCGGACTCCCCTGTGACTTCCCTATTTCCCTTGTATTGAGGGTTGTATCAGATACAGTAATAAGGAGGTGATAATATCCATAAAGGGTTACAGGAAAAAATGTAACCCTGATCACTTGTGTTTTATTTATATTTAAGCATTCCAGGCTCTCTTTTCTTTATACCTTGATACAGCAAAGAGTTTTGCACTTGTTATACAAGTCCTGCTGTAATCCAGAAGGCTACCTACATTATGTGAATTTAAGCAGAACAGATGTTTCAGGATCAGGATGTTTAAAAAAAAAATGGATGTACTGCAACTTCCTACCAGTACTATCCTGACTTCTTCATAGGACAGGTGAAGGTTTGAACTGAATTCTCCTCAGTTAATGTTATTGGATCTCCTTTTTGTTTATTGATAACAATAGCTTGCTGGTTGAACAACATTTTTGAGTAAAAAATAAATGAATAAATAAGATCTCTGACTCTCTTCATAAAAGCTTTTAAAAATATGGCTGCCTCAAGAGCTATGTGGATATTTATAATATACTACTTTGCACTTCTCTGTAGTCTTTATCTCAAAGTACCTTATACACAGTAAGGAGCGAAAGTAGGAAGACTCTTTCACTAATGTTCATTTGAACCTGTTAACCCTCCCAGTGCCATTGCCGTCTGCCCCAAGCACAGCCCAGCCCAGCCCAGTCCCTGCCGGGAAGAGCCCAGGACAGCCCAGGCCCCAGCCTACAGCTGTAGCCCACCCCGCCTGCACCCTGTGCAGATCTAGGTACATGTGGGCCCCACCCCCCGTTGCCCTCCTGGGGTGGAGCCGCACCCCCCATATGAGCTGTGACTCGGTCTGTGCTCTATGCCAGCTGGGCAGCGCTTGCCCCAGCCTCCCTCCCTCGCCACAGGGGCCTTGATCTGCCCCCCATACCCCTTCCCTTCCCCCTCTTCTAGTACAACAGACTTACTAGCTGCACACAGCTATGTCAGAAATTGAATCAGTATCAGCTAATATGCCTCAAAAATTGGCTATCAGTATCAGCCCCCAAAATCTGTATTGGTGCACCCCTAGTTTTAACCTGCATACAAGCCTAGGTTCCCGTTCAGGAAAGCACTTGAATTTGTCCATTTTTACCTGGCTTTGGGATTTCTAGTGGGTTGGTTCTATACATGCTGATGTGGTTTGTTCACTATCTCCCTGTGCCCCCGAAGTGTAAAGCAGTGGTCACCAACCTGGGGATCCCAACCGACAGGTAGATCCTGGAGCCTCTTTGGGTTGATCCTGAGCTGGGATGACAGCTGGGTACGCATGCATGCATGCACCCACCGGCCCCAGCCTCAGCAGGTTAATCTGTGGCAAAGGGAAGGGGTGGGGGCCAGATTGAGGCCTACATGAGCGACTGACTCTGTGGCCCAGCCAGAAGCAGGGGAAAGTAAGGGTGGTGGGAGGATTGGAGCCTGGGGGGCTCCCTCCCCATCTCTGTGGGGGCGGAGGCAGCCTAGGCGGCTGCTGCTGCACCTCAAGTCATGCAGCAGCTGGCTAGGTGCAGGCACGGCTCAGCTCGGCGGCAGGGATGAGTCCACCTGGACCTGGGAAGATCTGGTTGTCCAGGGGTGTGGGGCTGGTTCCTGCTGCTGGGCACAGCCTGGCAGAGGCTCCGGGGGCCCATGCCCCACACCTATGCTGGCGGGGGGTGGCACATGAGGGGTGCGGTAGATCCTGGGGTGCCCTTTACTTCCAAAAGGTGATCTTCACCATAAAAAGGTTGGACCACTGGTATAGAAGGTCTTAGATAAGAGCCATTTAGTCTCTGTTAGTGGAGGAGAAAGCAGTTGCAGCATAGGGCTGTTAGCTTTAAAAGTATTTGAATAAATGAGAAAATGTATCTTGTAGTAGACAACTGTCTGTCCTTCTGGACCACAGTATATGTGTGAGAGGTCACCGTGCCTTTCGATGCATATATGTAGGCAGGGGAGTGGAGGGTACTCAGACTTTCCATCCCCTGCTTAGGCCATTGAGACAGAATCCAAAGGCCAGACAGTCTGAATGTTCAGAGGCCTGATAGCTGTAGTTATATGTGAACCTGGGTCAGGATTCTACCACTGAACCACAACAGTGGGTTATTATATCATGCGTGTTCAAATAAAAGTCTGTCATACAAAAATGAAAAGGTATTTTGATATCCTTTTTCTTTTCATTTCCTGTGTGTGTGTACTTCATTTATTTATTCATTTTTAAGTTTTATTATTTCTTTTCATTTGAGCTCTAATAGAGTTGACAATCTTATGTGCTTTAGCTATGTCTGAAGCTTGTATTGAAGTATAAAAATTTGTCTCTGAAAATATTGTTTGTTCATTTGCTTATTAGAGAATCTCCCTGTTGTGCTGTCATAAATAAGTATTCCATAACATAAAAAAGGGTTTTGCTAAAGTATCTTTGTGTTATGGTAATATTGTCAGTGATACAGGGTGGGTTTACACATTCATTAATGCTCTTTAGGTAATGTGCATTAAATCTAGTACCTCCATTGTGAGGTACTAGAAAATGTGCATTAGCCTATTTTAATGCATATTAGCTAAAGAGCACATTTTTGTGGCACTTTAATGTACATGAAAGCACACGTGTAGACATGCCCACAGAATAGTTTGTACAAATGACAGGACTTTTAAAACTTTGCAGTTTGCATACAGATTTGCAGGAAATTATTAGAGGACTTAAATATACCACTTTGGTCAAGATTTTAGTCTTTATTACTTCATTTAGTACTAACTAATTAATAAACATCTTCTGTGATGTTTATAATAAAATTGGGGAAATAGTCTGATTTTTTGGGGGGTTGTAATCACTGCCTCCATTCTAGGTCTGCCATACTTTAAAAATATCTTTAAAATATATCATTGCTGACTGAAAAGCTACTTTAAAGGTAACATACAGGTTTATTCTTTCCTTTTCAAATTAGATGAAGAGCTTCCTGATTATATCATGGTCATGGTTGCCAATAAGAAGAGTCAGGAACAGATGACAGAGGATCTTTCTCTTTTCCTTGGAAACAACACTGTCAGGTTTACTGTATGGTATGTTTATCACTTCTCCATAAGCTTACTTAATACAGTTGTTTTGTGAGTGCTTTCTGTAAATGAGGTTTGAGCTTATGAGAAATTGTGTATCTTATCACTGCAAATAACACTGATCAAGTAATTGGTTTTTTATATGTAAAGTGAGATAGTATTGGGAAAATGGTCGTTAAAAATATTATGCTTAGCTTGTCAGTAATTAAGTAATTATTATACTAACAAATACATACAAAAATAAGTGATTAAGAAGCTAGTATTCCCTGTGTATTCATTGTTCCTGCTGAACCTTTTTATAAGGCTTTGAAATGTTATGGTAAATGAGGGGACTGTATTCATAAAGGTTAACAAAATGAATTTCAAACATTTGAATCCTATCAAGGGAATTGTTTTCAGAAAGTTATTACTGCAGAATTCCAGATGAACTTGAGAACATCATGCAGTGCAGTCACATCTGGTTAAAGTAGATTTATTTTGTAAATGTCTCTTTTGTGCATTGTCACGGGCTTAGATGATGATATTATACACCTGCTGTAGATACATAGGAATTAGTGTGTCTGGTCCATCTGGTCCTGTGTCCCCTCTTTCACAGTAACTAGTACTGTATGCTTCACAAAGAGGAATATGCCCAACACCCTAAAAAAACCCAAATACTTATGAACTATTAGGAACCAGCCTAGTTATATGGGAAATTTCTTCTAGGCCATCCAGTCAGGAGCTTAGTTTGTATCCTAAAACATCACTGGTTATACCCTAGGGTTACCATATTTCCAGGTCAAAAAAGAGGACACCTGTCATGTGAGAGGAGGGCAGGGGGGAGTATGATGGGAGAGGCAGTGACATACTGGTGCCCTGTCCCTACCCATTCAGTTGCCCCTCACTGCCAAGCCATAGCCCCCGCCCCCCAGCCCTGCTGCTACCCCTCACTTGTGACCCATTGATCTGGGCCCTGCCAGCGCCCCTCACTTCCAAGCCACAGTACCTAGGCCACCCTAGACCATGATGGTGCCCTTCATTCCCAAGCCACAGCCCCCACACTGTCCCTGGTGGTGCCCCTCACTCCCAACCCACAGCTTCCTGGTATGGTGCCAGCGCCCTGCACTTCCAACTAACCCCCTCTTCCCCACCCCAGCCCTGTTGGAGGGGCCCCAGCTGTTCCTCTCTTGATCAGGTCAGAGATGTCAGATGTCCGGGATTTTGCTTTGCTCTGCTGGTAGGAGCAGGGAGGGGGCGATCGGGAGTACCACATGGGTCTGCGTGCTCCTCTGCAGGTGCAGGCAGGTACACCTGTGTTCCCCGTTACCTCTGATTGCCCTCCTCCTGCTCCCACCAACAGAGCAAAGCAAAGTCCCAGAGATTTGGTCAGATCTAAAAAATCCCACCCAGACAGAGATCAGGGGGGTCAAAAAGATGATATCTGGAAAAACCTGGATGTATGGTAACCCTATATAATTTTCACCTTGTCACAGGGCGGGGACCCAGGAGCAGGCGTGATCTCTCCTGGTGCCCCTACCGTGCCAAGTTGTCTGTCAAGCACCCTTGTTCTTGCCCGCCACGTCTTTGATGGTATTTGTATTCTAAGGGAGGCTGCCTTCTTGTCCCCCTGGACATGGTGCTCTTATTTATCCTGGTGCCTGTTCTGTGTAGAGTGATTTGGTGCACCCAGCCCTATGAGCTATGCATGGCTCCTGCCACCCCTAATACCATGCCCCAAACCTCTTAGTACCGGACATTGTTGGGTCAACTAACTAGTGCCCGCACCCTTGCGAATGACCTCCAGGGCTCACCTCTGTGGGCTCGCGCCCCCTCCGGGGCTCTTATTTCTGCATGCCCTCAGTGGGCTTCTATACTTGTGCGCCCCCTTTGGGCTATTCGCCAATGCACCCGCACGGGCACTCCCTAGCTTCTTCTGCGGCTGCTGCCCGCCTTGGACCTTTTCCCCGCGGTCTGTGTACAATCACCCTCCCTGGGGCTTTTCCCACACAGCACTGCCACACTGGGCCTTGCTTGCGCACGTGCCCACACTGGGGCCTGTCTCTGCAATCACGCCACCCGCGCTGGGTCCTGTCTCCGCGATCACGCCGCCCACACTGGGGCCTTGCCTCGCGGCTCCTGCAGTTGAGGCTCAGGTGGCCGCAGCCATGCCTGGCCTGCAGACCCCTTTTCCAGGTCCTACGCCCCACTGGGGCTTCCCACAATTGGGTTCAGGCAGCCTCGGCCTTACCTGGCCCTTCAGTCCACTGAACCCCCTTCTCAGGGTTGGGGTCAGTCCACCCCCTAACTACTCTGCCCTCTCTGGCACCAGGAACCCCTACGCTACTGGGGAGCTCCTATGAGGCTTCCTCCAACCCCTACAGCCTCACCCGGTCCTCCAGTCTAATAACAAACAACGACCAAACAGAATGACATGAGCCAACTGGCTATAACTCAAACAAAGCCTCCTGGCTCAAATGTGACCCCAAACCATCTGGTAGCTTATCCTCTCAAAATCCCTACCAGGGTTTTCTTCACCTGGTCTCCTCACTCGGGAGCTGATTCAGGCCCTCAGCTTCTGTAGGCTGCAGCACGTCAACAGAGCTCTTACTCCATCAGCTGCCAGAGGAGAACTGACCCTGGTCTCAGCCTGGCATGTTTATATACGCCAGGCCATGCCCTCTCCTGGTCAGCTGACCCCTGTGGTTGCCCCGGCAATCAACACCTGCCCTTCTATAGGAGCAGGCACTTCGGTGCCCTGAGACACACCTATTTAAAACAACTCTCTAGTGGTTTATGGAGTTAACCTTTTCTTATGTTCAGGTCTGTAGTATTTTAAAGAGATACTGTGTCATTCTGGAGATTTCCTGACTTTCTGAAAGTTTTTGTCATCATATCGAACTGGTTTCTGGTTTTTCTTCATCTGGTTGCAAGTGATATTTTTAATTGAAATCCATTTTTCTCACTTGGCTTGTTTCGCTTCACAGCAATTTGTATATGATCAGTTTAAATGTTCCCTGTATAATTAGTCAAGTTTCTTTTTCTTTATTTGAGTCTTTCGTATAGCAAAAGGGCAGGAAAGTAATTTTAAAGGATGGGGAAAGAAAACAGTAAAGGGGTGAAAATTATCAGGAGAAGCTGATGGGCAGGTGTTTACCTCAAACTCTACTTATCAAGTAGATTTTCATGTTGCATTTATGTTTCTTGGGCATATTTTTCAATTGTGGTAAAGTGTTATATCTCACTTTTTCTTGACACCATCAGAAGTATCAGAAAAGAGTATGCAATGTAATACTTAAAAAAAATAGGAAGACTTTTACTCACTCATTGATTATTTATCTTCCTGTACGTAAACACTGTTTTAGCTTGTCAGTTAAGTAGAGAATGATACATTTGTGTCTTTCTTCCCTAGTGACTGTGAATACTTTCAAAAACAATATAGATACTCTCAATTTCAGTACTAGAATTTTCCCTAACAATTTTTAGACAGACTTTGTCCCAGACTACGTTATAAAATACTTACTTGAATAAAAGACAAGGTTTTCCACTCTAATCAGCGGGGAGGGCGCGGGGAAGGAAGCTCCTTGTCTTACATTCCTGTACATGGAAACCTCATTAAATACATTGTCTATCATTATACTGCTGCTAAAAGCAGCATGTGCTCAGCAATGGAAACTAGCTGTGAAGTAGATTAAATGTAGCCAACACTGTGCATGACTATAAAACACATGGCCTATATGGGACAAGCATACTGATGGGAACCTACCACAAAAATAAGTTAGTGCACCCCATCTGGGTAAGTTGCGTGGTATTAGCCGTTGCATGTATTTCCCCTCAACACCAACTCTGAAGTCATGGTGAGCCACCACACTGAATACACTTTACTTTTTCTTCACCCCCACAATTGAGCTGCCCCTTTCTTTTCTGTTTCCAGTGATTCCTGTTTCTTCATCAGCCTTAAATGTCTGACAGACATCACTAAACAGGACCTCAAACAGTTCATTTAGAATCTGTTTTGCCCCCTCTCTCAGCCTGTTGCACATGATTAGTGTGGCCCTGCCCTCCATGAAGTGGAGCCAGACCAGGTTACCCTACACCTCATTTGCATATAAAAGTTTGAAGGATCTCAGAACTTGTGATAACACCTGTTTCCTGTCATAAGCAGAGGGGTGGGGATTATTAGCTCTTGAATCTTTTGTAGGGGGTATCTGAAGTACACAGAAACTGAGCAATACTGAGCTGTGGGATCACCATGGCTTGAAACATTGTTTGTTTACTGTGGTGGGGCCCAACCCAGTGAGCCATATGGTAAATTGAGTGTTTTAGTTTTGGGCTAATATCATGCATACTTTGTATTATGTATAAGTAGGTGCTGAAGTGCTACTTAAAATGTGTTTATGGAGCACCTATGCTAAAAATTGCAGCAGTTTCAAAAAAATATAAAAAAATGTGAATTCTGGATGAGCTATCGATATGACATGCAAATTACTACAGCTATATTTATTTAAGTCTTTTTTTTCAAATTTGCTTCTCATTTCTGTGTGCTTAGAGAGAGGAGGGTTGAAAAGTAAGGAGGCAGGGAAGGAGCTGCAGGAGAAAGAAATTGAGGGGGTTAGAGGGCAAAGGGGCTACGTGACCCACCAGATTTATTTTCCCTTCTGTAGCAGTGGGAAGGGGATAAATTCAAGACAAATGCCTAAAAATTACATTCTATATTTATACATTTTCCATATATAGAATCTAATTATTAGGGGGTGATTTTATAATCGACGTTGTCTTGTATTCGAGTAAATGCAGTGGTATGAGAGAAGGTAGTATGTAAGAGAGAGTAATGTTGTTCATTTAGTCTTGAAGTTTAAAGCATTTGTTCATAATGAAGTAGGGGGGATAGAGAATTTGAGGTGTAAAAAGAAAATAAAAAGTGATTCTTTATTGTTGAATAGTATTGTCAAGATTGATTCATTTTTTTAGATTGCTGATTTTAACAATATCCTTTTAAGCTATAAAGAGAAATAAGAGTCCTGATCTATAAGAGTAATATAAATTCACTTTATAACAAATGTTTTAGCAAATATAAATATTGAAGAATATAGTAGTTAAAAACAGAAAAGATTAAGATTATGTGAAGCATAAATTTATGCTACCATTTAAAAAATTAAATGGTAAAAGAAAAATCAAAAGAGATTAGTATTTTGAAATTTGGCTTTTATGGTCAGATCTCCATTTCCTAGATTTGCTTCTCTAACAGACGGTTCTAATTCTTATGTAAGAAGTTTGAGGTTTGAGTTCCAAAAGTAGACACACATTTTTGGTTTTGTCACTTTTAAATTTTACACAGGGTTGATTTATGCCTTTTAAAGTAGTATCTATTTGGTGTCTCTTCATACATTCTTCATGCTAAGACATTGAATTTGATCTGGCTAAAATTCATTCATTTTTTAACATATCTCTTAAGAGCATTGCCTATAAATCCAACATCTGTTAGAAATATGGAGACTGACTAGATTAGGTGCAGTACACAGCATTTTCAAAAAGGTTGGCTGTAGAGTCATTTTTAGCTGCAGTTCATATTATAACTGAAAGGTTATTTAGATACAAATGTTGACTGGTTTTCTTTTGCAGTTGGACATCGAAATGGAGGGTTGATTGATAGATGAAAAGTGGGATGTCCCACAAATTAGATGCACAGAGTGGAATATAAATCTAAATAATAATAATTGTAACAATAACATATATAAAAAATCTATAGAATGAGGATGACTTTTGAAAGATTATTGCTTTGAAACAATTTGAATAACTCATCTTTTCTTTCTCCTTTTTCCCCACCTCTCAGGCTCCATGGTGTGTTGGATAAACTTAGATCTGTAACTACTGGTAAGTAAAGTTTGTCCAGAAGAGCAATAACTTAGCTTTGGAAATAGGCATCCATGCAGTTTTGTATGCATTCCATATACGCTTGGCAGGTATTTTTCAAGTTATTAACTGATTATCCTTAGTTTGTATGATTTTTATATAGTTTATGTAAACTTAAGGGTCTTGGCCATTGAGAAAAATGTTGTATGTTGCTTTGGCATTTCAGAAAATGTGATTTTGCAAATGGATCTTGCTGCTTTTTTACATTGGAATCAAGTTGCTGCTGATGGTTAGTTTCCCACTCTTTTGTAGTTTTGAGGTTGCACTTGCTGCTTACATTTTACTTCTTAAATTTTATGTAAAGGTCAAATGTAACTTTCTCCACAGAACCGACTAGCCTAAAATCCTCAGAATCTAGCATCTTTGAGAGCAGCTTGCCTCCCAGCAAAAACAGTTCAGGTGGGAGTGATGAGAGAAGACGTGAGGAAATCTTACAGCCTCTTACAGTCTCCAACTCTCGGTCTGAAAGAAATGACTCGCGCGTTTCAACCAGCTCACAAGAGCAAAGAGCCAATGCTGTACGGTACGTCTGCTAATTGGCAGGTACACAGACTACATGAAATATGTTACTCTTGTTATTCCCTACTGCTCTTTGAAACAATTAGATGGTGAGATCAGAACTAAGATATGGAACCTATTTCAGCTTCAAGAAGAAAACAAGTTTGCATAAACATCATGTTATACCAGGAAAGTTATCTTTATGCTGTTTCATGCAATAAATGTGCATAGTTTATCTATCAAAAGATAGAGGTTAAATCTGTCAGAATTCTTAAGGAATCAATCTTGTATTTTTCTTTCTTATCCTTACCTGCCAAAATGGCTTTTCCAATCTTTTTTTATAAATGTTTATTTGGGAATTAGTTAAGTATTTGCAACCTCTTCTTTCACCAGGCAGTCTTGTGAAGATGGATCTGCATCCCGCTTGATGTCAACAGTCAAGCCCCTGAGGGAGTTGTCACCTTCTGAAGCTGTGATTGACATTAAACCTGAACCAGATGATCTCATTGATGAAGACCTAAATTTTGTTCAGGAAAATCCGTTGTCACGGAAGAAACCTATTGTAACTGTAACTTACAGCTCTTCTCGTCCTGCTGCTGAAATCTACAGACCACCAGCTAGCAGAAGTACAGATGCTGGCATGCACTTAAACAGATTGCTGCAGCAAGGTGGCCAACAGGGAGGCAGGCAGTTAGACATGCAAAGCTGCAGGTCTTTGGAGGCAATCCAGCTATGCAATCCAGAAGCATTTGGCAGCTTAGCAGAGAGTTACAGGCCTGCCTCCAAACTAAGTGCTGATAAAATAAGCAATGAGGTTAGTGTACAGATGTAAATTATATTCGTGCTAGACCCACATGCAACAAAGACATAGGCCACGTGTACACATGGTGTGGACGTTTGGTTCCTCAGAGACAACTAGCAGCAGCGCACCTTGCACTGCTGCTTGTCCCCAGGGAACACCTGTGCCATGCATGCTCTTGCACACAGCGTGTTACCCTGGGGGCGGTAGGGGAGGCTGCAGCCAGCACTGGGCTGGCCCCAGCAGCCTTACCTGAGGACCTCCTGGGGCTGCGGCAGTGGTGATTCTGCTGCATGGAGCCTGGCTGGCAGCCACAGTGCGGCTCTGGGTGCCCAGCTCCACTTTTGAGGAGTGCACGCTGCTGTGTGTGCAGTGCTCCACTTCTATTCTCTGCAGGATTTTTTGACCCCTGGAATAGCACAGAAAATAACTGAACATGCGGTATATGGTGTCACACATGTGTTTGCAGTGCCACATACTGCATGGCCACGCTGATCTGAACGCGGCCATAATGGGCATCTACAGCTAAATCTTGCCCTCATGGAGGTCATTGGGAGTTTGACATTTATTTCATCTGGAACAAGTTTTTACCCATTGTGTTTCCCATCCCAAACTGATTGTATAATTTTTTAAAAATTGTCTCAAAAGTTGCTGACTAATTTGATAGAGCAGCTCTAGTTGGATGCTTTACTGATTTGGAGTATTGAAAGACCATATTTACTTAAATAGCACATGCACCTTTTCCCCCAAAACCAGCCTCCCAAAATTGGGATGCATGTCTTAATCAGGGAAGCTGATTTCTATGCCAGAATGGAAGCTTGGGGGCAGTGGGATGGCTGTTCCACTTCTCTCTCCTGATTGCCAAATTGAGGGAGGAGCAGAGTCCACTCTTCAGCGTCACAACTACAGCCACTGCCAAATTGGATTCAGCTTTTGGCTGCTTAGTCAAAGGCTGCTGCCATTCAGCAGTGGCTATGAATGGCTGTGTAGATTTTGGCTAAGCAGCCAGGGGAAGGGTGAGTGACCTGAAGAGTATACTCTGCCACTGCCCCATGTGGTCAGAA
The DNA here is from genome assembly GCF_052110815.1 of Crocodylus siamensis. Classification (NCBI taxonomy): domain Eukaryota; kingdom Metazoa; phylum Chordata; order Crocodylia; family Crocodylidae; genus Crocodylus; species Crocodylus siamensis. Next base: position 263,662,137 of record NC_143396.1, read on the forward strand.
TTCATCCATGATTCTGGAAGAGTCTTTTGGTATGTGGTATGGAAGTGAATACAGTAAAAATGATGGTAATTTTGATCTCTAGGCCATTGGAATAGTTGTGGTCTTGCATGAATTCTTTGCAGATCTGTCAAATAAAGACTGACAGTAAAGAGTGAAAGAGAAATATATCTATCTACTTGTTTATGTACATATTTCTGTATTTTTAATGTGCCAAGCACCTCAGTATCCAAGTTGCTTGAATCTTGGTCTTAAAAGCATTATTATTTGCATTTCAAATAACGAACCATAGTCGCAGACCAGGATCCTGTTATGCTAAATATTGTACAGACACAGATTAAAAGATGGTTCCTGTTCTGCTCTATTATGGAAGCCAAAATCCTTTTGACAGCTAGCTGATCATTTAAGGAGTATCCAGGTATATTTTTGTGACATCTGTGTGTATGAACGAAAAAGGAATAGCTGACTTTCAGGTTATTAGGGCTCCCAGCTTCTTAATGAAGTTTAATGTTTATTTAGGAAAATACAAGGAATATGAAAGATCCCTTTCCCAGCCAGGTTTCATCTTATGTTAACTCAGAAGGAGTTGACTTGCCTACAAGACCTCATTCTTTCTATTAATGTTAGTTGGACTGTCTCTAAGTAACTCTCTTTTTTTGCTCGCTGCTATTTAATGTTTAACCATGGAAAATTGCCAATAATTAAAATAGCTGTTTTTTCACATCCTTTGAACTCAGGTTCTCAATGTTTTCTGTACACAGTAAAAAAAAATCTCCATGTCCTAGGTATTGTTTAACAGGAGTTTACCATCTTTTCCCTTTCAGCAGAGTAATGGTTTTTTTCCTTGTTTGTATATCAATGCAAATCTGATCAGTGAATTGTTTTGACTGCCTGGTTAGTTGCAGGAAGAAAGCTCCAGGAAGAGAAAATTGCCAGTTATAAGCTCAGTGGTCAAAGTGAAAAAATTCAGTAATGATGGAGAAGAGGAGGAGGAAGAAGAAGAGTATGGGTTACGGATAGGAAGCATCTCCAGCAGTGTTTCTGTACCGGCAAAACCTGAAAGAAGGTACTTGAAAATTTCTATGATCTCAAATTTTTCATTATCAGTCTAATAGGGAACAGAAAGCCTTGAGAGTTGATTTTCTGTGCCCCGTGGTGTTGCGATGGGAAATGAAAGTAAACACTGTTTACTTTCATTCCCACACCTTGTCCCTCCCCCAGCCCCTCAGCAGCTTCCTGATGGTTGCTGAAGGGCGGGGGAAGGGACAAGGTTCCCCACACGCACCGCGTCAGCTTGACGTTGCCGACGCGGTGCGTGTGGGAAGAGGAGTAGCCATGTGCTGCTGGGGACAGGATGAGCCCAGATGGGGCGGCAGCTGCACCTTCCCCCTACCTGCACTGGTCAGTCCTGAGCAGCAGCTGGCTCCACCGCTGCTTCTGCTGCCTGGTGCTGACCCAGGCGGGTCTGTCCCTTCCGGAGCAGCACGCAGCTGAAGCTGGATTCCCATGTGCTGCTGGGGACAGGAGGAGGCTGACCAGGTCAGCACCAGCCAGCAGAAGCAGTGGCGGAGCCATGTGCCGCTCGGGACTGACCGGCGCAGGCAGGGGGAAAATGCAGCTGAGCCCCTGCTGCTCCGGCAGGGCTCGTCCCATCCCGAGTGGCACACGGCTCCACCGCTGCTTTGAATTTTTACTAAGGATTTTGGTTCATTGCTGCCTGGTTACCTGGTCAATTGGTTGAAAACATTTCGGTGGAAAAAAGGATTACTTAATCGTATAAACATATCATTTGTAGAGTGTTATGATAGTGGATATTATGTCAGTTAAAATGATAAACAAGTACCTACAGTGGCCAGCTGAATTCATATATCTGCATAGAAAATTAATAGTATTTCTCCCTCTCTCTCTCAGACCTTCACTGCCACCTTCCAAACAGGCAAATAAGAATTTAATTTTGAAAGCAATCTCTGAAGCCCAGGAATCGGTTACAAAAACAACCAATTACTCCACAGGTAATGCATACTGTTTTTATGCTTGGCAAAGCTATGCTATTTCTACATCATATCTGATAAATCAGCATTAATGTATGGTGTTGCAAGGAAAATAAAAGTGTAATTTGAAACCTGATGTAGTTATACAACTTGATCTATGGAGAATTCTTTATATATTCTGTATCTGGCAATAACCTATAGAGAGAAATTTTGGAAATAGAGCATAAACAAAGAAGAAAAAATGCTTAAAATATTTGAAATTAGAAGTGGTAGAGAAATGCAAAAAGGCTTCCCCCAGTGTTAGGAGCTGCACAGGAAAAGTCATATGTTCCAGCAGTAAGGGGCTTCTCTAGTGTAACTGCTAACATCTGGAACTAGTTACCTTTTAGTTTTTAACCCTTTTGACTTGTGAAATATGTGCTGTTTGGCCAGTTGCTACTTTTCACCTCCTTCACATATTCTCTTCCTGCTCTCATAAAAAATGAAGCTAAGTAGATAGCAATGGGGCAGGCCACATGGGATTTATGAATAACGAAACCTGTCAAAACTCCATCAATGATGCTTCAGTCATATTTCCTGAACTCTGAACATACTCTAGATAGGAGGATTGTAACTCCATTTGAGTGGTTCATGGATACCTTTGAACAGCTGTCCAAATATAGGCATTAAGTTCTAGGAAAGGATTTAACTACAAATGAGTGATTCTTCCCATTTCTGCCAGTGTCTGCACCTTTCCACTGACACATATGAGTAACTCACATACGATAGTACTGGATGTGGTCTACCTTGACTTTAGCATGGCTTTTGATACAATCTCACAGAACATTCTCACAGGCAAGCTAAGGAAATATGGGTTGGATGAATGGACTATAAGGTGGATAAAAAACTGCCTGGATCATTGGGTTTGGAGACTAGTAGTCACAGGCTTAATGTCTAGTTGCCAGGCAGCCAATTAGACATCAAGTGGCGTGCCCCAAGGGTTAGTCCTGGGACTGGTTTTGTTCAGTATCTTCATCAATGACCTGGAAGGTAGCAGGTGACACAAAGCTGGTGGGGAGTAATAGATATGTTGTGGGGGTAGGATTAAGATTCAGAGAGACTTAGACAAATTGGAGGACTGGACCAAAAGAAATCTCATGAGATTCCATAAGAGAAGTGCAAAGTCCTGCACTTAGGACAGAAAAATCCCATGCACTGGTACAGGCTGGGGTCTGACTGGCTAGGCAGCAGCTTTTGCAGAAAAGGACCTGGGGGTTATAGTGGACAATAAGCTGAATATGAGCCAACACGTGTGCCTTTGTTGCCAGGAAGGCTAATGGTATACTGAGCTGCATTGGTAGCACTAATGAGTCCTGATGCACAGGTCCTGGAGTACTACATTCAGGTTTGGGCCTCCCGCTACACAGGGGATATGTGGAGAGAGTCCAGCAGAGGACAATGAAAATGGTGAGCAGGCTGGGGCACGTAACTGCTGAGGAGAGCCTGAGGGAACTTGGCTGCTTTAGTCTGCAGAAGAGATTTAATAGCAGCCTTCAACTCCCTAAAGGGGGGTCCAAAGAGGATGGAGTTGGACTGGAACAGATTACTCAGAGAGGTTGTGGAATCTCCATCTTGGGTGGTTTTTAAGACCCAGACAGGAAATGTGTCATTAAAGATATGTATCCAGTAGCTAACTGTATTGATTGATACCACCTGAAGGTTAAAGATAACATTAAGATGAAAGACATTTAGAAGGGAATCTGAAAATAGCATAGATCTGTAGCATGGTTTTGGCTGAATGGTTGAGGATTACTCTGAGGTCAAGGTGATTTCTTCTTAGCAAGGCTTCTTTTCTTTTGCTAGATCAAAAAAAATCAGAACTGAGAGGTATTTTGGAGAAGAATTTTAATACTGGATACTTATTTTTTTAAGTCTAGTACAGTATGTTTGCAGAAGACTTCAAATATCTGTTTGAAAGAGCTGGAGAATGTAGTTTGCAAAAAGTTATCGACTGGTGGTATAGGGAAAAATATAGGGAATGGTGTCAAATAGGTAGCATGACCCTTGAGGCATGAATTTCCTTAAGAAAAGATGTGTCCTACAAAGAGGAAATAAAGAAGATGGGGAAAATACTGAGATTACATAAGGTGTTATAATTAAAAGGATTCTTATACTGAGAGAGAAGACGGAGGAAGCATGGCTATAGAATGAACTGGTATAAATTTAAATGGGGATGGAATGAATAGTATGAGGAGGAGGCAAAAATCACTACCATCTTTGGAAATAAAGAAACAATGAAGTTAGGTCGTTTGGGAGAATAATTTATTGAATCACTGTTATAAAACACATTCCATACAAAAATAAACTATTAAAAGAACATTTTAATGGCTGAAGTTAATCACTCATAAATTAGGAAATGCCCAATGTAAAGTAATCTGTACATTATTAATCATGTCTTTGGGTATAAGCATTCCAACATAGCTTTTAATTGCATGTTCACATACTAATTTCTTCACAGGCCCCTTGCCCATTCGGTGCCCAATGAAGGAGGTGGCTATTCATTACCTTTTTCTTTTTATCCTCACTATGCAGTGTCTTTCACTAAATAGTCTTCAAATCCTCCAATAAGTAATGGAAGTTTCAGTTCTTCCTGGAGCTTTCTTTCACTCCTACCACAGTATGTGAGCACCTCTCAGGCCACTAATGAACTTGTTTTCAAGAGTTAGGAGGACCATGTTATGCCCATTTTACTGATGAGGAGCAGAATTATTAAAACAAGCTAATGAAAGAGATATGAGAAGTCAAACCTATAAGTCCTGACTCCAACCCAGACATTTACAATCAAATGGCTTTGGCAGCAGGCTCCTTAAATGTACCATGAAACATTACAGGAGGCTCAGTGGAGCCTGGGAGCACATACATTGCAGGAGAGGAAATGTGGCCAGAAACATTTACAAATCCACTGAAAACTTTACTTTACTGTGCTTGCAACAACAATCATTTTGTGTGGTTTTTAACTTGGCCAAAATGGGAACATATACCAGGAAGAGCTGGGGCTGCACCAGGTGGGCAGTGGTGGCACTGGGAGATGGGGCTATGGGGGGCTGCAGTCCTGCCCCATAGCCCCCCTTCGCATGCCACTGCTTCCCACCCTGACCCCAGCTCCCACTGAGAAGAGCCCAGCACAGCTGCAGCTCTACCCTGTAGTGCAGCCTGTCTGCCCCACCCCACGCAGATCTGAGGGACACATGCCCCGCTTCCCTCATGCCCCCCGGATGAACTGCAGCTCCATTCCCTGCCCCTTCCTGGCTGAGCAGCACCTATCCCAGCCTCTGCCCCACTCCCTTCCTCACCGTGGGGAGTGTTGATCTGCCTTCCCCTTCCACCACAGTGGACTTACCAGCTGCACGCAGGTCTCCAAGCTGCAGGGCTGTGCTCCTTGTTGCCTGCGTGCTGCGCTGCGGCTGCACTCACACACAGGCATTTATTGGCTGCATTGGGCTGATTTCCAATGCACATGAAATTCATTTAGACTACAGCAGACCATCCCCCTCCCCACCAGCACACACACACGGTCTGTTTACCATTTTATTCTTTATTTGATTATAATGCTTCTTTGTCTGGGAAAGTGGGTTCATGTATGCTGTTGCTATTACTAATGCGTTTGCTTCAGTGGAGGCTACTGATAGAGCCCGCTAGCTTTTGTGAGAGGTCAAAAATATGTCTTACAGCTAGGTGTTTTGAGAAGCAGGCCAGTCCATATACTGCTTTTATTGTATATATTTACTTAATTTTTGAGAAATAAATTGCATGTAATACCAAAATAAATCTAGCATCACTGCTTTATATTTCACTGTTATCGTGCTCAACTTTTGTTCTCATGATTTAAAGTTCCACAGAAACAGACGGTTCCAGTTGCACCCAGAACTCGAGTTGCCCAGAATGAAACTCAGTTAGAAGTAATCCATGTGCAGACCCGACCATCTAGACCATGCTCGCAGACTCAGGCAGAAGAACTAAAAGACCAGACAATAGAAAGAATTCAAGGTAATTCTAACAATGCTGTTCAAAAAGCAATAAATAGTAAAACTCCTATGCATGAAAGCCTAAAATAGGCTACATCAATTTGCTGCATCATAATGCAAAAATTGATGCCTGTTGTTGGCTTTAAAAGTAGGTATCAGTTATAAGCAAGGGGTGCATACAAGTATTACGTTTCTACCAGTGGAATTGCAATTCAGCAAGTGCGCACGTGCCTCCAGTTTGAAATGCTACAAGAGGCTGCAAATGAAAAAATTCCCCACACTGGAAATCCAGGTATCAAAAAAAAAAAAAAACACCCCGCAGGAAAAAAGCAGGGCAAGGTACAGTCCTGAACCGTGCCCTGAGGTAATCCGAAAGCCAGTTCTCCAGAGCAACGCTCTGGTTTCTGGACCAGGAAAGCTGTGCGCTAGCAGGGCAGACCAGCCTGGGTCCACTCAGTGTGTACAGAGCCCATGTCACACAGCACGGTGATGCCACAGGGCGGGGGGCGGGCAGCATGTGGAGGCTCCTGCTCAAGCCACCCACTTGCCCAGTGCTAGTATTCTAGCACTGCTAGCCTGCCGGGCCATGTCCAGTGCAGTGCTGCTGGACCCACAGTCTGAGTGGGCTCAGTGTGACCTGACCTGGCACGGCACAACGCACTAGCGTGCCTTTGCACAGGACTGGGACGTACAGCTGGCCCCCGGTGCTGGCCCTGGGCTCTAGCTCCCCCTGGCTGCAGATCTGGGAGGAGCTGGGCAGGGCCATTTTGCCTCAAGTGGCACAACTTGCCCCATGCCAAAGTGCATGTCCAGGCACGTGCGCTAAGGCAAAAATCCCCAGCACAAATTTGTCTGAGCTGCTGCAAGAGCACGTGCCTGCGTGTGTGGATGTGCCCTAAGTGTAAAAGCCTTCAAGCAGTTTCTGTCAGAGCAAAAGTAGCAGATCTGGTAGAAACTTCCACCACCTCTGAGGAGATAAAAGTAGAGTTTCTACTGGAGAAATGAACACTTGTATACTTTACCTCTCCAACAGAAGCCTCCATGCTATTTTCTGGCTTCCCAGAGTGCAGAGCTCTAGTCCCTTCCCCTCCAGAGAGACAGTCTGTGATATAGCTGGACTCTGCTGCTGTGGCCTAGCACCAAAGCAAACCTTTCCCCTTGTCAGTTTTGGGGCTGAGAAAACCCCCAGCCCCTCTCCACAGCTCCAGGGATGTGCAACTGACAAGTCCCGTGACCAGTGCCTAGGCTTTAAATGCTGCCCCCATTGCCCATCCTAGCAATGGAAGTGGTATTTAAAGCCTGGGTGCCAGGAACGGAGTAGGGAAGCTGCTGCTGCCCACTCCCCAGATGGAAATTCCTAGTGTGAGGAGTCAGTGGAGGAGTGGCCCTGTTGCTCAGTCCACTTGGGAGCTCCTTGGTGTGAGCAATGCCACAAGGGTCTGCTCGCTCACATCTGAGGTTCTGGTTTGAGGAGTGAGTAGGGGATTTGCCCCACTGTTCCAGTACTGCACTCCCAGGACCATCTAACCCCAACCACACACACCTGCCCTGCACTGAAACTGGGAACGTGGGCTGATGCAAAGAGTAAGGCTCCAGGGCTGCTGGCAAGGAAATTGACAGGCTTGAAAAGTTAGTAGTGGGTTTTCTGTCTGAAAGCTTGATAGCTGAGAGAGAGGGGGGGGGTTGTGAGGAGGACAGATGGCCCCCTCAGCCAGCCAGCCCTGACCTGTTTCTTTGGATACTGTCAGCTGTCTCCAAGCTAACAGGGGAGCCTGCGAAGTACTTGGGGGCCCCTTGGCTAGGTGCTGTTGGCAGCACAGACCGTCTCAGAGCACTTACCCAGACAGACTCATGGAACCTTGCACAAGCGTTACACAGTAGTGTTTGTAGCTGCTCAGACTAAACTGGTTAACTTCTACTGGTTCATTTGAGAACTTGCATGCACCCAAGGTTTGTTATAATGAAGTTTTACTATAATATATAACAGACATGATTTGTTGGAGCAATAGGACCTAAACCTTCTAAAATCTCTTGAAAGATGGATAAAAGTACCTAAGCACTTTTGAAGATTGGACTTGGGAGCCTAAGTCCTGTTATATCAAAGAATTGCTCCTAAGTCACTTAACATAGGCATGTTTGAAGATATTACTTGTCTTTTAATATCATACAGCTGAATTCCTTGAACCATATGTGTGAGTTGAATATAAACTGTGTATACAAATATCTGGCCAATGTTGTACCTACAAACTGGTGTTCTTTAGTATTGGTCTTGCCTACTAGAGTTCACTGTTTGTTCTATATGCTCAGTTAGCCTCAGTTTTGCAAATACACATTGTCTTAGGTTGTCCTTTCACAATGATAAATCCTGCAGGTATTTGAAGGGCTGTTCTCTTGTTCAGTAGAAACATTTTTGTGGAAATGTCTTTGAAAAACTATTTTCGTTGTGACTTGGCTGTAAACTAATGGTTCCCAAACAGAAGTTTGTGAACATTGGTGGCCTGAAAAGCCATAATCAACAGTCTAATGATCACGCCCTTATTTAGTATGCTTACTTTTTAATTAAAAGTTTGATGATAAGGTGCCTCATAGTTCTTGAGAAATACTTGGTCATATGCATAACAGTGGTGGGTTGTAGCACGTGTTCCAATGAGAAATGTTCAGAGAAATTAATTCTTTGTTTTTTAAAGAAGATACCAGACTTAGAATTTATTTATTCATATTAAACATGTAGAATAAGTTAAAATGTTACGTGGACTTGAGTGGGATGACTGTCAGATTGGTTACATTTTATTGCATAAAAGTGGTCACCGTTTTGCATTAAAGTAATGTAATTGCTGTTTTTTTAATGCCTTTTTTTTTGTTTAGTCATATTTTCTCTAGTATTTTATGCAGGCAGAATATTTCAGCATTAGAATCATTTGGAATAATATATAGTAATACATAGTAAATAACTTTTCTGGTTTAGTTTAGTTTATAAAAATGCGTCTGTGTGTGAGTCTTTGTGTGTGTGTTACTGCGTGCATCATGTTTCCTTAAAATGTGTAGAGGGGGACTGGTGTAATAGTTTTTCCAGGTCCTAACAACATATCTAATGCAGAAGACTGCTAAGCTAATTTATCTAGTAGTTTTAATGTCACCATAAATTAACCTTTCTTTGAGTTAGTTCCCTGCCTTCAAGCATGCACGTGCTCTTAATCCATCTAAAACCTGGAGGAAGGAAGGTGCTGACAGATTTGGTCTTTCTTGTACTGTTTCTGCCTGAATATTCTGCATCTACAAACACGTTCAACAGCCAGGGACAACAGTGAGAGAGACTAGGGTCTTTCAGTAGCTGGATATTGCCATGATCCTATCCTGTTGCAGGACATTTCTTACTGCTTTTGAAAAATTTGAGAAAGAACACAAAAATTGCAGGAAGGCAGATGTTAGATGTTATGTATTTTAAGACTGGAAAGAATTAGCACCTGCTTTGGTGTTCTCATTCACCCTGTAGGTTTAATTTTGCCGTGCAATAAAATATGCTTCTAATTTCTGTTTTCTTTAGAAACTGAACAAAAGCAGCTGTTTTCTCGGCTCCAGATTGACCCTTATGTTGAAGAAACTTTGCAGATGGCTCAAGGTCCAAAGTCTTTTCTTTCATGAAAAGTTTCTACCATGTGTTACTCTTTACTTTGCCACAAATGGGTCAAAATAGTTTTCCCTTTCAGTTAGTTATATACTGATTTATAATATTTTTTGGTTTGTAGAGCTTATGAAGTGAAGTCCCTCTGTCAATAAGTGCCAAAGTCTGAGGTTTTGGCATATGAATTCTCTCCAGCGCCCACCCCAGTAACAAAGTGTTGGTCAGGCTCAGGCTGGAAACAGACGTCTTTGGTAGAGCGCTCTATCATCTGTGCTGCGATATGTTGTGGCACAACTCACTGCACTCCAGAGACATCTACAGCTGTCCCCAGTGCCACCCCCCAATTTGGGGCACATCTGCAAGTGGGGGAAGCCCCTGCTTATAGAATTGCCCCTCATGTTGGGGAATGGGGAAATTTTCCATGGGTGTCCTTCCACACCTGCAGGCGCACGTGGGGGAATTCCTCTTCAGAGGAAACTCCCTGTGGGAGTTTGAGGGACCCAGTCCTGACTGAGCTTTAAAACCGGGCTTTTCCCTGCCCAGCCAGACCTGCCCCTTTGCAGGTCTGGGTAAGTGGGGAACCCTTACTTCCATACTTGGAGAAGCACCCCAAAATTCCCTGGGGTGCCTCCGTGAGCGGGAAAAACAGGCAGGTGGCCCAGGGGCTTGAGGGGCCCTCAGCATCCTGGAGCACCTGCCTGGGGTGGTGGGAGAGTACAAGCAGCTCAGGCTGCTGCACTCTTCTGCCACAGAGGTAATAGACATTCATTGCAATAATGTGGCAGAGTCTGTTACTGTCTTTTAAGCCACTGATATTCTTTTGATGTGGTGGGACAAAGGATATCAATGTCTGTTTCCTCACTATTTGTGTTGCCATAAAAATGTTTTTGGTGGCACAAATGAGACATTAGGTGATATCTGTTTCTACCCTCAGTGTTGCAATAGTGTCAGCTGATATAATCAGTGTTTGGTGATGTAAGTAAGGAAGTAAAATGATTTTTCTATCAATAACTGTTAGAAAGAGTTGAAAACAAATTGCTAGTTGGTCAGCCTTTGCTAAGTATATATTTAAAAACAAATAGTTGAACAATGGAGTACAATAAAGTGATTTTTGCCTTATCCAGGTTATTATGACGTGGAGTCTGTGGTCCACACAGACACTAGATCGTTTATTCTGAAGAAGCCGAAGCTGTCTGAGGAAGTAATGCCGCAGAACCCGGAACTGGGGAAGAGGGCTGCAGAAGCCATGCAGGCGCTGTCAGGACGTCTCATACAGACACGGTAAAATGTCATTTCTTTAAATGCAAGTAAAGGGTTAGAGGCCCAAATGTATATATGCTAAGCCATCCTCTGGTAATACATTTTTTCCACCTACTGTGTTGATTTAGCTATAATGGGATTCACAATTAGAGCAGCAATTAAGTATGTGTCTTGGTTTTTGTATGTTGCAAAAGTCCATTTAGGATTGCCAAAAAAAAAAATGGGCAACTGTGCTGGCAGTATAGAAGGAAGGGATACAATCTGACATGGATTTCTTTTAGGGTGAAGATGGATTCCAGGTTTGAATGTAGCTTGAGCAGGTCATTGGAATTGGGTAGCTTGCAAGTATGCGACTATTGGCCTACTTGTACTGTCCTTTTTATATTTATACTTGTTATGTTCTGCTATGTTAGCAGGAAGATGCCTGGGCTGATAAGAAGTTTAGTTTGTTTAACTCTTGTACTAGTTTTATTTATTCTTAGCCTGTCAGACATCACTAATGAAATAATTCTAGTTGTATCGATAACCTCTTGCTTGCCATCATTTTAAACAATAGTTAAGCAAAGAGTTGGTGGCAAACAAGGTTGATTTTTTTTTGATGGTGGAGATAGCAGCTGTGTCCTGATTAGGATTTCCTGGGAGTGTAGGTAAAAATTTTGCTGCTATTACTGTTGAATCATTGCCCAGGAGCAAGCAAATGGCTCGTTAAGGGAGTAGGGTGTGCAGGGAGGGAAACTAAGCAGAATTGGCCTTTAAAGAATTTGACCAAGGGGAAGTGTGGGACTTGGGGCAACTGAGAACAGTCCATATTAGTGAGTCCTTTTCATTAGCTTAACTCAGTGACCAGTGGCAATAATGCTTTTATTTAATCTTACAGCTAAGTAACTCCCACCAGTGAGGGTGGTGGGGAGGGTGTACACACACCCTCCAGCATCTTAAATATGGTCTCATTGAACTACAAACCACTTTTGTGGAAGTAAGTTGCCCTGTGTTGAGTGGTATTTAGCAGACTCCTTTGACCACTTCACTGCTACTCTGTTTTTCGTTTAGCATCCTTAGAAAACTTCTGATATTTCCACCCCTTGAGCAACTGCAAACAGCCTCTGTTTAAAGAGAAACCATTTTCCACATTTTCCTGCTCTGAGAATGGAATTTGCGTATCAAAATTTCACCGACTTGAGGCCCAAATGGGCATGATTCAGTTCAGCACTAGTGACATAGTGAGGGTCCCAATAACTCAGTGGTCTCCAAAGTGGGGTGCACAAGACGATCCATTGGGGTGTGGGGAGAAAATATTAGAACCTCTATTTATATTTATCTAAAAAAATAAGAAAGAAATTAAGCTTTACTAATATTTAATATACGGATTGACACTGGTGTCTTCACTCGGTCCATATGTTAGACGGTCACATGTCACGTACGGTACACGAGGTATCCTGAGGGAAGAGCGGGAGTTCCACAATGCGGAGGTACAGTAGTACAGTGTACAGTGGTCTCAAACTTTCTACAGTGTTACACTGAGTAGTACATTTATATAATTTATAAATAAATAAATATACATATATTGGGGGTGCATGCTCAGAATTTTTTTACTGATAGAGGTGCACAATCAAAAAAATTTGGAGACCACTGCAATAACTTGTGGCCCTCCAGGGCTTACAGTTACTCCTTTATATCAGCAGTATGAGTTGAGCCATCCCACCTAAGGGGCCCCAGCTTTGACTTCTATCATGAAAGAGTCAACTTATTGGGCCTTAAGCTGGTAATAGTTTTTATGCATTTAAAAAATGTCTGTTTTTGGAGGTGTGTGTTAAACTTTAGTTGTTTTTCCCTCTGTAACGTATTTAGGACAGAGCTGTATCAGCACTTGTTTGGGATAGCTGCTGAATGCACTTGTGCCTTTTCAGCTTGTGTAATGCAGGCACCCCAAACTCATGCTTGTAAAATCTTTAAAATGTATCAGGATAGATGTTTGGGCCTGTCTGTGTGGGGACAAGTGCACATGCATTGGATACTTCTTTTCCAAACTTGATTTCTCTTGAACAGCTTGATTCGATGGTTTTCAACCTTTTTTAATAAGTGTACCCCTGGTGGCTGGATTGCAGGGAGTGGGGAATGGTGCATGGCTGGACGTGGGGGGGCGGGATTTGGGTCACGGTCAGACATGGAGTGGCGGCAGTGCAGGGTGTTGGGTGGCAGTGCCCCATCCCTGCCTGCACATACCCCCGAGGGCCTTCCCAAGTACCCCCTGGCTTAATTGACAACCCCTGGCTTAATTGTAACCCTTTGGTAAGTTTTGCATAAATGCTTCTCCGATCAGTCCACTGGGTCAGAGTGCACTATTGTGAAGCTTACCACTGTGGTGCAATTGCCTGCTCTACACTGTGGCAAAAACCAGTTCTAGTTGAGTTTCACTGAGACCTCAAGCAACACTGAAATTTGAGGCTAATTATTATTGTTAGAGAAGTTCAGTTCCAGTGAGTGAAAAGGCTCCTCGTGCTTAACTTTCAATCTCTGGATTTGTTGGTAGAGCTCTGTATCAGTACAGCTTGCTTCACATGAACTTCTTTTCACTTACAATGGTTGTGATTAGTACATTGTGTTCTGTTTTGTCTGGTAGAGAACAGCCTGCACAGCCAGAAAAGCCTCCTAGTCCCAAGTTCATAGTGACACTGGATGGTGTCCCCAGCCCACCAGGGTACGTGTCTGATCAGGAGGAGGAAGAGCTGTGTATAACTGAAGGACTGAAACCAGTTACCCAACATTCAGTCACAAGCAAGGGATTAAAAATCCCTCGAGCACAGCAGATGCAAGTTGTAACCAGACAGCTGGGGAGCCCTGAAGGTAATTATTCTAGCCAGTGGGACCTTTGTGCTAGGGTGGATGAGGGGCTACACTTGGGAGAACACTTAGGTTGGTTTATTTATTTATTTTAATCTTAAACATCGCTGCTTTCACCTGTTTTAATACTCAGTATCTCATTGATATAACAGTGAGAGTCCCCTTAGATAAGTGAAATATTGCAGGAGGTTAAAGGTGATATAACCTTAGTGGTATTTAATTTGGTGAACCAGTTTCACACCGGGAATTCAGCTCCACACAGTTTAATACCCTGGTAAAATGTGTTTGTTATTTCTGCAATTCCCTGGATTTCCAAATGCCTCATTACACTGTTTGATCCAGGAGTGTTTTAGTTCCACGTAGAAGAGCAGGAGATTCTGAGATGCACCTTTTTACTTAACTTACCATGAACCTCTGGGAATGTATCAGTTTGGTTATTAACTGTAATCTTTCGAATCAGGTTTGCCCAAAGCTCTTTTTCACTATAGCCTACATATCTATATCACTTCGCCTATAATTTGATGATTCAGAATGGAGGGATAGAATGCCATTTCCTTCCCAATTGCTTCATCAGTCAATGCAGAGATTTTAAGAATAGTCTAAGGAGCAAGCCACAGTAAGGAAAACAGAAAGGCTGAGAATCCTCAGAGGTATTAAGATCTTGATTTCAGTGGGAAGTAGACACCCAGGTTGCTTATTCGTGTGCTGTGGGAGATGGAGCACTTTAATTATTGTGGCTCCAAGAACCGTTCTAATTAAAGCACCTGGAGCATCATGTGTATCAGTGTCCCTGCACTGAAAAATGGCATTGGGGGGTACTTTAACTAAAGCTTATCAAACAAGCTTTAGTTAAAGCGCCTCCACTGCCATTTTTCAGTGTTGGGACACTGAATACCCATGATGCTGGAATCTGCTGGAGAGCGGTAATTACCACACTCCAGCAGACTCGATTAATTACGTCCACTCTGATGCACTGTAATTACAGCACATCAGAGCAGCCTTAGTGCACGTGTATAGGTGCCCCCAAATACCTTATAAGGATGCAGGCCCAATCACTAATGTACAGGAACTGCTAGAAAGTGGGGGCATAATAATGAGGACTTCTAACTCAACAGATCAGGCCTCAGAGTAATAAGGTTTCCTATTGCTTATTAGCTTAGTGTCAGAAATAACTTTTTTATGCTTCTTTTGCATAATGGCTTTGGCTCTGAAAGACTGTCCCAGAGAAATGGAGCAGCGTTGTGTAAACTCATGCTTCAGCAAGACAGTTAACTAAGTCTGAACTGAAGAGGAAGGGAGGACCCAGATTAATGTTCATATCTGAGGTTGGGCTTACAAAGCGGGCAGAAAATAAATCTGAGTTCATTTGTAGTCTGAGTGATTTCCATTTTTGTCTGACATCAACCCTGTGCTGGGCATGTGCTGCATATAAGGTGATCTGTTTCATATACGGTATTGCGCACGCAGTAGGAAATGTCCCTTTGTATTTTTCCCTTCTACAGTGGAGATAGAGCAAATGAGTGTGCCACAGAAACAGGAGAAGGTGCTTGAGCGTTGCAAGTACTGGCCTGCTTGTAAGAATGGAGATGAATGTGCATACCATCACCCCACGCTGCCGTGCAAGTGAGTGACACAAAGCTTCTCTCCCTGAGTTCTGATCTTCACTGCCCTTCTGCGTTCCAGATATTGCTTCAGATATTTCACCTTCTTTATTAGAAGAACATGGTTCAAGCCAGTGTAAAGCTGGTCATCTGAGGGCTAAGCTAAGCCCCCTCCCCTTCTTTTTTCTACTGATTGCTGAGAAGTAGTGAGTTTTCTCATTAGTGGGATCACAGCTGTGCTGTTCAGGGGAGAGAGCAGGAGTACTTCTCAGTGAGGGGCCACAAGAGACTTGAACACAAAAGCTAAGAGCCTGGTTATGTAGATCTTTAAAAAACAAGGCCTGTGGATGTTGTTATGCCATTGACTTCTTTTGAATAGGCGGTGGCTGTCCAGGATAATGTTTTCTTGCCACTGTCATCCTGGCAGGTAGGTGAGCATTTTGCTGAACCAGGGAGTGGAGGAGCCTACTGCTTTAGTGTGAGTTTATTATTAAGTTTGGCCTCCATCAGTCGTGGTTTGATCTCACTCAAGAAGGTCATTTTAAATTATATCCTTAGAACACAAATCAAAAGCTTGAAGTCTCACCTTTTTCCAGGCAGATAAGCTGTATACACGTGTCTGTATGCAGTCATTACTGTGCAGTAGGCTGGAGGGTGTATTTATGTGCACCAGTTATTCTATGCTATCTCCCCCTGTGCACAGTAAGCGCAGGGAAAATTACTGCACTTACTTTACACTGAAGGCCAGGTTCTCTTCCATCTTTTACATACAGTAGTGGAATTAGGTGCCTACGTGCAGTTCTATTCCACCTCACCCAAATCCCTGAAAAACTGAGTGCAGAAGGTGGGTGGGTTCTCCTCCTCCTCACTGCTTTGTTTGACTGACTTGGTCTTAAAAGACCATGTGTTACAGCAGTAGATGCATTAATGGATTTTCAGAACTTGAACAGGCTGAAATAGACTCCCAAATGGAGGCATAATTGGTGTAGAATGTGGTTCTGAAAGCACCAGAGTAGCTAGCACAGAGTAGCTAGTGTGCTACAAGTGGACCCTGTGGCTTATTTGGCAGAAACTATCCCATGTAGACAAGCCCGGGGTGCTGCCACAGACCATATCTCACCCTAGGAACTCTTCTGCTTCAGGAGGGGGTGTGCAGGAGCTGCTCTGTGGACAACGCCTAAAATAATTGGTTTGTTTTTTCCCTAAGAGTCTTTCCCAATTGCAAATTTGCTGACAAATGCCTGTTTATTCACCCAAACTGTAAATATGACGCCAAGTGCACCAAGCCAGACTGCCCCTACACCCATGCCAGCCGACGCACCCCATTGCCACCTCCAAAACCAGGTGAGCAGGTTTTACTACAACCATGGGAATTTCATTGAGTAGGGGAGAGATGGTGCATAGAGGGCTGGGAGCTTCCCTAGCAAAATCTGATTTGGTGAATCCAAGTGGGGCATAGCATGTGCTAGATTAGACAGTTTTGACTTTATTACCCACCTGGCACTGGGACTAAATGATGTCAGAAAGACAAGGAACAATGTCAGCCAGGCCACTGTCACTGTTGTGTTGGTTGTGTTGCCCTTGGTTGCAGGAAGCTGAGTTGTGTGTCGCCAAGGTGATGGCTCAAGCACTTGTAATAGCTCAAATAAAGCAGCAGCTATGCAAGAGCAACACATCTAAGCTTGGCCCAGGTTTGATGTGCAGTGGAACAGGGACTCTCTCGACACAAACTGCAGACTTACTTTCCAGAAGCTGGCTTGGCCACCAAATTTTACATGCTTGCCATCTGATGGATCTTTTACTCCAGAAATCATAGCAACTCACTTTCTGGAGTGAAACAGCTTACTGGAAATTTGGTTAGTCTCAGCCTACAAAAGCTTGTGCTATACAGAAATTTACTTTAATTAGTCTGTAAAATGCAAATCTACCCTGCCTTCTGCTAGAATTACTTAGGTTGATGATCCTTTAAGTCACATCCCAAAGACCGTACCTCCACTGGTATGGTGCTTTCTGCTGTCCTACACAGATGTCAGGACACAATCCAGTATAGTGATTGGCAGCATGGTGCCATTTCCCGGCAGTCCTAAGTGTTTGTGGGATAAACCCCACCCACAGCCTAAATACAGTCTTTGAGCCATTCTGCCTAAATTCTGGTGCAGAGTTGGAAAGAGTACTTGGCACCTTCTGTACAGATGCACTGAAGAGCTTTTTCATGTGGCTACATCATTGTCTTGTTCCATCCCAATTTTTGTGGTACTTTAGTGCACCATAGAAAAGTAGGGCTAGCAGGGGCCAAAAGTAGGGCTAGAAGGGTGGTCAGGGTCATCTAGGAGACCAGCTTTTTTTGGCAGGTATGCCATAGACTGGTCCCACAGTCTCCTTAAATGCCATTCCCATCCCCTTCTTCTGCCCGTTCTGCTGCTCTGCTTTCTGCTCAATATTCAGTGTTCCCTATCCAATTGCTTGCTCTGCTTTCAACTCCCTGCCCTAGTACCCAACTTGATATCTTCTCCCTTCTGCTTCCTGCCCTATCTGTCCCCTCCTTGTTCTGTCACAGGCCACATGCAGAGGCTGGCTCTGCCACTTACGGTACTCTGTTGCAGGTTGGCCACCCATGATCTAGTCCAACCCCTTACTCAAGGCAGGATCATCCCTGTCTGAATCATCTTAGATTAGTAATTCTCAACCTTTTCAGACTCAGGCACCCCCTTGGAAAATGCCAGCTCTTAGCTTTCACTTGTGTTTTTTGAGTGTGGAAAAATACTAGAGCAATTCTTCTTTTGCAAAAAACTCAAGGAAGTTCTGACCACAACAAGCCAGGATGTTTTTGACACTGGAGTCCCATTCAAAATCTTCCGGTCTTAATAGTGCTAATATTGTATAGCTCCCACGGCATCTTTAAAATGATCTTGCATCATTTAGATCCCTGTTACAGATAACTGTCTGTCTGTTCTGCTCTTAAAAAACTTGGAAACAACTGTCACATAAATCACCGAGCTATGATAAGGTTTAATTGTTTGAGATCCTCAGACCTAAGGGTGCTCAAGGTTCAAACTGTTAATTGATGGGAATGTGGAATCACTTTGGCCCCTGCAGCATTTTTGTTTTTGTGTTACTAGCACCACTGCCGGCACTGCCTGTGTCCTCCAGCAGCCTGCTCTGCAAATTCTTTCCTGCTTGTAAGAAAATGGAATGTCCATTTTACCATCCCAGGGTAAGTGCCCCTCTTTGCTCCTCTTTTCCTTTCTAGTGGGATATCTGAAATGTGTTATGTGGTTATGTGCTGTATTTACATACATTACTTTGAATTACTATTTTACTAATGATATTTTAATGTCCATTAAGAACATTTTCATACTTTCAAGGGCCCCCAGTTACCGTATCCCCCCATTTCCCATATGTCACAGATTGTGATGCAGGTGGATGCTATTCAGTACATAAAATTAAAACCTGAAGGCCAAAATAAACCAAGCCAGAGAGTCAAACTGTCCACTGGTAGTAACTCTAAACAAAGGTTAAAACTTTTTGAGATTTGTCTGCAGCTTGTATCATAGGGTGTCCACAGTGCATTTATAATGTGCATTCCTGCATGCTCACGTAGAAAGTATGCTGGTGGCAGGGTCAAGACTGTGGGATTTACTTTGTGTAAGTAATATGCAGACCTTAGATATATTACCCAGCACCAAGTAGCTGAGGACAAAGGACTTAAGTACATGGGAAAGTGAACCAGCAGTAACTATCCCATGTGTGATGACATGGCTAGAGCTCTAAGGTGTAATACTGAGTGGAACACACATGTTATTGTGGGGAGCAGTGCAGTACAGACATGCCCCGGTGCTATTCACTAACCTGAATACACAGGTTGCCCAGGCTGCACCTTCTGAGATGCAAGCTTTCCTTGGTCTGAAATACTGGTCCCCTAAACTGGATGAACCGTATGCTGCAGTTGATGCTGTCCCATGATACATACTTCCCAACACTGTCCACCCCCCAGGTGTTAATCAAATCAGTAACTGTATCTTTCAGTGCAGTTTATTCCAATGTATGTTTTCATGCTCATTATTCATGAAATACCTTGTGCATGTACAGGAAGTAGCATCTCTTCTACCATCGGGCTCTATTAACAATGCGATTCATTTGTCAAGTTATTAACCCATGATAGTATGTTAGATCATACAGCACTATGTACTTGTGCATCCAGTGTGCCAGGTTAGGTTGCTTGTGGATTTAGGAGACTAATTTGAGTCCTTTCTGAATGTCTCTAATCTGATTTGTTAGCATTGTAGATTTAACACGCAGTGTACAAGACCAGATTGTACGTTCTACCATCCAGCTGTTGCCGTACCTCCACGCCATGCCTTGAAGTGGACTCGAACTCAAGCCAGGTGAGCTTAAGCAGCCTTTCCTCTGGTTAGGTTTAAGGCCCTGATCCCATAAATATTTATGCATGTGTGCAACTTTACTGACATAAGAGTCTGAATGATCAGGGCCTAAGACTGTTTGCAAGAAGCAGCTTCCCTAATATTTATTTAAAAATCCTATTATAGAACCGTGGTCTAAGTTTTAGAACTGTATATTTTTTTATTAAGTTATTTAAATATTTACTTATTTAACCTTAGAACAGTGATACTCAGCTTATCTGGCTGTTGTGGGAGGAAGAAGGGGACATACCAGATCAGGCTGTATTGTATCTTGATCAGTTCTGCCTTAGAACATGGAGGAACTAGAACAGAGTTGACTGGATTTGTGACCTCTGAGTAGACCTTACTGTTCTCCACTTGAGCTGCAAACAGATTTCTTCTTCCACCTTGTGTTATATGATGATGTAGATTCCTCTTACCCCTAGCTGTTAATTAGCCCACATCTTAAACAATGAGATTTTTCTAATGTGGTGTGAACTGATACATTAGTAACCATTTTTGGAAAATATTAATTACTTCTGAAAATATTAATAGGAGGAGAAATTTTACCTCTAAAACTTCTGTTGTACAGAGAGAAATGAATTAAAAGAATGTAATATAAAATAGTCATAATTTACAGCTGACTTAGTTTGTGCTGAGAGGGTCATTGCTTGCGAGTTTTCCTGTTTCACTATAAAGATTTAAGATCACTGTGAATATGTTTTTCTGCATGTTTTGCATATTCTGGTAGTAACAGTTTATTGGTTTGTTGTTTCTTATATTTACATAACAGTTTCTACAAGTTACCAGCTTTATGCCAGAAAAACCTTTGTAAAAATCTCGTTAAGAAAATCTGTACCTTTAACCTATTTCTCTTTATATTCCAGTTCCCCTTAAAGTAAATGCTTATGTAGCAGCAGGATTTACGGTTTTGAAAACAAACTCTGAAAGCCAAAACTTTCAAACTTAGATGTCAAACTTCAAATCACCTAAGTGAATGGCCTAGTTTTCAGAAGTGTTCCAACAGAAGTTGAACCAGGCCTGTCCTGGAATAAAATGCCTAAACAGAGATTTAAGAGCTTAGATTTAGGTGTCAAATGCTGGCTTGCCTTAAAAGTTCAAATCTTTGGAGCCTTTTTTTTTTTTTTTTTTTTTACCTGAAAAGGAAGTTTTGCTGCTTTGACTGTTAACTGAATGGGATGGCATAGCACTCCTCCCATCACCTTTCGTAAGTGGTTAATTGTGTGGGGTTTTTTCCCTCTCCAGTGAATAATTATGATACATCTTGTGGATAAAAGTTACCACCTTTGGACAGAGTGGAGAGGAACATTCACTAGAAGGAAAAGAGGATGCTACAGAACTTTACACAATATGAACTTTGAATATATATTGTTTTCATAAGACAAATTTGATTGCATATTTGAAATGTCTCTAATTTTTCCAAGTTTGTAAGTTTAATAGCTGGTTTTACATTTTTTTACACTGTAAAGAGAAAATGTCTGTGTAGGGAGAGGTTTTACTTTAAATTCCATTAAAAAGTTTCAAGGCACAGGTTGGTCATCTGCTGTTTGTTTGGCCCTGTTCTGTCATTACTCAAAGATCATATACTTAATCCATTTCTTAAAATAGAACCAACTTTTTACAGAGCTTGTTCCTCCAGCTTAGGTCACCATGATATTTTTTTAGGGGTGAGTAATGGACAGTGTTATCTCCAGATGTGTCTAAAGTTGAAGTGATAGGCAAGGGAAGCAGTGTTCTTAATTCTCTCATGCAGCCACTTCTGGCATGTGGGAAAGATGGAGGTGCTGATGAATATCCTACTCTGTAGGCAGGTTAATGCTTTCTAGTTTTTAAGCAAAAAGACACAGACCCTTGCTAAATTGCCAGAGAGCAGGAGATGAGAACAAGAGTGAAAGCTGTCATTCATAAGCAGTTCTTTTTAAACATCCCAGGCAAAGGGATGAGTTATTCCACTGTTCCGAATTAAAGAGCAATCAAAATGGAAATCCAGGTTGAAAGTTCTGAGCACACAGCCATCAGCAAGCAAGAGGACATCATCTGGAATGGTTCTTCCAGAAACCATTTTTCCACAGGCACCCAATCCGACTGAGTATACTCTTGTCTCACTCTAGAGACCGTTTACAACTCACATGACAAAGACAGACTCCGTTAGAATAATAACTCTAAACAGTTTAAAATCTGTAATTCACCCGCTGGAATGACAAAGTGTTAAACAGTAACATGAATGCACTTTTTTATTAAATCTTTTGTATCTTTTGGGGAATTACATTTTCACAAAAATATACAAAAGATATTTTGTCTTTACAAATATTTACATTAGATACCAGAAAACAATGTTAGCTACATATATATAACTTAAATTTGACAACTATACTTTTGAATTCTGAAACTTAACACTCCAGGAAATTATTTTCAAATATATTTGTGAGATTAAGTACTTTAAGTTTAGCTTATATTCAAATTTAAAAAAAATCTTAATTTTTGCAAAATCTGAAGTTTTAATTTATATATTTAAACAACATAGAAACTACAATGTTGCATGGTTACAGGGGTTACATGGTCATGGTGAAAAACAAAATGGGAGCACGCTTAAAACCATGATCCTTATTACAGTAATACATGATCATACACCTTTGGACTAGTTCAGAGTACATTTTTTTTGGTTAAAGCAAGAGGGATTATCTGACAAACACTTCATAATAAAACGCAACAAATATAAAAAGACATCTGGGATCTGTGATTTTAAGCTTAAATAACTACAGTAAGATATTTTCCTAAAATGACCTGACAGCTGAGTGGAGGGGCACAGGATAGGATCTTTTCCCATAAGGAACAGTGCTGAAATACTCTTCTTTTTTCCCCCGAAATAAAGAGACTGCAAATGAAATTATTGTTATACAGAATTTTAAAATATTTCCATTAGCTGCACTTTTCAGAAGTACACTTGTTAGCAGGAAGCTGTTTTAACCTTTTGAGTATGAGAGAAAAGAAAAACATCATCATTGGTGGGGTAGCAGAACAGATTCATAATATCTTCACTACTGAATTTTGACAGCTTTGATGTTTTATCTCCAACTGTACAGTATTTAGCATAAGGCAATCTGCTAATACTCTTCACTAATAAAAATAGTGGTTAACCAAGCCACAAACTTAAAAGGATATGTAGTTTCAGACAGAGGGGAATGTTTTCTAATGTGTGCCATTTAGATTAATTTTAATTATTTTAAATGCCTACTGTGGTCTTGATTTTATTCTTATGTAAAACTTTACATAAGACGTACATTAACTTTCTTTACAAATTAATAAAGCAGCTTCTCCATTACGTAGCATAATATACGGTATACTCAGAAATTAACTAAAAAGTAGTTGAACAAAGCTCACAAGTACCGGCTGCTTCTTTGTTAAACTTACAGTAGCTATGCCAAGCCTGAAGAGCACAACAGGATGATAACTAATAATAAGTAAAGGAAAATGACTAGAAATATGGAAAGCATTACCTGACAACACCAAAATTGCCACAAGAGTAGTAAACCAACTTTATCATGCAGTTTGTGCCAGTGTTCATGCTTGGAGTTTATAAAATGCATTTAATATATTCCCAAAGAATTCCATAATTGAGCATGTCCTGGGTACAGCAGATGTTTGAAAAAAAGCACAGAATTATGGAAGTGCCACATGCAGCTCCAACGTTACAGGTGAGTAGTAAGCTTTAAGTCTTGCACTGAAAGCTGGGGATCAAGCATTTTATTCTGTATGAAGAACACACTATCATTCAAGATTGCAGCCCTTACTTTTAAATCCAGAATGTTTTTTCTGAGAATGCAGAAGTCAATCTACAAACCAGTTTGAGCTCACCGGTTTTAAAGTGGACTATAACAATTGAAATGTTGTCTAGCAACTGTTTTATTTCAAATGACAGACTCTGCAAACTTCCTGCGTAGTTCAAGCTTAATGACAGTCAGAGTCACAGAGAAGTAAGGCTGAAAGGGATCTCAAGAGGGTCCAACCCCCTGCCTAAGGCAGTATCATCTTTATCCAAACCACCCCATACAACCATAATCTAAACTGCATAAGTCTGCCCTCAACCTTGACACAACATAGACCTACCACAGGTAGGTCACCCTAACCTGCCACAGGTAAAGCAGGGAAACCACAGCAGCCAATGTCCTGCTCCTATAAAATGTCAATATATACTCAAGAGGTTCCAGGTAGAGGCCCACGCCCCCTGCTTCAGAGGAAGGCAAAAACCCCATAATCCATACCAGTCTGACCATGGGGTAAAATTCCTTCCTGACCCCAGATGTGGCGAGCGGGCAGACCCTGAGCAGGAGGCAAGACCCTCTAGCCTGGAACGTCTGGCTTTGCTCTTAGCAGGTGCAGCAAACACCCAGTGCTTCTGGGAAGGCTTAAAAACATCTTGACATGTATAGCAGAAAAAGGGTGAGAGAAGGGGTAGAGCAGGGTGGGAGCAACCAGCAAAGCCCAGAAACCTGCATAATACCCGCAGCAGAAAATCGGTATAGCTACATCTAGATCATCCCCAACCAGTGGCTGTCCAACCCCTTCTTGAATACCTCCAGTCATGAAGAGTCCACAACTTCCCTAGGCAGTCCAGTTTCACCATCTCACTGTAAAGACATTTTTCTTGATATATAATCTAAATTTACTTTGCTGCAACTTCAAGCCATTGGTCTATGTCCTCTCTGCAGCAAGAGGGAAACGGAGCTTTTCCTCTTCTTTGTGGAAGCCCCTCAGGTATTTGAAGACCACTATCATGTCCCCGCATAAGTGCCTTTTTTGCAAGCTGGACATGCCTAAATCCTTCAGCTTCTCTTCATACAACTTGCCTTCCAAGCCTTTGATCCTCTTTGTTGCCTGCCTGTGTACCCTTTCTAACTTGTCCACATGTTTTTTAAAATGTGGAGCCCAGAACTGCACACTGCTCCAGATGAGGTGTAAATAGGGCTGAGTAGAGAGACACTATCACCCTGGTGTCTGCGCTCAATGAAGCCCAAAACCAGATTAGCCTTTTGTGTGACTGCATCACACTGCAGACTCGTACCAAGTTTGTGGTCTACCAAGACTCCCCAAGTCCTTTTCCATATTGCCATCCAGCCAAGTGTCCCCCATTTTGAATGCATGTTTTTGATTATTCCTCCCGAGGTGCAGCATTTTGCATTTGTCTACACTGAACTTCATCCTGTTAGCTCCAGCCCAGTTTTCCAATCTGTCAAGATCTTTCTGAATTGCATTTACATTTGGTTCACAATTCTTCCCAGTTTCATGTTGTCTGCAAACATGCTCAAGAAGCTTTCCATGCCAGCATCCAAACTGTTAATACACATGTTAAACAGGACAGACAGACCCCTGTGGGACTCCACTTGAAACCTAGCACTCTGATGCAGACCCATTAATAACTATTCTTTGCTTGTGGCTATTGAGCCAGTTATCTACCACCTTGTAGTTTTATCCAGCCCACATTTTTCCAATTTATCTATCTCATGCACTGACTACATTTGTTTAAGATCAACTTCTAGTTTTTGCCATTATTCTTAATTTTCTTCTTCAACGGGCTGACAACAGTGTTCTTTACAGAAAATTCCAGGGAAAAGTGTCCTGGGAAAAATGTCTCTTAAAATACCCATGAATGAAATAGGGCATTTCTGCAAGTGCATGTTCTTCGTGAAATCGGCTGAAAAAGGTGTTCCTCACGCAGTACTGAAGAAGAAACTAAAGGAGAACATTCAACCTTAATTTTTGTTTAAAGAAAAGAGGTTTACAAGCAAAAGAGAGTAGTGGTAGGCTTCATAGAGGTGTGCAAAGGGAGTTGTGGGGTGAGGGGAAACTGGTATGTGGGTGGTTGTGGGGGAACATAGAGGTCACACACCGCATCACCCTTGACTGGTTGAGAGCCACTGCTCTAAGGGAACTGGCCACAATACTCCAGCTGTGCTGCACTGCTCCAGCCTGAGAAACTGCAGGAGTGCACTGGTAAATCTAGGCCTCAAAATGAAAGGATGATACTATCTATCTTTACATCGTGAAAAATATCCCATGGCAACATTTGTTGGGATTTCATAATGGTCTTTTATGAACATCTAAGCAGTTTGGTAAAAACTCCCAGCTAATATCTACAATAACATGGAGGTACGACAGAAAACACATATCAGTAATTTAAGTATAAAAGCACCATAACTGTCCCAGTGGATCCCAAAGGAAGTGTTATGAACCCAGGAAGTTCATGTAGGTTAAAATAAAAAAAGAAAACGAGACTATACACCTACGGTACTAATAAATCTCAATTCTGTCCTCTAGTGATACTAAGAGGAAAAAAACTAAAGCATTTAAATCCCAGTTTAGGATGACATATGTGCTGTGTGTCACTGCAGTTCTACAGTGCTTGCATGGTATTTCTTCAGGGCCAAATAAGAGTTTTTCAGGTGACTAACTGGATTTCCAAACTTGAAAAGATTTGGATATTAGCAGTTTTAACCTATTTCCTGCATTCACAACAATTTTTCTGGAGATAACTAAAAAACTAATGATTTTTTCCCCTTATGTTGCTGCTAAGTGTTCATTACTTTAATTCACATCTTAATATAATGTATGTTTGGGAATTTAAACAAGGACTAGTGTGTAAAGCCTCCTGAAAGGGGGAGACAGATTTTTTAGGATAGGGAGGTCAAGCTAACCTGGGCCCTGGGGGTGGCTCAGGACTGTGGGGCTGCCCAGAGGCCGGATTTGGGTTTGACAGTGGCTGCGCAGGAGTTAACATAGCTGTCACGTGCCCCCGCCCTGCTGCTGCCATATTCCAGCTGGGACTCCGCAGCTGAGAGTTTGGCCCTCTAGGGGCCCTGAAGACTGATTGAAATGGCTCTATGGTCTCTGTCTTTGATAGCTCTGTAGTAGGAGATGGTGATCATTTGTCCTAGGGAAGTTGGGGACAACCAGTTTTTGGAGGAGGAAGTGGCACACGAGCTTGTGTTGCTGAAGAGCTGGTCAGCAATACAGCTCAGAGTTACAGGACTCCAGTAGTTAACATCGCTCTACTCCACCCCTAGGACAGAGCTGGGCAAAAGTGGTGAGGAGGAAGGGGATCCCTGTCGTGCCCGCTGGTGCTGCGTAGCGAGGGGATAATCCCATCTCTGAGTCAAGGAGGCCTCTTAGCTCTGGGCAAAGAGCACATGCTGTCCTCAAGAGCAGAGCCAGGCACACGGGGCTAATTTCTCCACCAGGGAGCCAGACAGCCTGGCAAGTCCCTTTCCCCATGCTGGACAAAGTCCAGGGTGGTGCAAAAATCCTTCCCCTGAGCCAAGCAAGTGACACACAAAGGAAATCCCTCCATGAGGAGCAAAGCAGTGTGTGGAGAGGGGGAGGGGAGGGGAGGGAAGGACGCGGAGATTACTCCGTCAGTAGGGAGCCAAGTGCCTCGGGAAGCCCCTGCCCTGTGCACAGCAAGGAGAGAGCCCCTCCCTTTCCATGCACCGAGCAAAGCACGGGGGGGACAGTTACCACCAGAATAGAGCCAGGCACACAGGGAAAGCCTTTCTCAGTGCAGAGCAGGACCCGGGCTGTTGCCTCCCTCTCCTTATACCAAGCAAAGCACAGGTGAGTAGGGGAATTCCTGTCTGGCTCCATGCAATTTCCCCCTCACCTTGCCCTTTGCTTACTTTGGGGAGAGAAAAGATATCCCCAGTCCATGCTGGGAGCTGGGGAAGGGTCTTCCCCATGTTCTGGGGGTTAGTCTCAGTCCCCACCGTGCCTTGCTCTGGGAGGGTTTTTTCCTCGTTCCAGAAGTCTTCTCTCACAGCTACGTGGGATGTGAGTGGCAAGACAACAGATTAGGACACAAGTTACCTTTCAGGAGCAGCTGCAACTTCCCGGGAATAGAAGGCATGGGATATGCCCTGTTGCCTTCTATTAGAGAGTCCCAGACTACACCTCAGGTGACACCAAGTCCTGTCCCCTCCTCCCTACCAGCCTTACACAGCCAGTGGGCCCTCGGGATAGCAGCAGGGTGCAGTTGTAGGTTGTCTGACTCATTCTTTCATCTTGCACCCTCAGTTACAGCCCTCCTCACTACTGCCTACCTCACTCTCCAACCTTTACCCTGTTTTTTCTTTCTCTCCTGTTTTTTCTTTCTCTATACTTCCCTTGTTCCTATTTTCTCATCCTCTCAATTAAAAAAAATGAAAATAATGACAATGCTATGGGTATACTTCTTCCCCCAACCTCTTATCTTCTTAGATTGTACGGGAAGGATGACTCTCTTCCTGGACATTTTTAAGTTGCCACCCACCCAACTAAGTGGGCCCCAATCCTGATCAATGGTTTTAACCCAGATGATGCACATAGATTAGAATTATAATCTGCACTCTTGGGGTGGGAGGGGCCTGTTTCAACCATAAATTTATAAATAACTCAGTTTCTAATAACCCAATTTTTCAGTAATTCAATATGAACAAGACAAAAAAAAAAGTCAGCTGCTGCGATTTCACTCAGTTATTTGTGAATTATTTGGGCAATCATATCCACTGCAGTCACACTCCACATTATACACACATTGTTTTCTTTCTCCTAAATAATTGGGCATTCAGAGTTTGTTTCAAGATCAGTTTGTTAAGAGACCAGAAGTACAAGAAAACCAAAAGCAAGAAAGGGATTTGGTCTGACTGTACCACAGAGTCTGGTACAAAGAGTGCACAGCAGGCTTTGGCATGCTTCCATCTATTCATGCAAGAAAAAAAATCATGGTATCACGGCCACTGGGGGAAAACAAGTTGCAAAGAGAAATAAAGAGTCTGCAGGTATAGAAGAGCATGCATATGAACCACAGGTAGGAGCACTAAAACACAAGTGTTACAACTAATATGGCAGTTTACAGTGTGACCTGCAATATTTTTCTTCTCTTTGCTTAGGGGTGGTACATTCAGGAAGACGGCCACAGTATGATTCACTCACTGTCCAAAACACGAGCAAGAAGTTCATAGATTCACAGATATTAGGGTCAGAAGGGACCTCAGTAAGTCACCAAGTCCGACCCCCTGCCCTGGGCAAGAAAGAGCACTGGGGACCCCAGCTACGTGCTTGTCCAGTCTCCTCTTGAAGACCTCCAAGGTAGGGGACCTCCCTTGAAAGCTCATTCCAGATTCTGGTAACCCTCAGTGTGAAGAAGTTCCTTCTAATGTCCAACTCAAATCTGCTCCCCGTTAATTTGTGGCCACTGTTCCTAGATACTCCAGGGGGTGCCCTAGTAAACAGGAGTATCTCCTATTCCCTGCTGCCCTCCCCTGATGAATTTATAGGCAGCCACAAGATCATTTCTCAGCCTTCTCTTGCAAAGGCTGAAGAGATCTAGGTCCCTCAGTCTCCCCTTGTATGGCCTTGCCTGCAGGCCTCTGACCATACGAGTGGCCCTCTTCTGAACCCTCTCAAGATTCTCCGGATCCCTCTTGAAGTGTGGTGCCCAAAACTGGATGCAGCACTCCAACTGCAGCCTGACCAGTGCCAATAGAGGGCAAGGATCGCTTCACTGGACCTGCTCATCATGCATCTGCTAATGCATGATAAAGTGCAGTTAACTTTGTTGATCACCTAGTCACACTGACGACTCATGTTCATCTTGGAGTCAACTATGACTCCAAGATCCCTTTCCACTGCTGTGCTGCTGAGAAGGTCATCTCCCCAGCCTGTAAGTATGTGGGTGGGTCTTTTTGCCCATGTGCAGCACTTTGCACTTGTCTTTGTTAAACTGCAACCTATTTAATTCTGACCATTTTTCCAACCTGTCCAGATCCGCCTGGTTCTGCTCCCTACCCTCTGGTATGTTAACTTTGCCCCATAATTTGGTATCATATGCAAACTTGGGCAGGGTGCTCTCCACACCCTCGCCCAAGTCACTGATGAAGACATTGAATAGCACCGGTCCAAGGACGAAGCCTTGCGGGACTCCACTGCCCACATCTTTCCAGGTTGAAATTGCTGTGTCTACCACACCCTATGTGGGTGCAACCCCTAAGCCAATTTGCCACCCATCTGACCGTGTAATCATCTCCATCACATCCTGTCTGTTTATTTACAAGAACAGAATGCAATACCGTATCGAAGGCCTCCTTAAAGCCTAGGTAGACATCTACCTCGACTCCTAAGTCTAAGCATTTTGTTAGCTGGTCATAAAAAGAAACAAGGTTAGTCAGGCAGAATCTACCTGCAATGAATCCATGCTGATTTTCTTTGAGCATTATTTCCCCTGCAGGGTTCCCACAAATGTGATGCTTAATGATTTTTTCCAGGGTTTTCATAGTTTCATAGTTTCATAGTAGCTACAGTCGGAAGGGACCTAGGTAGATCATCTAGTCCGACCCCCTGCCTTAGCAGGAAAGAGCACCGGGGTCAGATGACCCCGGCAAGGTGCTCATCTAACTTCCTTTTAAAAATCCCCAGGCTAGGAGCCTGCACCACTTCCCCTGGAAGCTGGTTCCAGGCCCTAGCCGCCCTGACTGTGAAGTAGCGCCTCCTAATATCTAATCTAAACTTACCCTCCGCCAGTTTGTGACCGTTATTCCTGGTCACTCCTGGCAGCGCACGGGGGAACAGGGACTCCCCCAATACCTGCTGATCCCCCCTGACCAGTTTGTAGCAGGCCACAAGGTCCCCCCTTAACCTTCTCTTGTGGAGGCTAAACAGATTCAGGTCCCGTAGCCTATCCTCATAAGGCCTGCCCTGCTGACCCCTGATCATACGAGTGGCCCTCCTCTGAACTCTTTCCATATTGTCCACGTCCCTCTTGAAGTGTGGCGCCCAGAACTGGACGCAGTACTCCAGCTGCGGCCTGACCAGTGCCGCATAGAGGGGGAGGATCACCTCCCTGGACCTGCTCGAGATGCATCTGTGGATGCATGACAGGGTACGATTGGCCTTCTTGACTGCCTCCCCACACTGCCGGCCCATGTTCATCATGGAGTCAATGACAACTCCAAGATCCTTTTCCGTCTCCGTGCTGGCAAGAGGGGAGTTCCCCAACCTGTAAGTGTTCCTTAGGAGAGAGGTGAGACTAACTGCCCTATAGTTTCCCAGTTCCTCCCTCCTCCCCTTCTTGAAAACAGAGACCACACTGGCCCTTTTCCAGTCCTCTGGGACCTAACCAGACCACA
The DNA here is from genome assembly GCF_052110815.1 of Crocodylus siamensis. NCBI lineage: Eukaryota > Metazoa > Chordata > Crocodylia > Crocodylidae > Crocodylus > Crocodylus siamensis. Next base: position 263,693,027 of record NC_143396.1, read on the forward strand.
ACGAGCATTCGAGCAACTGTGCCAGTAGCTCTGCTATGACACTGGCCAATTCCTTCAGCACCCTTGGATGAACTTCATATGGGCCCACTGAACTGAACACATCTAGCCCCTCCAAATGCCCCTTCACTAAGTCTGCACTAACAGTTGGTGGGCTGGTGTCCCCCATGTGACTCTCTATGATCCAATTGGGAGATTTGTCTTGGTCTGTATCTAGAGATGCAAAGATGTTCATCTATAGCTTTGATTATGGATAAAAATTATTTTTCAACCAAATTTAAGGCTTGTCACTTCTCCTGCATTGAGAAATGAAACCAAAATACATACGTTTTCTTGTGTAAGAGAAGTCCAAGAAATAAACAGAGTTCTCATGCTTTCACAGTGTCAAGGGGAGATTACTATTGGCTGGAGCCAATAAAGGACTTTGGTATCTTGTTCCAGATGGGAATCATGCTTCAGAGGTGGGTACATGGAGGCAGTTGGGCTCTTCCTAATGGGTTTCAACAGGCAGCACATTTAACAGAAAGCTGCCTACCAGCAGCCAGCAGGAATTGCTGGTGATAGTGAGGGGTCTGAATCCTGTCTGGCTTAGGGTTCCAGGAAGATGCCTCTATCTGTTTGCAGTCAACTCCCCAGAATCCTCCCCTGAAGGAAAGTGCCTACAACCTGTTCTCTGAAAGAATGCCATAGTGCTCCTTTTATTTGCAATGTGGCTGGAGAAGATGGCGCTGATCTTGTGCAATATCCCATGGAGTAGAGCACTAGCCCAAGAAGATAGGGACAGATCTGTCCAGTGACTATTTAAATGTAAAATGGAGAAGCAGACCTTGGAGCAGGGGCTGGAAACAACAGAACTCAAGACTTCTCACACTCAGGTAAGCATCCTAACCTCTTAGCTATTGCATCAGATTCATGTTCACACTCACTTACTCTGACCTAATGAATCCTCAACTCTCTACAGGATAATGGCACATCTGCAAAAACAGGGAAGGTGTGGAGGTAATTGAACCTAGGTCCCCCACTCTCTGGGTAAGGATATTGTATAAGAGGTAGGTTATGTGAGGACATAAGTGAAGGCCCATCTAATTTCTGTACCGTACATAGATTCAGTTTAGGCAGTTGATGGTTAGACTGGGACAGTAAGATTTTCTGGTAGTGCAGATCTTGTTTGCGTTACTCAGGGCAATGAAGTCTGTTTTTAGCCAAAACAAGCAGTGCTGCGTGCATACGTTCAAGCATCAAGAGGGAACTTTGCACAATCCAGACAGCCTGAATTCCAAAAGCACCGTCCAGTCTCCCTATTTTGCCACAGCCAAAAAAGATTCATTATGATGATTTACTACAACAAAATGAGAGATTAAGGCTAAATGATCCACTACTTTTGGCTAATTAGTACCCCCTTCAAGCCAAGGATTTTTTGCCCATCGAGGCTCCAAGCTGCTGCTTCTGATAGGAACATTGTTAAGCCTGAGTTGATGATTTGTTTTAAATTCCAGCCCTTACGCAAGATGTGGAATTTCCTTTTCTAGTTTATTTAAATTAATGAGAAAAGGAAATAATCTTCAAGAGCAGACCTGGGTCTGCGGGCATGGTCTGTTCTTTCCTTTCTCTAATGGGCTCTCTGGGTTAAATTGCTGATTTTAAAAGTCCTAGATTCACTCCCAGCAAGAAAACAGGGCAAAGATAAAACAGTGACATGGGGAAGGCCTAATCACTGCTGATGAAATGGGGAGTGCCTCTACACGCACAGATCCCTGGGCAGTAGAGCTTCTTTCTTCTGTCAGCAAAGGAACATCTTGCAACCAACCCAAAGCATGCAGAGGCACCCCCATGCTTTTTGGTGGCTGCTGCCCCCTTTAATAGCTGGCATGAAGAACCTCCAGGAGCAGGTTTACACACCCTGGCAGCTTCTCTATGGTGGGTGCAGTAGGACTTAAGTGCCAACTTTTAATTTTCATATGAAGGCATATGTGGGAAATGAGGGTGCAAACACAGCTTGACTCTGCCATGAGGGTGAGGACACAGCCATATAGATCATGCTGGGTTCCACTTGGTCAGTGATGTTACCAATGTAATGTTACTGTGAGATCATCATCAGAGCCACAGACCTTGGTCCCAGGAGCTAATGCTTTGGTCCTATAGCACAACTGCACGCTTAGTAAGGCTATGCACTCTAGCAAAGTAATAAAGCAGTATGGTCTAAATCCTGCTTGAGTTGCTTCAATGCACTTTCCATGGGAAAAATTCTGCTTAAACTAGTATGATAAAGAAAGCGTCCTGATGCCATCTTAGGATGTTTGTTGGGTCACTAGTTTATACAGTGTTTAACAACAAGCATTGCTGGACATAGCAGAGCGCAGAAGTTTGGCTGAGTTGCTTCTACTTTCATACCTAATTTATAACATTTCTTCCATTCCTCCTGTCACCATCACCCCCCCCACACACACACACACAATTACACAGGGTGCTGAAGTTTACTGGTTTAATTTTAACATGAACATGGAGTAAGACAAGGGAAGAGGTGAATAAGAGGAGTCTACTCACTGCCTGACTTGTGGAATCAAATAAAGAAACTCTGAAAGCCCTATGTCCTCAACCAATGCTATTAATTAATAAGCATAGTGCTGCCAGCTCACCTGACAAGTTCATCATTTTTGTCCCTTTTCACATAGCATGGGAAATAACCATTTGGCCTAATACCTCAAAGCTGTAGCTTAGCAAATGGCTCTGCCACGTGACCCATTCAGACGAACAGTTGAAGCAATCTTACCAGTTTGTACGAAACTTGCTCTGGAAATTCAACACTCCTTAAAGACTTTTTCTTTCTCGAGTCTCATTATTTTGGAGTTTTCAGTATACCCTAAGGGTTACAGCAGATTCATGGCCTTACTATGGACGGCTTCTTTAAAGAAGTGTATGATGGGATATTATTACAATCAGGAGCAAAAACTAAAGAGAGACCTCTTCTAGCCAATTATTCCTCTTAAAAAATTAGAATGTACAAAATACCAATGTTTGGAAAGATTCTGTTTTCTCTGAATCCCCAAGTGATGCTGAGAAAATAAAATCAATGATTCCTATTGCTATGAAAATCTATTTTTGCAACTGGCGACAATCCCAAGTGTTAGCAATCACAGATACTATCATCTTCATCACCTTATTCAACATTTCCAGTGTAAGCTAGCAGCCCAGGCAAGTAACACAGCAGTAATCTCTTTCACTGAGTTCACTTTTATTCACAAGGCAAAAATTGGAGTTAGACTTTTAGGTTGTGGGCAAGGCACTCGCAAAGTGAGCAAATTGGCTTTTGCTCACAGAACTAATTTAATGTTTAAGTGCAACAAAAACACTAAACTAGCCTTGAAGAATGGATTCATGCACATCCAGCAGGACTCACTAGACATGATCGTGACCCAGGCCTCAATACAAGAATACTGCAACAAACTTTACTATTTTTATTTCTTCACCTGACAGTGCTTCATATTTTGATCTCTCATAGAAATGTTGTTTCCCATTCTATTACTGTAAGTGCTTATTAAAATACTGTGTAGTTTTAGTTAAGATCTGCTAAATGCTTCTCTTTCAGTAATAAAATATGGAATATTCTCTCTCAATGACATTCAGTTTGCAGAACTCAAAGGAAACACATTCATGCTGAAAATAAACATATCAATGTACAGCACTAGGTCCAAATATGTCTTCAGTAAAACCCAGGACTGTACTGGGAAACTGTACATTGATCCACAACTCACTTCTTTAGCTAAGAACCCTTTTATCCAGGTGCTTCTTTTTTCAACCTCTGGCAGTGAGCGGAATACAAACCTGGATTTTCCAGTTCTAGAGCAAATCTACTGGGTGGAGCACATTTGTAACAGTCCATCTCTCTCACAGACTCTCTAACCATTTGTCTTCCAGAAACAGACTACTCTGTGTCTTGGATCAGCACCATTTCTTAAGCATGCAGGGCACTTAAGAGTGTCGCATTCCAATCCTGGGTCTTTCATGCCTATTACTTCATGCAGCGTCCTTTTTGCAAAGCCTCCACGTATCCCTCAATGAGGCATATGCACACATTTCCAGACAAATAAGCTGTATTTTCAAAAAAGAAGTTAAGCAAGAGATAAAAAAAAATACAGCCAGGTTAGCATATTTATAAGATAAACCTCTATTAACACTATTATCCAGTCAATTTAAAAAAATGATTTCAAACATTATTAGCATTTGCAGAAGCAGTTTAACTTTCTATTCTACTGAATGTTAAGCAGTTCATACTAGTGGTTGTGCTCTTAAATAGGAAAAAAACATATGCTGTGAATCTGTGACTACTCCTGTACAATCAAGAACAAGCTTAGAGCTTTAAAAGACAGATACTGAACTCTAATATTACCTCTTCATTATTAAAAACTGTTTATATTAAATCCCGAATTACTTTGGCAAAACAATGGAAAGCCATACATACCTGCAGTCATCCCCACCAGCACTGACAACATATCTATCCCCGCTTGTAAATCGAATATTAGTCAAATGGGCTGAGTGACCTAAAAATCGTTTGTGTTTTGCCTAAAACAAAGAACAAATGTAAAGCCATAAATACTCTTCTTTTGTTTACAAGATGCATCTAGAAATATGCCTTTGTGCCTATCTATATATATAGTACTGTATCCCCAAGCTCCTAAATGTTTTATAGGCTCCTAGTTTCAGGAGTTATTTCATGAAAAACAGCCACCATTGGGATATAATGCAGCAGCTATTAAATTGTCTCTAAATACTTGCGTGCACGTGCAAGGGAAAGAAACAATCTTATCATCTATCTTTAGTGCTCCATTGATTTGAAATCTTGTGCTATTATACAAGATCTTTGGAAAGAACAAGAACTATTGTACAAGGTTTTTGGAAAACCTGAAAGCAAATATACTCAGGAGACTATAGAGGTAATATCAGATGGGTACATTTAAAACCTACAAATTAGAGAAGAAAGCATTATCATCAATCCTTCCCCTAGAGAAACTAAAGAAATCACAGTATCATAAGCACTGTTTTTTGCATTGACACAAACAAAAGATTCTTACAAACTTTTCAGGACATGGAAAGTCGAACAGTTTGACCATGCCAAAATCATCGCCTGTTACGAGGTTGATTCCCGAGTGAGAAACACAGGCACAATTTACATCAGCTTTCTCAGCATGTCTGGACCAGATTCCAACTACTTCATCCCCTAGAACGCTGAAAAAGAAGAGCAAGAGGGTCCCTTGGAAACTTGCATTGTAGGAAAAGAAATACAAATAGATCTTTCTATTAGTTTGTGATTATGAGCCAGTGTTAATTTAAAATGATGAGAGAGACAGATGCATAATATAGCTAATGCAAAAACTTAAGTAGGGTGTGAAACTAATAGCATTAAAATTGATCAATGAGATAATTTATTTTTCTGTCTTGGCAATTACATGAGGTGCCTTAGCACAGTAAATTAGCTGAATGAAGATTTCATAGCTTTCATAGACATGTGGGCTGGAAGGGATCCTGGAGGATCATCAAGTCCAGCCCCCCGCCCCAGGGGCAGAAAGTCAGCAGGGATCATAGGATCCCAGCAAGATAAGCATCCAAATGGGTTTTGAAGGCATTCAAAGTGGGTGCTTGAACCGTCTCCAGCGGCAGTCTATTCCAAACCTTGGGGGCTCGGACAGTGAAGAAGTTCTTTCTTATGTCCAGCCTGAAATGGCTGTGGCGGAGTTTGTGACCATTCGATCTTGTCATCCCTTGGGGGGCTCGGGTGAACAGTCGTTCCCCCAGATCCTGATAAGCCCCCCTGATAAGCTTATAGGTGGCCACCAGATCACCCCTGAGCCTGCGCTTTTCCAGGCTGAATAGCCCCATTGCTCTCAGCCTCTCATCACATGGTCTGTTTTCCTGCCCTCTGATCATGCACGTGGCTCTCCTCTGCACCCTCTCTCAAGCTTCCCCACATCCTTTTTGAATTGTGGAGCCCAAAACTGGACACAGTACTCCAGCTGCAGCCTCAACAAGGCCGAGTACAACAGGAGAATTACATCCTGGGATCTGCTTGAGAAGCATCTATGGAAGCATCTATGGATGCATTTTGCTCACTTTACTAGCCACAGCATCACACTGAAGGCTCATGGTCATCTTGTGGTCAACTATGATCCCCAAGTCCCTTTCATCTGTAGAGCTAACCAGTGTAGCACTACCGAGCCTATATGCATGGTGCAGGTTTTTCCTCCCAAGGTGGAGAACCTTGCATTTTTCGGTGTTAAACACCATCACGTTCTCATCCATCCATTTCATGAGTCTGTCCAGATCCACCTGGATCACCCTCCTGTCCTCAGGTGTGGATGCTTTACCCCAGAGTTTGGTGTTGTCGGTGAACTTGGCCAGTCCACTTCTGACACCAATGTCCACATCATTGATGCAGATGTTAAACAGTATAGGACAGAGCCTTGTGGGACCCCACTGGTCACAGCACACCAAGACGATTGGCTCCTGTCGACCATCACCCCCTGGGTCCTACCGCAGAGCCAGTTCCCCAGCCAGCAGATTGTGGTGACATCAAGACCGTAGTTAGACAGTTTAGCCAAGAGGTGATCGTGGGATACCAGATCAAAGAGTTTTTTAAAGTCGAGGTATATAACGTCAATCTCTTCCTCTTTGTCCAGGTGATAGGTCACCTGGTCATAAAAGGAAATGAGATTAGTTGAGCAAGACGTACCCACAACAAACCCCTGCTGGGTATCCCTCAGAATATTGCTTTCAGCTAGCCTGTTAAGGATGGCCTCCTTGATAATCTTTTCCAGGACTTTCCCCACGGTAGAGGTCAGGCTGATGAGTCTGTAGTTTGCCGGATCTACTTTCCTCCCTTTCTTGAAGCTAGGCACAACATTGGCCCTCTTCCAATCATCGGGCACTTCACCAGAGCGCCAAGAGCTCTCAAACATCTGTGCTAGGGGCTGAGCTATGATGTCACCAGCTCCTTGAGTACCCTGGGGTGTAACCCATCAGGGCTGGCTTACTTGAATGTATCCAGCCTGTCGAGGTGTTCCTTCACAAGGTCAGCTTCGATGGAGGGCAAGCAATCTCCCTTACCCGGGCCTCCCTGACCCATACTGGGCAGGGCGGTCCCATGGGACTGGTGAAAAACTGATGCAAAGTACCCATTTAGCAAGTTCGCTTTTTCCTGGGTGTCAGTTGTCAGTTGCCCCATCTGGTTTAGCAGGGCTCCAATGTTGCCCTTGCTTTTCCTCTGGCTCCCCACATATCTAAAAAAGGACTTTTTATTTTCCTTGATATTTGTAGCTAGCTGAAGTTCCATCGCAGCCTTGGCTTTCCTGATTTGCTCTCTGCAAGTCTGTACTAATGCAGAGTATTTTTCCTTGGTGTTTCAGTTCTCCATCCTTTATAGGTCCTCCTTTTAAGATGAAGGAGGCCCGCCAGTTCCCTGGAGAGCCAAGTGGGCTGCTGTGCCCTCCTGCTGCCTTTCCTCTGAGACAGGATGGACTTTGCTTGTGCATCCAGGATTGCTCCTTTGAGGAGCAACCACTCATCCTGAACTCCCCTCCTCTTTGGGTTGTGGCCTTTTAGGGCCTCTCTGACATGTCTCCTTAGCTTGTCAAAGTCAGCTTTCCTGAAGTCGAGGACTCCTGTATAACTGACTGACTAGCATCCTGGCTCTGGTGCGAGATGTGCGGGTGTAAGCCCACTGCGCCCCCATGAGCCCAGGGACCCCAGCAGTGACCCCAGGACCCCTGACAAGCCCCGGCTTGCCAGCAGCTAAGCAGGAGCCTGCGGAGGGAGGTATCTAGCCAGCTGAGAGCGGTCTAAGTGGACCGAGGAGGGTCACACCCCCCATAGCTCCTTCTTGGCCCACCCCCCCGGGAGCCACGTGACCCCCCTGCAGGTGCACTTACCAGGTTAGGGGGAAGTCACCCACCTGTTCCTTCCCTCGGTGGAGGGGAGGGACTCCCCTTATTTCCCTCAAAAGCACTGAGGTGCTGGCCGGCCTTTCTGCGCATGCGTGCAGTTTAAAAAGGGCCTGGCAATGGCATAAGCCTCACTAGCGTCCCAGCTCCAGTGCGAGACGTGCGGGTGTAAGCTCGCTGCGCCTCCGTGAGCCCAGGGACACCAGCAGCGACCCCAGGACCTCTGACAAGCCCTGGCCTGCTGGTAGCTAAGCAGGGGCCCATGGAGGGAGGGATCTAGCCAGCTGGGAGTGGGCTAAGTGGACAGAGGAGGGTCATGTCCCCCCGGCTCCTACTTCACCTAGCTCCCCAGGGAGCTGCGCGCAACCGGAGCCTCGCGAACAGGCCATGCAAACAGGCGCACTCCTGAGCCCAGTGCGCAAGTTAGCACGGGAGTTCACGCAGGACAGTGAGTGGGAGAGCCTGAGACCCTGCCTGTGAGCCCCCCAGAGTAAGCAGTCCCAGCCACAGCCAGCCCACCAGTGGCATGACACAGATTGGCACGTGACGCACCCCAGGGTAAGATGTTACAATTAGAACTGGTTGAAATAATTTTAGTGATGTTTTCAATAGCAAGGTTCCTGAAGTCCAGTGTGGACTCCTTCATTAATTCCAGCAAGAAAAAGATAAACTCAAACTGAAAATTGACCTTTCTTTCCAACACCAGATGTCTTAACAAAACCTGTTATGCAAAATCCTTTGAAAAGTTTAGTTTTCATTCGGCATGGAATTGCTGCTCTAATCTAGCCAGCTCTAATCACATTGTACATGTACACTTCCTAAAATGGACATAAACCAAGCATTTCATTCTTTATAGGTGAAGCCCTGAAAATTTGAGATGGATGCCAAAAACTGTTCTGGTATGTTTTCCCCATTCAGGCTACTGCACAATACATTGTAAAAGATAGTTATGATGGCTAGGGACAGAAGTTACACATAAACTGGCTTAATTGATCAGAAACTGGTTTAAACCTGTAACAGAACATAAGTTCAGTGCACATAAACCAGCTGTGTGTGCGTCTCCAAATTCACTGGGACAAAGGCAGACAGAACAGTCTTAGGGCTTTTTGGAGCTAATCAACAGGTAAACTGGTTGTCTTTCTGTTCCTTCCTTGAAAAAACCTGTTTAAGAAGAGCTTAAAGAGACTTTTGTTTTCTTGATGGCTGATAAACTTTGTGTTATCAGCTCCCTGCTGGCTTGCTTGCAGTTTGCTGTAGCAACTATGAAGAAGCAGAGAGAGGGAGATTGAAAAGCTCAGTATCATCAACAGATGCATGCAGTCCACATAAGCAGTCCAACTAGCTGGGGGCTGGCAACACTCCCTTCTCCTTGAGCAGTGAGCCAGAAAAAGCCCAGTGATGGCTGCTTCCCCCTCCCCATCTAGGAATATCCTGTCTGGGGACTGTGCAGGTAGGGTGGAGTTTTAAACCCCTCCCTAATTATAGTGTCCTGTTGGGGTCTGACAACCTCCCCTCCCTCATCTCAGCACTGAAAAAGGGAAGGGAGGACTGCTCTAGAGCCCTTCTTGCTTATAGCCTGAGCCACTACAGGCATGTGTCTGGATTTCTTGATTAAAAGTGAATGTCTATCCACTTGCAAATTGGTTCAAGTTCTGTACGTTAGACTAACATGCAAAAACTGAATCAATGTAGGCTAAGGGTTTTTGAATATCTGTCCCTAGCTGATCTGTTTAGGTCTGACTGTGTTTCTCTAACGCATGAAAGAACAAAGGAATATATAATAATGTTAATCAACAGAATATTAACTCATAACACGGAGAGGTTTAAAAATGGCTCAGGATCTAATGACTTGAAAACTCTCAAATTCTGTCCAACACTACCCCAAGTGTGATGAGAACTCATAGTCCCCTACATTTGGTTTAAAGAAGAATGCTGGCAGCATGCTGAATCTCATTATGGTGCAATGTAGCTTGAACGTGCCAGCCTTCAGAACATACAAGAACCCCAGCTTTTGTTCTGGGAGAGAAGGATATGGGTTGGCAATTTTGGGATTTTTCACTTACTAACTGTTATATACATGGATGTATGTATATGACTAGACTTACTATTCTGCATGGATTGTGATTTTAAATGCTTCACGAAGGGACCCGAAATTGGTAAGCGAGTTTCAGATTTGTTTAAAAATAAAATAAATAACTGCAATAAAAATATCCCCAAAAATCTTGGGAAAAGATTCCAAACTTAATAAGATATTATTTATGGTAGAGATATTATCAGTTCTTAAAATGTTTCCTATATTTTTTAACAGACCAAAAAATATTTCACCATTTTTAACAACAGAAATCATAGTTGTTCCATAAAGTCTATAGATAGCAATACTTGTGTGTATGTTAGTTCTGTCCACTATGGATTCTATTATAGGCTATATAAAACTTGAATTGCCAGAGCCCTGTATTCTATTACATAGCTTATATCTGATGCAATTTCAAGGTTTTATCTGTCCTTCAATGCTGCTTTATGTCACAGCTCCTTCTACAACATATTTTGATTAACTGGGAGAGCAGGATGCATTTGACCTCTCAGGTTGCCATAAAAAGAGCCAGAAGACACTCTTCTGCCAGAGCCTACATACATCTGATATCCTGATTTGATTAAGTGCCAACAATATCCAGAGTCATTACACTATGTCCATGCACTATGCTATTATTCTGTTGCCAGAAGACAGGTATTTAAAAAGCACGCTTGGTTAAACATCAGTGTTTCAGTATCCTTTATGCATATAGGTTTTCTTTCTTGGTGGAAAAGAAATGGCCTCCTTAGCAACAAGTATGAAACTGTGAATTATGTACCTGGTCCAAGTAGCCCATGTTATTCTGTCAATCACAGCCTGGTCTGTAAGCTGTTTTCCTGAAGGCACTTCATAGACCTGCCTTTTGTAAGACCCAGTAGAAACCTTGGAGTATGAACACAAATAATAGTTTGAGTTATAATACTGGAAGTGATTTCAAGTGGGAAAGATATCACTATACTATCAGTCTGAATCTAGGAGACACTGAAATGGACACTTCCTTGAAAAAAGAAAATCCAGTAAGGTATCCTGTGCAATGATCTGATACCTCTCAAAAATGTTTATATGCAGAATATGAAAAAGGAAAGCTATTTGAAAAATGTCTAAAAATTAATACACAAGTTAAATATATGGAAAGTCCTTTACATATACAGCACTCAAAATGAAACCCTCATACTCCTCCTCCTCTCTAATGGTGGCACAGCAGGGAAAAGAGAATGTGGCTGGGGCATTCATATATATTCTTGGACTACTGAAGCCATTTGCAGCCCCCTGGCTGGGTTTATAATTTATCAAAGGGTGCAGCAGGGGAACGGGGGAGGCTGTATGTACAGAACAACAGCGCTCAAGGTTTTGGCTCTGTGGGCCAAATAATTGGTTTACAGCTGGTCCATGGGCCAAATTAGGCCCAGCTAGCCCTGCATCCCAAGATTGGGTTCCAGGGCCCTGTGCTGCCCCCATGTGCCAGAATCAGGACCTAAGGGCCTGCACTGTCCTGTGTCCCATCTAGCACACAGGGTCAGTGGCCACAGGACTTTCCATGGACCCATGGGTACCTTGTTGCCAAGATGACATAGCACTGGGGGCCAGATCTGGCCCATGGGCCAGGGGTTGAGCACCTCTGATATAGAACAGTGGAGCCACAACAGTCTAGTTTGAGTGCTGATCAAAGAACGCATGTACTGACAGGCCACCTACTCCATTGTTATGGTCAGGAATCTGCTGGGCATGGCATGGCTTCCTGATAATCTTTGGATATAAGGCAGTATTTTTTTCCCTTTTTCAAAAGGTTGTACACCCAACCTCATTAAGAAAAATATATAGCAGGGAAAGAATGACTGCCGTCTCATGGTAATTCTGGAATATATTTCTCCTTTCTGTATTTGTTTCTCATATTTAGATACTTAATGAGGCCAAACAACTCATTTTTTATTTTTATCTGAGATCTATATAGCCTATAACAAAAAGAACACCCCATTTGGGACAGTTATCAATTTTAACTATGCAAGGCCTGAATTTAGACACCTCAGGTAGCTGCTGATCAGGACTGAGATACAAAGGGTAGAGCTTCATAAGACATCTTGTACACAGCATCTGTCACTAACATATTTGGACAAGTAAATATTAGCAGACTCTGATGCTTTCATCAACAACACATTAACTGACAACATTTAAATTATATATATGATATACACAATTATCTCAAAATATATACAATGTAAACAGTAATCTCAAATGACAGGTACCTGGAGATAGCAGCTGTCTGCAGAGAAGTCCATCTGGATCACAAAGCTTGGGATATCTTTGCAATAGCTGACTCGATTAAGTGTGGGACCCAAGGTTAAGTCATAAAAATCTACTGCATTCTCACTAGAACCCACCGCTAAATAACGAGAATCTGGACTAAACCTGAATAAAGAAATGATTTAAGATACGTTAAAATCAATAAGCAGCAGCAAATAAGAATCTGTAAGCGATTTTCATTGTCGTCCTTTGACACCAAGTTTCATGGCATATCAAGGTCTTATTCAGAGGGGTAAAAGACATGAAGCAATGTGTATCTGAGGCGACTTTCTCCACCAATATGATTATTAAATAGTAAGAAAAGACATTTAAAGGAGCAAATGTTGTGATGTTGCTGTCTGTAGTTTACTCTTGCTCAACCCTATGGGTATGTCCAGATGAGCTCACATGTCCCTCTTGCAGCATGTGAAACCACTTTGAGATGCTGCAAGAGGCATTTGCAGGAACAAGAAAAGGTTCTGCCTGCTGCAAGTTTGCAGCACAGGGGCAAAATTAGACCCCTGGATATCCAGGGGTCTAAAAAAACAGAGTTAAAAAAAGCAGGGCAGGTCCCAGACCATGCCCTGAGGCAACCAAAGCCCAGGTCCTCCACAGAGACACTCTGGCTGCCGGAGCATCTCTGTAGTTGGTGCTCACCCTAGTGCTGAAGCACACTACCTGCCCATGTACGGCAGGCAGCGTGCCAGCAGCAGGACTCCAGTGCCAGTAAGTAAGGGGGAGGGGGTGGGGTTGGAGGAGGGGGAGGGGACTATGGTGGGGGTCCCTGCTGGCCCCACCCATTGCCTCAGGCCCCCCAGCCCTGCCCTGCCCGACCCCATCCCCCGCCTCCCCCCCAAGTCCCCCAGTCCCTTTCGTGCCCAGCCCCACCCCCCACCTGACTCACAGATCCCCCTGATCCCTGCCCTGCCCAGGGATAAAACACTGTCCAACTGATCTCTATCTCTGTCTCACTCTCTCTCTCTCTTTATAGTGGTCTTTTGTTTTAATTGTGGAGGAACATGGATTTGGGGGTCTTTTTCAGAGTGACTGGGATTTTCTTTATCAGGGATTTTTCAGTTTTCCAACAGGGAACAACAGAATTCCTGCTAGGGAGGCCAGTGGCAGGACCCTGCTTGCTCAGAGCTAGCACCTTGGACCTGGCTGTGGCTGACCTCCTGGCCAAACGAGGCCAGAAGGACATGCTTTGACAGTTCAAAACAGGCCACCACACCCAGAACATCTTCCGGGCAATAGCTGCCCAGACAGCAAGCAGGGGGCACACATAGCATAGTGCCGTACAGAGGCCAACCCTGCAACCACAGTTCACTGGCACCTGACCCAGAGGGGCAGATGCCTCTACTGGCTGTGCAGTCCCCATCTGGGTCTGGCAAGCATGCAGCTGGTCACAGCCAGGCAGCAGCCCCCACTGTCAGACCTTTGTAGTGGGAACTCTCAGAGCTCCTTCAGCAGTCCAGCTGGCACAAGGGGTAGTGTCCCCAGGTACCAATTGGCTGGGGCCCTGAAGCTCCTGAGAGTGAGTAGCCCTGACCTACTTGCCAGGGCAGCTTTTTGTACTGCTGGGGCCAGGACAGGGCAGTTTTTTATACACAGATGCTGGCCCTGGGCTCTACCTCCCCCTGGCTGCAGATCCAGGAGGAGCCAGGCAGGGTTATTTTGCTCTAAGTTGCACAATTTGCTCCACAACAAAGTGCATGTCCAAGCATGTGCACTGAGGCAAAAAGCCCTGGCTCAAATTTGCACCGTTTCTATTTGAGGTGCTGCAAGTCCACGTGCTTGCATGTGTGGACACACCCTATGAGATCTCTTCACAAAACCATTTTATGTTTAGTATAAGAGAATTTTGTTCTAGCCAAAGAATAAGTTTCCAGCCCCTGGATGTGATCTAACCTTCACTACTTTGTAAAAGAAGAGCACAAAAATTTGACATAAAAAAATGAAATGTAGATACAATATGAAATTTAGCAGGACTAAATATGGAGGAATATATACTTTTTAGGAACAACAACAGCTGAAAAAAGAAAATAACAACTTCATATATATAGTAAGGTTTGAAACTGAAATAATAATTTGAGGGGAAGTCAGAAATTGGAATGGCAATAGGTCTGGACAGAATATCCAGCACAGCTTTTTAAAATACACAAGGTTCAGCAAGTGGCAGCTTAACTGTGCTTGCACCTCAATGAGAAGGATGTTATTACTTGCCCATCTTTCATTACAGGTAATAACTTACAACTTATATCTAACTGCATTTTGTAACTGCCCTCCTGATTTTCAAAATCCCTCCATGGGCTTCTTCCATCTTATCCTTTTGTTTTGTATTCAGCCTCTGCCTTACTCACTACACAACTTCAGCTCTTATCTTCTACCTCCCCTCCTTGTGACTCCCACAGTTCAAGAGTCACTTCTTCATTTGTGATTCATTCTCTGCACAGGGTTTCTGCTTCTGTTCACAAGAGGAGGAATTTCTTCTCTTTTGGATTTTAATAGATCCCTCTTAATAGATCCATCATCATCTCAGTCTCTGGCTCGACTTACTAACATTGGGAGGACGCATTGGGAAACTTGATCGTCACACCAGACAGCAAAGCTAACATGTTCAACGATTTCTTTGCCTCCGTCTTCCTAAGTAGGGACCAGAACAGCCACCTCCCTGCTGGGTCCCCCTCGGGCCCCGGGGGAGGCACACCTGGGCCACGGGTTAGCGAGGATTTAGTTAGGGAGCTTCTGGAGGGGTTGGACGTATTCAAGTCAGCTGGTCCGGATGATCTCCACCCTAGGGTTCTAAAGGAACTGGCCGAGGTCATTGCAAGTCCCCTGGCACGGCTTTATGAGCACTCGTGGTGCTCTGGTGTGGTACCGGAGGACTGGAAGAGGGCCAACGTGGTTCCCATCTTCAAAAAAGGCAGGAAGGAGGACCTGGGAAACTATAGGCTGGTTAGTCTTACCTCGATCCTAGGCAAGCTGTTCGAGAAAATTATGCTGGCACACATCCAGGAGAGGCCAGCAGGGGACTGCATGCTTAGGGGCAACCAACACGGGTTCATCAGTGGCAGGTCCTGTCAGACCAACCTGGTGGCCTTTTACGATCAGATCACCAGATCATTAGATGCAGGGGTAGCAGTGGACATAGTCTTCCTGGACTTCCGGAAGGCTTTTGACACTATCTCTCACCCTGTTCTCATTAAGAAACTGGGGGGCTGTGGTGTAGACACCCACACAGTCAAATGGGTCGCCAACTGGCTGGAGAGCCGCACCCAGAGGGTGGTCGTGGATGGGTCCTGCTCAACCTGGAAGGACGTGGGCAGTGGGGTTCCGCAGGGCTCGGTCCTCGGGCCCGCACTGTTCAACAGCTTCATCAGTGATTTGGACTAGGGGGTAAAAAGCACCCTGTTCAAATTTGCTGATGACACTAAGCTGCGGGGGAACGTGGGCACGCTGGAAGGACGCAACAGGCTACAATCAGACCTAGACAGGTTACAAGGGTGGGTGGACAAGAGTAGGATGGGTTTCAACACAGACAAGTGCAAGGTGATGCACCTCAGGAGGAACAACCGGCACCATACCTACAGTTTAGGGAACTCCTCTCTTGTCAGCACAGAGGCGGAAAAGGATCTTGGGGTCATCACTGACTCCAAGATGAACATGGGCCAGCAGTGTGGGGAGGCAGTAAGGAAGGCCAACAGCACCTTGGCATGCATCCACAGATACATCTCGAGCAGGTCCAAGGAGGTGATCCTCCCCCTCTATGTGGCACTGGTCAGGCCGCAGCTGGAGTATCGCCTTCAGTTCTGGGCGCCGCACTTCAAGAGGGATGTCGACAGCATGGAGAGGGTCCAGAGGAGGGCCACTCATATGATCAGGGGACAGCAGGGCAGGCCCTATGAGGAGAGGCTACGGGACCTGAACCTGTTCAGCCTCCACAAGAGGAGGCTGAGGGGGGATCTTGTGGCCTGTTACAAACTAGTCAGGGAGGATCAGCAGGCACTGGGGGAGTCACTGTTCCCCTGAGCACCGCCAGGAGTGACCAGGAATAACAGTCACAAGCTGGCAGAGGGTAGGTTTAGGTTAGATATCAGGAGGCGCTATTTCACGGTCAGGGCAGCTAGGGTCTGGAACCAACTTCCAAGAGAAGTGGTGCAGGCTCCTACCCTAGGGGTGTTTAAGAGGAGGTTAGATGCACATCTTGCTGGGGTCGTTTGGCCCCAGTATTCTTTCCTGCCATGGCGGGGGGTCAGACTAGATGATCTGCTCAGGTCCCTTCCGACCCTAGAAACTATGAAACTTTTTTTTTTCTCTAAGTCTCTGCTTTCTGTTTGGTTACTCTGTTGCATCTTCAGATAATATGTCATTTCTCCTGCTTATGCTCTATATGGGTGTCATTGCACCAACTCTGTGAACTATTCATTCTGTTGTGTCTCTGCAAAAAATGTATACAGCTCTGTACAATGGATACTGAACAATTTATTTTCATATTTGAAAACTACACTCCAAGCACACATTAAAAAAATTATACTGAGTTGAGAGTGAAGAAATATATTTTTTAGGTATTTTAGCAAATCTGAATCTGGGGCTTATAAAATAGATTACTCCAGAAGAAAAAAATGTATTTTTTTTAACTTTACAAACTCAGTTCATCTCTCTCAGTTCTACTGCACCAGACTAGTTAAATGGCATGAATTTTCTGACCTGATATCTTGGATAGCTGATCTTCGGTCTCTTTTTTTCCCCCATATTTTTAATGAGGTCACAAGCAAGATGATAAATTCCCCATTTTTCATGCCAATAGCCACCATATCACCTTCTGGGCTGTAACAAACTGTACGAGCTGCATGTCCCAAACTGACTTTGTTCAGCATCTTCTGTGAGAAAATAATGAAAAAACCCACAGAGGAGTAAACATTTATATCTATGCACATTTCAAAATACCCTTCAATCAATTTAAAAGTGTATCAACTTAATTATTTTCAAAATGAAAGACAATGAAATGACATGTTAGTGTCACTTCTCAAACTACATTAAGAAAAATAAATTTCAAATCCTCAGCTGTTAGATAAATCTAAGGATCATTTTTGCCAAGGAAAACAGATAGTTGCCTTATCTTACTAACTGTGCACCTACCTTTTCAGCAATATCCCACAGTCTCACTGTTCCATCTTCTGCGGCAGAAAGGAAAAAATCTCTTGAAGGATGCGTTGCCAGTCCCCAGATAGGACCATCCATATGGCCATTAATTAAAATGTTACATGCTGCATTTTTCTCTCCAACTTCAATTATTTCAGCATTTCTTGTCCCAACAAGAATTTTCCCCTTGAACAATAGTGAAAGAAGTACTACTGTTTTACACAAACTAGGAATACAAATACCAAGAAACCAACTGTTGCTACAGTTCTACCAACAGGGACTGCTTAAATCACGCAATAAAAGGTAATTTATTTTCTAATGGGAAGATCATATTTGAAACTGTTTTTTTCAAAATTGTTTCATGATTTGAAACCAAAATGGCAACATTCTAGAAAAATTGTGGAAATATTATATGTCAATTATATGACTACCTGAATTTCCATTCAGAAGACAGATATGAGATATAAATCTGAATAGAGAAATATCAGCCTAATTAGAATTAAGATTTCTGAATTGCATTTCTGCTTTTGCTGGAAAATCAGCTTTCTGACAAATTATCCATAGCCATACCAATGCCTTTAATTTAAGAGCATTTAACAGTTTAAATTAGACACTACTTAATACTATGTAAAATAAGTTGGCATCAACTTAATTATTCAAATGAGTACTCACGAGAGCAAGTAGCAACAAAGCAGCAACAAACTCTTCTACATATCTAGCAGCTGAATAATAACCCAAAGATTCTCAGCAGTGTATTGAAGAGAACAAGCCTTACTTTGCCTCTGCACACAGAGCGAACACAGTCAGTAATCTGTCCTGTCTCCAGTCTGAATGCACGACATCGCTTCAGCTCTTGATCCCATAGTTTAACTGCTCCTCCTTCCTTTGACCTTATAAGAAAACAGCCAAAACACACAAAGTATGAAAGCCAGCTGAAAATGTTAATGAATTTTTAAAAATATTATATAGTGAAATATAACTTCAATAAAGACATTCTAAGTTTATTCCTTAAAGATTCCTTTTGCTTTGTATAGGAAAAGCTCTTAATATTTAATACAGCCCTCTATAAAACTCTGTAACCAAACAAAACAAATAGAGTTTATACATGTAGAATGGTTAATTATGAATTATTTTCAGCTTTTGATTTAAGGATAGATTTGCTTTTCAGTTATTTTGAACCTCTCAATCTCATCCTTCAAAACATACCCACTATTTGATGTGAATTATTGATGATGTACTACTTCTATGAAGCTGACCAACTTGGTTTAAGTAACACTTTTCTTGTTTATTGTCCATGGAAATAAAATCAATTAAATCGACAGAATTACTTTCTAGGTTCTGCAATCCAGTCTACTGGGATGCTTCTCCCTCTACAACAGTGAACTTAAATTTGGAAAACTCTTTTAACATGTGACAAAAATAAAATAAGAAGCAGACAAAGCAAAAGAAACAAACAAACCTGTAGGTTTAGTACTTCAGATTAAAAGTGATGCTATGACAATATAATACTAAAGCCAGAACATGGTGAGAGGAAAAAAAGTTGGAGGAAAGTGGGAATTAAAAGAAAAAGAAACAGAAGAGAAAAATGTGAAATGAGAAAGAGAAACCAGAGAATCAGAAAGGAGAATCAGATTTGGAGTACGCACTCTTAATGACTATAATCAGTCAGCATTTATTCAATACCTTTAGTGTGCTAGATGTTTAACAGAACAAGTTACAAATATAATGCCTGCTCTATAGGGCCTCCAGTACACATTACACTTAAGGCATGATTAACTAAGTTATTCTGCCTTAAGTTGTGACCCAGCTACATATTCAGCCGATTAATGGTGTGATAAAACAAGCAGCAAGCTACAAAGTTATTCCACAAAAATGTGTAAAAACCTTGTAACTTGTTCTAATCATGCCATTAATTGTATGGCCAAGTGCTCCCCTGTAGCTGGGGGCCACATCGTTTAAGGGACTCTGAGCCACAGGGGTGCACCACCTGCTGCCAATCCCAGAGCTGAGGGGCTTGCAGCAGAGAGAACATTGCCCCCTACCCCCTGAGCCTCCCCAGCTGCGGGGCTTGAAGCAGGGGCAATGGGAATAACATTTCCTCCAGTATTAGCTTCCTGTGGTGTGGGCTCACAATAGCAGCAATGTTCCTCCACGCTGCCTCCACTACAAGCCCCACAGGGACACGGGCTCTGGGCTTGCAGCAAGGACAGTGTGCGGGAATGCTGCCGCCACTGAGAGCCCCATACCTCAAGGCTCCCAGTGGAGGCAGTGTTCTCCTCATTGCCCTGCTTGTAAGTCCCCAGCCAACGATGCTCACAGCGGGGTAAGCATTCACAGCATTGCATCCACTGCAAGCCCTGAAGTCCATATTGGCTGCAGAGCTTGCAGGGGGGGACAGTGCAGGGAATACTGCCCCACAAAAACAGGAGTAGAGAGAGCTTGTAGGGTGCAGACAGAAGTTACATTTTTAATGTGATCAGCTCCCTGAAAGTGCTCTACAACTGTGCCATGACAGATGTACACAACTGCAACTTAAGAGGACTTGCTATATCTCACTGAGGACTCCACAGAATGAACTCAGAGAAACTCTAGTTACTTAATGTGCTGAAACATATTTAATGCTTCCATCAAGGAACAGTTATGTATTACCAGTACCTAGTTGGTCTTCTAGCCACACGTAAATATTGTATTAACTTGATTAAAAGATGAATCCCCCCATTGATTAAAAGATGACTCTCCCCATTTAACATGGACAAAAGATGAATCCCCTTGTCTTGTAACTGAGTATGAGGAAGTGGGGGGCAGGCAACTGCTGCCTGACTGTATTGGGGTCAGAGCTACAGCTGCTGCCTGACTCTACTGCCTCTGCATACCTTGCCACTCCTCCCCCTTGGCCTCAAGCCCCCACTGCACCCTCTATCCCTGCCATGCCGCTTCTCCCCTTCTCTTTCCCCCTGCTGCATGCCTCAATTTTGCTTTGCACAAGCATGCTCTGTTCTCATGGCAGCCGGGAGCATGGAGTATGTGCTCCAGCCTGACCCTGTAGCAGTGGTGTTGGCTCCAGGGCACTGCTGTAGGGCCAGGCTGGAGCTGTACTTGGTGCCCCTAGGCTGCCATAGGAATACAGCCTGCTGGCATGGAGCAATTGTAAAGGGGACGTGGAGAGGCAGGTGCGGGGGTGGGTGGAAAGGACAGAAATAATCAGGGGGTAGGGACCCAAGGCTGCAGGGAGCAGAAGCAGCATGGAGGGAAATGTGGGGGGATGGGAGAAGGGGAAGAGACAACAGGGCAGGTAAATGGGGGGGGGAAGGAGGGGACAGGCAACAGGGGGTAAGATGCCTGCCTCCCCTGCTCCCTGTCCTACCACCTCCACAGTGCCTGCCCTCTACTACCTGTCCCCTTACTGTCTGTCCCCCACTGTTTCCTCCACTGCCTGCCCTACCACATGCTCCCCTACTGCCTTCCCCACTGTCTGTCCTTCTACTGCCTTCCCCATAATTGCCTTCCCCACTATCTGTCCCCCTCATCACCTCTCCCCCCACCACCTGCAGTAGTGGCAGGGATGATCCTCCAATAATTTAAGATGTTCCTCCAATAATTAGATTCTATACATGGAATGTTTTAAAAAAATATATAAATGTTTTCATGTATGGAATCTAATTATGGAGGGGAGTCATCTTCAATTCAGAGCTGTATTATATTTGGGTAAATATGGTAGTAAAGACATCTTGAAAAATTAGAAGTAGTCTGCATATGTGATTACATAAAATGACTGAGGGTACACACTGAAAGTTAATGACACGAAGTATGTTTATACATTACATAATATCTTAGTAACGTATATTTGCATGAGAATAAAAATAAGACTCACGGTCTTTCCTTGCCTCCTGTTACAATCAGGCCATCTCTTAGTGTGGTGTACATTGTGAAAACAGGCCCATTGTGAGCTTTGGCCACAATTCGTACCAATACATTTTCTTTCCAAACACAAACATCTCCACTGATGGTACCTGTAAATGTCAAGTTATTCTGAAAAGGGGAAAAATATACTCATCATATAATTCCAACTGAGGCAAGAGAAATAAATACATTAAGAAATCATAATCTATACTGAGGGTAGATTAAGGTTTTTTAGCATCTGGTATTAGGGTAGCAGACCAATGGCAGCTCATGGTGGCATTTTATTGGCAGAGGAAAGAGGTAGGCAGAAATTTCCCAAGGTAAAGAGTAAGCATATGCATGAAAGACTTTAGTTCTAGTCCCTTAAAACTGTCACCTGTGTTCTATTCTAGCAAAATAGGTGAAGGATGCAGCAAATATCATTCCTGGTTTGTGATGTCCAGCCCTGTAGGCAGCATGAATACTATACCTTTATAAAGGAAGTTAAGATATAGGATTCAATGGTAGGGATCTCTGCACCTTTACCCCATCATCCCTTTGCACAACCATGAAATAGTAAATTACAAGCAGTCAATGTACTAATGATGCATGTCACTCTTGCTTACCCTTCATTATGCTACTGACCTTATCTACCATATTTACTTGCATCCAAGACAATTTTTTTCTTCCAGCACACAACATGGGGGGAAAAAAGCTTTGTTGAGCAGGGTTTGAGGGAAGCAGGTATGGGGGCACAGTGAGGGGAATAGGCAACAAGGGTTAAGCACAGGCATGGGGGAGATGTGACAAAGTGTGTGAGGGAGAGGCACTGAGGGGGGGAAGATGTCAGGGATTAGGCACAGGCATGGGGTGGGGACAAGGGTTCCAGGAGGCAGGGGGCAAATGGCAGGGGGGCAGGTGGAGAAAACAAAGAGGTGTGGGATGCAAGGGGCAGGGGTATGGCCCCTTGCCCCCCACTGTTGCTTTCTCTGCCACAGTAGTGGGGGGGACAAATTTAGGATGGCTGTCCATTGATTAGATTCTATACCTGGAAAATTATAACAGATTTATAAATTTCCAAGCACAGAATCTAATTATTGGGGGGGTCATCTTAAATTCAAAGTCATCTTGGATGCAGGTAAATATGGTATTTATATGGTCCCAGCACTGTAGTATTTGAGCTCCTCCCAATCTTTAATGTAATTATCCTCACAAAACTGCGGTGAGGTGGGAAAGTACTATTAGCTCCATCTTACTGGTGCACAAAAAGACTATGTGGCCAGAATGTCAGTAGCAGTTGGGGACCTAAATACATTTAAAAATCTGGCTCTGTGGGCACTGACAGATGTACAGCTCCCTGCTGGAACTCATGACATCTCACAGCAAGGGCCATGAGTTACAATGCTCCCCCTGACCCAACAGATATTGGCTGGAGGATTGAGTCCAATGATCACCCCTCCACCAGATCCACAAGATTGCCCAGGGACCCTCCCACCTGGTCTGTGGGACTGGTTGAGGGGAGGCATCTACCCCCCTTGACTAAGGTGGCACCAGTCGTCCATGAACCCAAGATCCAAAATCCCAGACCAACTGCTCTTCCTGCCTAACTCCTGTAAGAGGTAATTTTTTAGTCTGTTTACATTTGTCCACCTAAAAAAAATCCTTCCTTCAATCTAAAAATGGCATAAATCAGGAAACTTAATATTTTTAGTGACATGATTTTACTTCACCTGACAAAAATATTAACTTTATTTTTCTAAGAGAGGACATGTGTACTTTGCACAGTGAAATGCATATAGAATTCCCCAAAAGGAATCATCCATTTATTCCACTGACAATCTGAACAAAATCTACCATTTGTGAATCTTTACAACATTGCTAAAAACATGTTGTACTCATTTAGCACCTTTAATGCCAAAGGATCCTAATTCATTGTTCAAATTATCATTTGCAACCAACACAGAAATGCAGCTGATTTTATATGGGAGTGATAGAGCTGATTGACAGTTAAGTGTGTCTACATGAGATGCTCAATGCACCAATAAATTGATTCTACCGAGCACTAGTATGTCACAGCAAAAGCTGTGCTAATGTGCAGTAGAATTAATCTATTGCACAGTAAGTGCCATGAAAAGACCATGTGCCAGTACTACTATGCATTTAGTCAGTATCTCATATCAGAGGTACTAAACATAAGGCACAGTAACAATGGCACATTAATGTATGTGCAGATGTGCCACCTGCATAGTAACCCTCTCACTACAATTAACAAAAAGGGGAAAAATCTATCTGAATTCAGATAATCCAATTCAGTATCCAACAGAAACTGCAGCATGGAGCTAGCCAGAATGAATATATGTGTGTGACCTGAAAGCTGCCACTGACACCATCTTCTTTATTTGTGAAAAGTGGCACATGCATCTTAAACTGAACTATTTAGATTTGTACCCAAAAATAAAAGGGGCTGCCAGCGGCCTAACTGCTTCCAGCTGACCTACAGTTACCCTTATGGTTATGGTTATCTGCCTAAAAGCAGCAGCTTTGTCAGTTCCCAGAAGGCTACTTAATAGCATGGTATCCTGTTCAGGAATAGGACCCTGCCTACTGGCTTGTGGTTTCCCAGCTCCTGTCTGCTAGTTCCTCGTTCTTGCCTGCTCTTTCCTTGTTCCTGTCTTCAGCCTAGGTCCCTGCTTCCTGATTTGCTTGTTCCTGACTCCTTTGCTTCAGTCAGTACCCATGCTTCTGATTCCCTGGTTTATGATTTTCTTGGCACCCCATGCTTTCTGACCTTGACTATGCCCTGCAGGCCTCCACAAGAGGCTGCCTTTAGACAAAAGGGAACCTCCCTATGCCACCTACTTGGAGGATTCAGGCAGGGAAGAAGCAGCAATACGACAGAGCACCTCTGTCCACTTCTGCTGTTGTCTGGAGGCAAGTCTGCATCTTCAATGAATGTGAACTGTGAGGATCTGAGAGTTTAGGTTTCATCTGATTGACGGCACTTCTAATACATGCCAACATAGTCACCTAATTACACCAGGCAACTGAATAAATAGACTTAAAAGCTAAGGTGGTACCTACTGAAGTACCAAACTTCTTCCTCCACCATCATATGCTTCTCTTGGAGGTCTTCCATCCAAGTAGAATTTTGTCTCAATACTTGAACAAAATAATGAACTTGCAGTGTGAGCGGTATAGATCTTTCTTATACCTTTTCATAAATTTCCTATACATGCCCAGACTCTGAATTATTCTTAACTGGATATTTCTTAAATATTGTTTTCAAATATAAATATGAATTGAAGGTGGACATTTACTGCCAACACGTCAAATCTTCTGATAGGGTTTTTTTTCCTTAATAACATAATAAAATTAGACTATACCTGGATATTCTTAGTTGCCCAAAACAAGTACATATAAAGGTCAGTAAACACTGGAAATATCTGAATTTTTATAAAACTTATTTTCTAAACTAGTTACTTCTAATGAATAAGTGCTGAAAATAATAAAGTGGGTTAAGTGCATGGTTTACATACTCATCAGCAGACTACAAAGATCTGTTATATGACTAACCTAAAACAGAAAAATCAGGACAAACTATCTTGTTTTGCGGGGGGTGCATGCACACACATGTGCATGCACGTGTGTGCATAACCATGCACAAGACAGCAAAAAGAATGTTTTTATCTATGCATTTTAAAATAGTTCATTAAGGTACATACAGCTCCAAAAGCTACAGCGAGCATAGTCTGCATCCGGGCATCTTCTATTGAACTCAGTAGCCCCTTTTTACTAAGAAGAGCTCTTCCAGCAAGGGTCCAGAATCTCACATGCTTTACTCCCACTGAAACAAACTGCGTGTCTGAATCTGGTCTAAATTCTGCTACAAATATACGCTGGTTATGACCTGCTCGGCTGGCAATTTTGGCACCTGTCAAAAAAATAGGAGATTTTGAACTTGTGACAAATATACATTCTTTCCAGAACAAAACTCTCTACTTTGGAGTGCAATTGAATGGTTAATGCCCACAACTGTCAAAAAGGCACCCCAAACCCAAACTGCTTTCCCTATACGTGGCTTGGAATTGCATACACAAATGTTTTTTAAGCCCTGGAATAACATAAGAAAACACATACATGGACCAGAGTAGGGAAAAATTCAAAGCTAGAGAAACAGATACTAGAAATGCTGGATAAGAGAAATGAAATGAGACTGGAAAGGAACAGTGGAATATGATCCAGTAATCAAGAATACTATCTTGAAGTTGAAGGTCTGTTTATAAGCTCCAATTTTACAAGGAGCATAAGGGAATTAGGAGCTCAAATCCCATTACATTTCAATGAGGCTTCTCTGAAAATCCCAGCAGTTGCACCTACACAAAACATGCAATGTGTACCAGATAGCTGTTCTGCAGACTTTTAAAAAATTTTTTTCTATAAAGATGTTCTCTTATTTTTTCTCATTACTAAATGCAGAAACTGATTTTGCTGGATGAGTTATAAGCAGGGATCCAAGTTTTCTGTTTCCCATGGAAAAACGGAGAAAACCATGGATTCCCCGTTTTTATCGGAGAAAATGCAGATATTCCTTTTTAGCAGAGAAATCCGTGGATTGTCCGCTTTTGCAAAAAGCTCTTGCAGGCTGGAACAAGCCTTCAAGAGCTGATTGCAGAAAAGGCAGGAAATCCCTAGCCCTGCCTGGAGAGGGAGGGAGAGGGGGAAAGGCAGGGCCTGAGCCTCTGAGTCAGCCAAGGCCAGGCTCAGGCTCAGGCTCGCCCTTTGCCCCTGGATCCTAGAGGTAAGTGGGTCTTGGGGGCTGTGGGGCAGGGCTGGGGAAGGTGGCTGGGGACTGAGGGAGCGGGGGGTGTTTCCGGTCCCAGGTGGCACACTGCAGCCAGGTGCAGGGCTGGGGGGGGGTGAGGGCAGGGGGCTTTACAGGTAAGTGATGTGGAGCACGCATGCCACCCGGCTGGCTGCCCGGGGGAGGGGGAGGCTGGTATGTGGCCAGCTGCACAGCTCCGTGGCCAGCTCTGCAGTGGCAGCAAGGGATGGTGGCTGGGGGGGCAGGGGGCTCGCATGCAGTGGCCACTGCTGCTTACCTATATGTCCATGCCAGCGGAGATGGCTGCTGTGTACAAAACCTCCCCGTGCCGCTGCAGAGTCATGCCCACGGAGCATGCCACAGGGTGGCAGCAGCAGTGTGGTGGCAGCTGGGTAGCACGCAGCCATGTCCACCACCATCCCATGCTGTGTCGCAGCCACGGCCACCACCACACTGCTGCTGCCACCTTGCGGCCAGCCGTATAGCCCCACGAATGGCTCCACAGCGGCAGTGGTGGCATGGGGAGGTTTTGTACACAGCAGCCATCACCATTGGCACACAGCAGCCGCTGCTGCTTGCCTGTGGGGCTGTGCCAACAGTGACAGCCGCTGCTTACAAAATCTCCCCATGCCACCATGGAACCATGCTCAGAGCTGTGTGGCTGACTGCACGGCAGCAGCAGTGTGGTGGTGTCTGTGGCCGCAGCATGGGAAGGTGGTGGGGATGGCGGTGTGCCGCCCAGCTGCCGCCACACTGCTGCTGCCCCCTGCGGCCAGCCGCACAGCTCTAAGCAAGACTCTGCGGGGACATGTGGAGGTTTTGTACACAGCGGCCATCTCCGCTGGCATGGCTCCACAGGTAAGTGGCAGCAGCTGCCACATGCAAGCCCCTCCCTGCCCCGCCAGCCACCAACCCTCACTGCCACTCCAGAGCTAGCCACGGAGATGGGCAGCCAGCTGCATGCCAGCTTCCCCCTCCCCGGGCAGCCGGCCCGGCGGCATGCGTGCCCCGTATCACTTGCCTGTAAAGCCCCCTGTAGAGGGGCACCCCTGCCCTCACCCCCAGGCCCTGCACCTGGCTGCGCTGTTCCACCTGGGGCCAGCAACAGCCCCCACTCCCTCAGCCCCCAGCCATCTTCACCAGCCCTGCCCCACAGCCCCCAAGACCCACTTACCTCTAGGATCCAGGGGAGAAGGGCACAGCCCCCTTTCCACCCCCCAGCTAGGCAGCATGTACATGGACCACACACAGTGGCTGCCACCACACTGCCACTGCTGGGCCCTGCACCACTTTCCCACAAAGCCATGTGGGTGGCAATGGGATAGTAGTGCAGGGTGCAGTGGCAGAGTTGTGGTGGCAGTCTCTATCTGTTAAGCCCGTCAGGCCGGCCAGCATGTGTGGCCCAGAGTGGCACCCCTGCCCTCACCCACTGGCCCTGCTCCTGGGAGTGGGCACAGAGGCACACTCCCCTCCTTCTTGTTATACCTCCCAGTACCTTTCCTTTCCCCCACCCTGCCCTGCCCCGCCCCTTCCCCCCACTTGCACTTACCTGCTGGGGTGTGGTATCTGTGTGTGCCTCTGTGTCTGCATGTCTGTGCCTGTGTGTCTGTCTTGGGGGCTGTTGTGAGGGGCATCAGGAAGGCTGTTGAGGCTGTGTGGGGGAGTACAGGACACCAGCAGTGCTGTGGGGGGGGGCTGTGGGGGTCCTTTAATTTTTATCACAGATTTTGGGTTTTTAACCAGAGATTTTGCTATCAGAGAAAAAACCAGGATCCCTGTTTATAAGGCAGTGCCTTTGTGAAATCAAGAATTTTTCATCATATCTAAAGATACTAATTTGTGCGTCCACATCCTAAGATAACCAATTGTGAGGTAAATGATAGTGTGGACTTAAAGCACATCGGGTATTCCACAGTAACTTCCCAAGAGCACACTTGCCACACAGTAAATGTTAGATAGCTTATTCCACTTTCACCAAGGGAAAAGCTATCTCTCAACTTCCTGCACTGTACGAATATGCACCCAGAGTCACTGACATACTACTCAGTGTAAATTTTCACCCCATCTTACTTGGTGGTAACATGTTCATAAGCCCATAGTCTTAAATGCTGAAGCTTTGTTATTACCCAGGGAGAAGATGAACAAGACATCTGGCTTCCCAAAATACTTTTTTCTTTCCAGGAAAAGCTCAACAGCTCTTAGCTACCATGTGGAACCATATACATTCTGAAGTCCAACTTCTGAGTGGCCAGGGGATGGATGCCATATTCATAGATGCTAGGGTCAGAAGGGACTTCAACAGATCATTGAGTCCAACTCCCTGCCTAGGCAGGAAAGAGCGCTGGGGTCAGATGCCTATAAAGTCTTCTCTTAAAGACCCCCGAGGTAGGGGAGAGCACCACCTCTCTTGGAAGCCTATTCCAAACTTTGGCCACCCTTACCGTGAAAAAGTTTTTCCTGATACTTAGCCTAAATCTGCTCTCTGTCAGTTGGTGACCACTGTTCCTTGTTACCCCAAGAGACGCCCTGGTGAACAGAGCATCTCCGATCCCTTGCTGCACCCTGCCAGTGAATCTGTAGGTGGCCACAAGATCACCTCTTAGCCTTCTCTTGCGGAGGCTGAAGAGGTCCAGGTCCCTGAGTCTCTCCTCACAGTGGCTCTCCTCTAGACCCTCTATCAACATCCTTCTTGAAGTACGGTGCCCAAATCTGGACGCAGTACTCCAACTGTGGTCTGCCCAATGCAGCATACAGGGGAAGTATCACCTCCTTGGTTCTATTTGTCAAGCGTCTGCTGATGCACAATAAAGTGAGGTTAGCTCTGCTGATGACTTTCGTCATACTGATGGCTTGTGTTCATCTTGGAGTCCACTATAACTCTGAGATGCCTTTCTGCTTCTGTGCCGCTGAGAGGATCACTTCCCAGCCAGTAGGTGTGCTGGATATGTTTGCACCCCAGGTGCAGCACTCTACACTTGTCCTTGTTGTACTGCATCTAATTGTGTACTGTCCACTTTTCTAACCTGTCCAGGTCTGCCTGCAATCATTCCCTACCCTCTGGAGTGTGCACTTCACCCCACAATTTAGTATCATCCACAAACTTGGACAGAGTACACTTCACACCCACATCCAAGTCACTGATGAAGATATTGAAGAGTACAGGTCCAAGTACCAAACCCTGCAAGACCCCACTACCCACACCCTTCGAAGTCAATACCAACCCGTCTACTACAACTCTCTGGGTGTGACTGATAAGCCAATTTGCCACCCACCAGACTGTGTGGACATCTATATCACAGCCTCTTAATTTATTTATGAGAATGGGATGAGATACCGTATCAAAGGCCTTGTTAAAATCCAATAAAATGACATCCTGCGTCTAAGCATTTTGTGACCCTGTCATAAAATGAAACCAGATTGATCAGGCATGATCTACCTGCTATGAATCCATGCTGGTTTCCCTGCTGCACTATTTTTCCCGCTGGACTCCCCCAGATATGATCCTTCATAACCTTTTCAAAGTCCTTTCCAAGGATGGAAGTGAGACTGACTGTGGATGGATGCCATATGGGGTGTGGGCCCCCATGGCCTCCCTACCCCCTCCTACCATGCTGCCCTGCACCAGAGGCCCTGGCTGCCAGAGCAGCAGGAGCAATGAGAAGGAGCAGCAGCCGAGCAGGAGCCTGCAGACCACATATTAATGCCTTGTGGACCACTGGTTGGGCAGCCCTGTACTAGAGGATGCCATATGGGCAATTTGAAGATGGATGCCTGAACTGAAATGGTATGGTTTTTCCTTTGTATATCATGTATTCATGCTCAACATGCATCAGTCTCTGCCTGACCTGATCTGAATAATTGCTACCATCAGTGACCTAACTAGGGTTGGGCCCTTTCCCCTGGGTGCTGCTTTATAGAGTTGTGCAAGAATACTGGCTGCCAGGGAGCCATGGCAGTAGTAGCCCTGGTGCAGGAACCTGTGCCACAGCAGCAACAGCCTGGGTCTTTGAGTTTAGTAAAGCTTGAGCATTAGGCCTGGTAGCTGTGAGTGAGGATTGCTCTTACAATTTTTAAGAATAAATTAGATAAATCAGAGCTGTAACTGGCCAGAACTTCACCGAGAGCACTCCACCCACCCTCTGTACCTGCTTTGCAGGGCTCTAGCTCTGGACAGCCCAGCAGTGGGCATCGTACAGGAGCAGCTGCTGAAGTTGGCTGCTGGTAGTGGGAGATGGCACCTCATTTTCTTTTTGATGCAGACAACCCTGTCATATAGGCAAAAGGAATCCTGTTTTCAGCAGCAAAAAATGGGGTGTCATCTCCCCCCAGCAGCAGCAGACTTCACCGCTGCTCCTATGCACTGCCACTCTTAACAGAACTACATTTCCCTGAACATCCTTCACTCACTGACACAGTCCTGTGCCTCTGCTGCTTGCTGCCAGGGTTAGAGCTGGAAAGGCAGAAGAAAGAGCAGATGTCAGGAGAAAGAGCAGATGAGATGCAGCCCTTGCTCCATTCTGGATCCCCACACCCTCTTTAGGTAGTGCTTGGGGCTCATATCCAATTCACTCACCTACCCATCCTTATGTAAACACTTGTCTAGGATGGATTAGATATAGCTCTTTCTACCTTGAGCAGGGGGGTGAACCAGATGACCTCCTGAGGTTCCTTCCAGCTCTATTTTTTTATGATACTGTCACTTCTGATAGATTTTCTTTGGCCAACAGAGACATTCAGATGGGGAAGGAGTCTGCAGTGGTAACTTTGGGTCTAGGTCTGAGTACAGACTTTCCAGATAGGAAAGAAAGGAGAGAAGGAGCAGGAACATGTAGAAGAGAAGGTGTTAAAAAACCCCAGGGGTTCCTAATTCTTGAACCCAGAGTGAATCTGCTGGAACAAAAGTTTACAGTCCCTATGACAAAATTCCAGGGACTGGATAGGAGACAATTCTTAGGCATCAGATTATCGAGAATTTCATCTTTTTTTGAAACCTTGGTAGTTGGAAGTTCACTCAATTCAGTCATTATCTAAACTAGAGGATTCCTTCTGGGTGTAAAAGAAAACTGTAAACATTTCTAATTAGCAGGAACAAAGGGAATTGGTAAGAAATTGAATGAAAAGTAGGATTTGCTTTATAATTAGAAATCAAGGATTTTTCATATACAATTTTTACAAAGAAAACTCAATGGAAATGCCTTCAGCAGTTATTAAAACAGTTAAGTACATCCAACTTAAGCTTACTCGTAAAGGTTATAAAACATTTACATGTAAAGCATTTATTATCATTGTTACCACCTGAATACTTATACTTTTACATTGTAGGCTTTGCATGTACTCTGAATTGATTCAGAAGAAATAAAATTATAGTCTATCAAGACAAATGCTTTCCTACCTTCCTGCCACTTCCAAATGGTAATGGTGTGTTCAGGATCCAGCCCTACAGAGAGAAGAAGTTTGCCCGTGGCACTGAAACTGACTGAACAAACTCCCTTTGAATGGTAGCATCTCAGTACAGACAGTGTCTGTTTGCTCATTGCATCCCACACATGGATAGAAGGAGCTGTAGCTAAACAAATATAAACAAATCAGTTATTTGTTATATATTTAAACTGTATCAATGTTTTTTTGGTCCTGAAAGCAAAAAAGGTTTTTAGTACTACAAAATTAAAGTGGTTTGGTTAAAAAGGAAGATATTGGCCTCTACTTTATAAATTGAACTTCTGTGAACAAAATCACTTAGAGGCAAGTTATGTTGTCCTACTTAGACTTGGTGGCTAACCCCTCTCTCCAACTGCTGCTTGACTTTAGAAATATAGCAGAGCCCCTTATAGTGGCAGTCCATTCTTCCTTTTATCCCCAGGCTACATATAGACATTCAGTATTTCTGGAGACTCACTGCTCTTCCAGTAGAAACCAACAATGTACAGATGTTCAGGATTTTTCTCATAGAGCACAAATGGGTGCTCCAGGAAAAAAGATAACCTAGGAACAACCTTGGTTAAATCTCTCCCAGGATAAATTATCCTGGGAATTTAAATACCTGTACATGTTCTTTTCTGAGAGAAGCCACAGCATGATTCTCAAGTGGCCCACGGTGCTTTCCTCTTGTTCCTCTCAGAGAGACCATAGCACTCGCTACACTCTGCTGCTCCAGCTGAGCAGAGAACAGAACATGCCCCTTCACAGTCCCCACATTATACTACAGGGAAACACAGACTAAATCTGAACAGTCCAGTTCAGTCAATTGGGCTGCCCTGTGCACTGCTCTCACCTATCTCCAGGTAAACTGAGGAAGCCAGCAGAGCACTAAAATGTGTTCCTGGGCACCTCCTGGCATGGCAGCATCAGTATTGCAAGCTCTCTGCTCTTCAGGAACTCAGCATTTGAATGTCTGTTCAGATGTCTCCAGGTAAATTGTCTTAGCCTGATCTACTAACTTAGAAGCTTGGAATACTGAAGCACACGTTTTCTAGATGTTTGTAATTTGTTAATAATTTAATATCCGAGTGGGGTTTTCTCCAACATGACCATCAGTCTAAAAGTGCAGGCTACATGCAACAGTACATCAGCTAAATCACTGGCTAGTTTATCAATGTAGAAGAACAAGGGTGTGTTCTCTGTGTGTGTTATTTCAGTTGAAAATTCTTTAAGATACAAGAATATTATTACTATTTGCTATTTCTAGAACAAAAACACCTGGGCTCTTCAGAGATCCCAAAGATCTATGTATCACTTGCAATCTATGTAGTGCTTGAATGATTGTAACCATGATGGTCTAAGAAAAATGTGAGAGGCTATGTGTGTGGATGACATTTTATTGGACCAACTGTATAGCTAAGAAAGACAAAGACAAGCCTTCAGGTATCAGTGTCTTTCATCAGGTTTCCAATATTGATGCAGACACATTAGGCCTAAAGAGTAAATGAAACAAAGGCTTGTGTAAAACTCCCTATTGTAAATAAAAACAGGATACAAGAGAACTTATCATGTTGCCAACAGATAAGAGAGATGCATTAAAAACCTGGTAAGTGGGAGAGCAAGACAGTTTAGAAGGTTCATTATCACCTGTGAAGTGCAGAGATCAGTAAATATCACCATAGATTATAATGGGCCATGAAATCATTACCTATGTTAATTCCGGGGTTCTTGTTGTCCAACAGCCTAATTACTTTGTTCACAGGCTTGTCTTTTGAAAGTTTCCCTGGAGCATGAAAACTGCAAGGTCAGACTGAAAGTGGTTTTTTCTGTGAAAAATGTTCTGGCTGTGTTCTAGTGCCTCTGTCCATTATCTTTTTTCTGTGATCGTTCATTCTGGTGCTTAGTTTTTGTCTGATTTCACCCATATAGTTTCCATCAGGGCATTTGGTGCACTGAAATCCTTGCCTCTTGCAATCTGTGTCTAGAATAATGAAGGCCTCAATCCAAACTACATGTGAGATTTTTTTTTAAATGTCCTTATAATTCAAGCGTCCACTTCTACTTGAAAATCAATAATAATCTCCACAAAAGGTGAAACTTTGCTCACAAAGCAGCCAGGCTTATCTAAGGGTGGAAATAGATGTTACCTTTCCTCACCATTAAGCTGCCAAGCAAACAGATATCCATACCCCTTGTCACACCATGAATGCCCAACATTTGTGGCTGTGCCAGAGATGGTAATAGATTGTAAAACTTTTTAGTGATGGATATCTGTTTGCTTTTGTGGCAGGAGAGTGCAGGCAGCACAGAGCTGCCCATGCTCTCCAGCCACTCTGGGCAGGTACTTTGGAGGCTTGCAGGGCCCAATCCTCTGCACCCTGAGAATTCCTAGGCAGTATTTGGCCTCAAGTCCCTGGAGCTCCTGCCTGGCTTTCACCTCTTACAGAGAATATAATATGGTTCCAGAAACTATATAGGTTTATTTAAAATATTTTTAAAATATTAAAAAATAGAGTAGTTCTATGGGGAAGATGGAAGAGAAAGAGTTGTTCCCAGGCAGAATTGGCTGGAGTTACTTATATGCAGCAGTAGAGAAGCTCCTCCTGAACTCCTAAGCACAAATACCTTATGGTTGCCTTTTACACAGGAGATGTGAGCGGGGGAAAAGCTCCTTTGTGTTTTTCCTTCCAGCCCCAGAACAACCACAATTTGACATATCCCAAAAAGTCAACATACATTTTAAAGTTTCACCATGCCTCTGCACAGTGAAATATTTTTAGTAAAACATTAAAAGTATCAGATTCAGTGTGTACACATGAACATACATTTATGCATCTCTGTGTCAGATGTATGACAAACAACATTACGATGACTGCCCGACAATGAATGCACTCACACATAATGGTGATGGATCCTCAAGATCACAATTAAACATTTTTAAATTAAAAATAGCTCAGTCAAGACTGTCAAAAGACCCAAAATGATGCATCACAAAATTGAACTGACATCACAATCATTTTGGATCACTGGGAGTATTTGCAAGACAATCATACAGTAGATGTAAAGGGTGATTGCTTTATTCACTCAGTCACCTAGGCCTCCTCAGTTGAATTATATAAAATAAATGCTAGCTGTCAGCCCCAATAACTTCTGTCAAAACTGCATGCCTGTACAGGTATGCTATAGTAGCAATATGGTGTTAGAAATAGTTTATCACTGGGCAGCAAAGAGGGAATATGTTTCAGCAAAATAGCTTTAACATTTTTAGCAGATTGATTTTTGGTAAAAGAAATGTTCTACTCTTACATGTTACTGAACTATTGTAGGTTATGTTCAGTACTGAGGCAATGCTATGATTGATATAGGATTTTAATAGGCTTCAGATATTTTCACATAACTTATTGCTCTACAATGTTGTAGAAGACTACTAAAAGCCTAATTATACCTGAAGATGTTAAAATTTTATTTCCCTTACCTGACATATCTGCTGAGTCTCCTGTAATGGAAAAGCAGCAGAAAAATAATTAGACCAAGAATAAAATACGTGCTAAAGAAATATATGCTACATAAAGTGTCATTTCTTAACACACACCTTGAGGTCATCTCTTTGTATTATTGCAGCCCCAATACTGCTGTTATCATTAAAGTTGAGCTAATAATTATTGATGTTTAGTGTGTAAGTGTTTAAAGTCACGTCATAAAATACAAATTACTAGGATTAATATTTTGTGTTCAACTGTTCGATCACTTTGAGTTACAGAATATAAAAATGTCATTGGGTTTATATTCAGATCTTTTTTGGCTAAATCGCTAAATAAGAAGCATATTTTTCATGTTTCTGGCATGAAAAAAGACCAATTGCCATTTGGACACTAATAAAACTTGGGACTGGGTATTGATAAGCAGCCTGATCCTAAAAAGTGTCAACTACCCTCAACTCCCATATATCATTAGGAAGGGTGAATTATCAGCATTATAAAGGATGTAACCCAAATTAGAGAAATAGCTAGGTATTTTGCATGATACTGATGACGATAAATTCATACAGTATATAGAAACTGATCTCAAATTTATTTCGAATGCAATTTACAAAGACTCCACTATGATACCATTGAAACTTGAAAATCCATTAAAATAATGTTTCTGCAAGTCTTTGTAGACTGCATTATGTGGAAACTATATTGATTCAAGTTATAGAACAGTTACAAATAACAGCATCAATTAAACATATGCATGTGACTTTAGTGCATGTTCAAATTTAGAAACTTCTGATGAGAGAACATCTTGATTTTATTTCATTTTTTTAAACTTCCTTTTCTCCTTTCAAATTCCTGGCACTATTTACATGAAAATGGTTTTATTTCTAAGGAGTCATTAGATCCTGGTCTTAATTGCTCAATGCAGGGTATAAAACAAGCACCAAGCAGAAGTCATCCTGTTACAGAGCACAATTATGTGACACACAAACATGAAGTGCCCTGAGGTTCCGTGTGTGTATAAAAAAGCATGGAAGAACATGAAATGAGCCATGAGAATCTGCAGTGTGGCAGCATCGCCTATTCCAGAGGGATAAAAATAAATCAAACAATAAAGGAATAAAGAGGATCTAATGACCCTGCGGCAGCAATAACTGTTTTCATGTGAATGTTCTTGCCAATACATCATATGTGAAAAGTGTCCAGATAAAACTCCATTTAAATGTTTTTTAAAAGTTTTGCATGAAAGAGATGTGGGGAAATTAGAAAAGCCCAGAAATACAGAATTATGACTGCCAGATCATTTGTGGGAACCATGCTATAAATCAATGAGAAAATGTTTATTTCAATTATGCAGCTACAGTAAATGAAGTCTACTTGCTTGGGTTTTTTTGAAGTAACACACTGTTACTAAAAATGCTGAGTTGAAAATTACACACACTACACTGCTACAGAAACTGAGGTGTGGCAGAGGAGACTGCATTTAGAATTACCTGCAGAGAAATAATAAACCTACTTATGTTAAATGAATCTGTCTTTTACATTTTCTTGGGTTTAAAACATGCACTATCAATTGCTAAAAATATTCAAATATATGCAACATTTGTTTGCATTGTGCAAATAACCAAAGATTTTGTCGTGCTGTATTGTGTAGACTCAGCAGTGTTGATTTAACTGTGTGGCTGTAAGGAGTTCTTTGATTTGGTGAATTTGTGTGTCAATTTTAACTTTATTTTGATACATAAATTTTTAATAAAGCCTAGATTCTCATCGCATTGGCTCTGTTTAGACGATTAACAACATTTAATACGAGTACACCTTGCTGGGTGGAATAAATACACTACTAGTTTAAAAACTTTTTCTACTCAAGATAAAAAACAGGGTCTTTTATTGAAATGTTTTTCACTTGTCTCTCTTTTTAGTAATAAATAATTATTGAGATTATTGGAAGGACTGGACATGATAATGATATCCTAATACAAGCTGGATATTAAGTAAAAGCACAGATAAACTCAAATGGGGTTCAACATTTCCAAATTTTCTCTTTGAAAATACTTCAAATGAAAAATAATCTTTGCCTATTGGTGGCCCCTCTGCAATTTTAGTTTAATTTGATTAAATTACATTCAAACAAAAAAATAAAGAGGACAGGTAACTGAGTAACATTCATGCAAACGGAGATAGCATAATCAAATAATCTCTGTGTTTGAACTCACATGACCCTAACATGCTTATATGTTAATTTCTTTTCTTTTTTTTAAATACAAACATACCTACTTGGCCAGTTGCCACAATGTTGATAAATTTGGGGTGCTGATTTACAGTGAGGCACAAAATATCATCATTATGTTCCTGGTAAAAAGACTGAGAGCCTACAACAAAAAAATAACAACATGGTGCTTGTTAAAATATATATACTTATTCGACATTTTAAATCTTTTTAATGTTTATTAGTGAATGACATAATGCTGATTTCATAGTCCAAACAAAAAATTGAGAGTCAGGGACCGCTATGAGTACTAATCCTCAATCTGACACCCCTCAGTGAGGCTGGACAAGGTCCTTAAATTCTCTGCCTCATTCTCCTATAAGAAAATTTAAATAAGGGTCATATTTGTCCCCAAAGTGACTTTAGACTTCATTATTGTTACATTAGCAACAAAAAAGGATCACAAATAGTTGTTTTCTTATGCAGCTGGGGTGCCGTTCGATGATTAGTGGGCACATCTACATGAGATGCTACTGTGCAGTGGTATTGCAAAGTAGCCCTGATGAATGCCTTTTAAGTAACGCTACTGCACAGTAGCCTAATACTACTGTGCAGCAGCGTCTTGGTATGGTTTTTGCTATGCAATTGTACTGCACAATCAGCACCTCCTGTAGATGCACCTAGTTGATATTACATGGATCTGACTATTAGGACTTTTCTAGATATTCAGGTAAAGGTGTGATAGGATCTAATGTGCATGGCAGGTGGCGTGATTGTGGGATACAACATGAGATCCTATCATGCCTTATTTCTGGTGTAGGGGGAGACTCATCAGCTAATGGGGGTGCATTACGCACTGCAGCGGCTGGGAGTCCAGCAGCTGAATGGACTCCCAACCACAGTGCCACCCCATGGGCTGCTGTATATCGGAGTTGCTTAAAACACTGCCACTGATGGGAGTCTCTCATCAGCTTATAGGACTCTTACCCCGGGGAGCCCCTGGGATGGTGCTATGGCTGGAAGACCCCTCAGCTGCTAGACTCCCAGCCACTGCAGTGCATGGTGCACCCCACAGCTGGACACTCCGTCACCTGATACAGCTCTTAGCCATGGGGAGCATAATTATGCTACACATGCAAATTAGAGCTGGATAGAAAACAGCTATAAAGTTAGTACATGTTTTCCTGGTCTAACTTTATATAGCTGGATGGACCTTTTTATGGTGTGGTAGTTAATTTGCATGTGTGGCCTGTCTAAATTAATTATGCAATTAACTAGGTAATTGCATAACACATGTAAGCCATAGAGGGAGCCTCAGTCTACCTTTTTATTTTTCTCACTCCAAAAAAGCCATAAAAATTGCAGTCATCTTATACAAGAGGACAATTTATAAACTGGCTCCCTTCGATCTTGACTTTTATATTTTAATTTTTGACCATGCAAAACAAATACCAAATTAGAATTCTTTCAGCTCAGATTGTATTTTGGGGTTTTTATTGCTTTTAACCCTTTATGTTCTTTCCCTTTTGTTTGATTCTCCTATGGGACTTTGTAAAAGCAATGGGAATTCAAGGTCTTTATCTGCAGTTATAGACTTTTTTTTTCTTAAAATTGAGCCTGAAAACATGAGGTCAACTTATAAATTAAGACATTATGGTATATTTAAACAGTTGTGAAAATGAAAATCTATAAATATAACTCTAGTGCACCCCACTTTAGAAAATGGTTCTGAAAATGTTCTATGCATTATACTAAAAATACATGTAATAAACTTTACATTTGAAAAATAAATAACAATAAGTGTATTTATAGAAAATGAGTGATGTATTGATAATACTTGATGATCTGCTCAAGTCCCTTCCGACCCTACTAACTATGAAATGTATAATGTATAATGCACAGTAAATAATGCATCTGTCAAAAGTATAGTAAATCAGTGTACAGAAAAAGTGCCATGGAAAAATTACCTTAGAACATTCATACACATGCTAAGTAAATATCTCTTCTGTGTCTTTAGTCAAAAGTCAAAATATATTTTTAAGCAGTCTTATTAAGTGAATATCTAAAAGATCAACCTAGATGGTAACTTATATACTTATTGAGCATCCACTATATAGGAGGCTGACTGACAATATGTTGTAGTCAAATTTTTCCTAAATGAGATGTTCTGACAGACACCACCATGTTTCAAGAGAATAGATGGCAAAGAATAACATGAATCATAGCTGATACACAGAGACACTAAAAGCTGTGTTACTTAATGGTTACAAAAAATCAATTTTCCGAACACAGAAAGGAAATACAGTAAGAAAATATATGCCAAAGCAAACACTGTTGATTGTAAGCAACTTTTCTTTCCTTTCTGATAAAGGGACACACTTAAAGATCACAGATTTACTAGTAACACATCTGTAGATAGAGATAAAGCTTTTCTTATACATAAGCTAAAGATACATGTAGTACTAAGATACTGTAATATTTCTGTGCAGTGTTGACCTGATGGTGCTTTACAGACTCGACACTAGTTCAAAAATGGAAATTAAAAAAAATAGACAATATAAAAATGTTAAAACCTCTGTAAAACATTCCTAAAATAGGTTTTCTGTAACATATGGAAAATATGATGCTGCTATACAACATGAAAAATTCTATTGGAGCTTCATATGGACAATATGCATAGCTAAATAATGTGACCACTGAAAAATAAGACATGAACATGTAACGTGTAACAAAAGTCAGTGGAAATGATCATAACAAATTAATTTATATTCTGCCTTCCTTTTGAAAGACCACAAATGAACTATGAGGCCCTATAGAAGCCTTCACCATACACTTTATTTACCCAAACTCGTTCAAGATACATTCCAATACATGTTTCATATGCCTATCATTTTGAACTAGTTTAAAAGAAAATTCCTTGCAGAAATGTGTAAATCATAAAAGTTTAACATTTAAAATCAAAATGTAGCTTTTTAGGATTCATGAGAAATAAAATTTTACTTCATGCTGGTTCCTGAGGGCATAACAGAAGCTTTAAAGTTTAATTTTACTTTTGATATTCCTCTTTGACCAAAGATATATTAAAGCAATTAAAAATAAAATGACACAGTAGCAGGCATTCCCTCATTTCTCCTGACAAGAGAGATTCTAAAACAGCAATTATACTAGACAAGGCACCATGGAAGACTGATGAATGTCTTACAGGGTTAGTACAGCATAAAAATGGGAAGTTATAGTCTCTCTTAAATTATAGTTTCTTTGGTAGTACATTGTTGTCAGCAGAGAACATGAATTTTTTTTTTTTTTTTAATAACATCCCCCCACACACACACCTGATTCCTGTACCTGGGAATGGAGGATAAGAAGCACTACTGAGTTTCAGAAAGCTAATATTGCAATAATTGGATTCTTACCTCCTTCCAAACACTGTTACCACAGGGATTTGTTAAGATCTATTTTTTACACAGCATGAATAATAGATATCATATACCCTTTGACTGTACTTATTTTAGCTAGATTTTCCTCCATAATTAATTTTTTTCAATATTCATAACATGTAAATTCATTCTTCCAGATAGCTCTGTAAGATTTAAAGTATACTGATTATCACATGGACTGTTGGCTGAATGTGTGTAATATAAAAATATTACCAGTTTATCCTACCTGTTGCCACATTATAGAGAATTCCAACAGATGCTGTATGATAAATTATATCAGCACCATCATTCAAATAGTGCACATTGTTCCTGCAGTCCTTGCCTCGGTA
Source organism: Crocodylus siamensis (assembly GCF_052110815.1). NCBI lineage: Eukaryota > Metazoa > Chordata > Crocodylia > Crocodylidae > Crocodylus > Crocodylus siamensis. Next base: position 263,734,018 of record NC_143396.1, read on the forward strand.
GCCAAATACCAGCTCCAAAACTAGGTCCTAAAAACAGATTTAAGCATGTTAAGTACTTTTAAAAAAAATTAAAGATTTCATAGTGCTTTATTTTTAAAAACACATTTTTAGTTGCCTATAATGCTAGGGGATGACACCTTTTAGGGATACACAAAAACATCAGGATTGATCAACTTTCTGTGGCACCAGGGCATCTCACTTACCCTTGTTCACTTTATCCTATAATATTTTTTGGATGTTATAGGAATTTTATTTATGAGACAGACTACTGACAACCTAGAACAATGACTCTTGGACCAGGGTGCCGGGGCACCTTGGAGTACTGTGAGATCCTTTGAAGGGTGCATCAGGAAGTATGAGGAGATAAGCAGATAAGGAAAGGCTCAGCCTCCAGGTGTGAGGAGATACGCAGATTGAGGCAGGCACAGGATCTTCCTGCCTGGCTATTTCCCCATCCCCACTGCCTGGTCCCCTGCAAAGGGATTGTAATAAATCAATTAATTCTTGAAATGGGGTGCTGCTCAATTCACAAGTTGTGGAGGGTGTCTCAAGTCAAAGGAGGGGTACCTTGAGTCTAAAAAAGTTTCTAGGTTGGCCTTGAAGGCTAAGTACAGACAGTCAAGAAAACCAAGGCTAAATTGATTCAATCTTGGCAGATTAATCTGAACTGTGTATATTGAACCCATAGGCAAGTGAACAGACATTCACTTTTGATTCTAGAAATGTAACCACATGGCTGCAGTGGTCCAGGGTCCCTGCTCAGCTGGAGCAGACACCATAAGCCAAAACTAGCCCACACACCCTGCGAGGAGTGGTTTTGTTGGAGAGGTGCAAAGCATCCTGGGATACTGGGGGACTGAGTTAATTTGAATCTGGAGGGAATCTGGGACAAAAGTTCAATAAACTGATTTAACCTAAATCAGTTAGGTCTGATAATACATCCATCCAGGTTCATTTTGAACTGGTTTAAGCCAACTTGAAAGTAGTTTATGTGCACTGAACTTCTGTTGTGTTACACAATTGAGTTGGTTTCTGATCACTTATACTGGTTTATGTGTAATTTCTGTCCCTAGCCAAATAATACAACTCAGTTAATTAAATAGATACTGAAGGCCTGGACAAGTGACATGCTTAAATGATTTATACACCAATGTAAATTACATGAAGGTAGCTTCATGAAACATGACATTATTGAAGCCACTTGATATTAGGTGACAGGGAGGCAGGTAACAGTTCACTGTTCTTAAGCAAATGTCTACTTTGGAGTGGAACTGCACAAATGCCATCAATGGCAGGATAACAGCCCCTGGTAGATGTCTATCCCTGATTCTCTGAGATTGAAAAAGTTGCCCCAGGTTAAGGGTTTACATCATCTGTCCATTTTTTTTTGTTTTGTTCTGTTTTTTACACCACTGTAAAGTCCAATTGCACCACTGTAATGCATCAGGTGTCCTGGCCCTAAATCAATCAGTTTCCTTCACCATATTCCACTAGATTGAAACTGTCATGCTGAGAGAGCACCTAGACAAGAATAAAGGAGAACTCACACAAATTTATGAATTTGTTCAGGGAAAGTTACTGTATTTCTAGGGATTTAAAAGTAAAAATACTTTAGTTTAATGACCTACTGGTAGTATAGTGCAAAACCATATGAAAGATGAGTTCAGATTAAATTTGATCTTTTACTGATACCCTATAGTCATCCAAGAGGGATACTGTGCACCTCAGAAGGAGAATATGATGCTTCTGTAACTGATAAGCTCTGAAGAAAGTTGTGTTCAAGCACCTTTGTGGGGGAGAAGGACAACGGATTTTTCAGAGGTCAAGAGAGAAATTAATCTTTTCCCCAAAATGAAATTTGATGCTGTGAACATACACATGAATAAATATTTTTATCCAACTATTTATTGATTTAATTGAGAAGCACATCACATTTTTTTTTGCAGAAAATCACAAGAAAGCCCATGTGATTATAGGATGATTAAAATAGGAGAAAGTTTTAATCTGGGCTTTCCTTACCTCTATAGGTCTCTTTTTTTTGCCAACGTTATTTGTTTGAAGTTTTTCAGGCTGTGGCAGTGCCCTACTAACTGGTGGTCTGAAATAGAGAACTGTGAATAAGAAAAGGCCGTCTGTCACCCATTCCATACCAAATCAGTATCTTCTAAACTCATACTGGATAATGAAAACAGTTAAATTAATGTTGTTTCATTGGTGATTACATACAAAACCACTGTCAAAAGAAAATCTTTGTTTTTGATTGCATAAACATTACAAATTGTATTCGTTAACTTGAGAAGCTTTTGACTGGTTTCCACCTACCTATTAAACAATTTTGAAGTCTTGTTCTCCACTAAGCAAAAGCCAAACATTCTTAACAATAGATTCTTTCATCCTTCTTAGTGCAAAAATGAGTGTTAGATGAAATTTAGAATCTTGTGTTCACAGTCTAAACCAGTTAAGGTTGTTTGTTCTCTCTGGCTCAGTTTCCTTCAATAAGCACTAGAATCCCATATTTCTTCCTAAAACCATGAGAACCTCTGATGAGCCCTACATGGCTCTGTCAAAGTTCAAGCCAGTTCTTATCTGAATAAAGCTAGTGATCAGAAAGGTCCATTCACATCTAACCTATCACCCTGCAAATGCATCATTGTTACTTATAGTACATAGGATAGTTCTCACTAATCTAAGAAGTCTCAAATAATAGTTATTCATTACTTTAATTGAAAAATGATACAAAGGTAATTTGATACAAATGTATTTTTTTAAATAGCTATATTTTATATTCATAGTCTCATAGTACTTAGGGTCGGAAGGGACCTAAACAGATCATCAGGCCTGACCCCGTGCCCCGGGCAGGAACAGGTGCCAAGATCATATCACCACAGCCAAATATCTGTCCAGCCTCCTCTTGAAGACCCCCTAGGTAGGAGAGCGTATCACCTCATTTGGGAGCCCATTCCAAAGCCTGGCAGCCCTAACTGTAAAGTCATGTCTCCTGATGTCCAGGCTGAACCACCTCTCTAACAATTTGTGGCCATTATTCCTAGTAACCCCAGTGGTGCCTGGGGAACAGAGCCTGCCCCAATTCCTGCTGGTCCCCCTTGGTGAGTTTGTAAACTGCCACCAGATCCCCTTTCAGCTTTCTCTTGTGGAAGCTGAATAGGTTCAGACCCTTTAGCCTCTCTTTGTAGGGCCTGCCCCAGTGCCCCTTGACCATGCAAGTGGCCCTCCTCTAGACCCCCTCAATGCTAGCCACATCCCTCTTGAAGTGCGGCACCCAGAACTGGACACATTACTCCAACCGTGGCCTGACCAATGCCACATAGAGGGGAAAGATCACCTCCCTGGACCTGCTTATGATGCATCTATAGATGCAGAACAAGGTGTGGTTAGCCTTAATGACCACTTCCTCACATTAGCAGCTCATATTCATCCTTGAGTCAACAATGACTCCAAGATCCCTTTCTGCCACCGTGTTGACAAGAAGGGTGTTCCTGGTTCCTTCTCCCTAGATGTAGCACTTCGCACTTGTCTGCGCTGAATTCCATCCTATTCTCATCCACCCACCTCTATAATTTGTATAGATCTAACTGGATTCTGTCCCTCCCCTCCAGCATGCCCACCTCGCCACACATCTTGGTGTCATCAGCAAATTTGGACAGTGTGCATTCCACACCCATATCCAGATCACTGATAAAGATGTTGAACAGTACAGGCTCCAGGACCGAGCCCTAGGGGACTCCACTGCCCACATCCCTCCAGGTTGAAAATGACCCATCCACCACCACTCTCTGGGTATGACGATCTAGCCAATTTGCCACCCATCTGACTGTGTAGGCATCAGTGCTGCAGCCACCAAGTTTTTTTTAAGAGAATGTGGTGGGAAACAGTGTCAAAGGCCTTCTTAAATCCAAGAAGATGACATCTACAATGACACCCTCGTCCAGGGACTTCGTGACCTGATCATAAAAGGAAACCAGGTTGGTCAGGCAGGACCTGCCCTCAATGAACCCATATTGGTTATCCCTGAACATTACCTCCCCTGCTGGGCCCTTGCAGATGTGCTCCTTGATAATTTTCTCAAAGGTCTTCCCAAGGACTGAGGTAAAATTAACTGGCCTATAATTGCTAGGATACTCCTCTCTCCCTTTCTTGTAAATGGGGACTACATTGGCCCTCTGGTACCTGGCCAGTGCCCCACGAGTGCTAACAGAGCCATACCAGTGGCCCCGCTATGACCCCTGCCACTTCCCTCAGCACCCTCGGATCGAGAGCATCTGGACCTACTGATTTAAACAAGTCCAGCCCCTCCAAAAGTTCCCTAACTAGGTTATCCCTGACCCTAGGCATGGTGGTGCCCCCCCAGACCCATCTGCAATTCTAATGTCCCAGTCCCTGTTCAGAAATATGGAGGCAAAGAATTTGTTAAAAAGGTCAGCTTTTTCATTTGTTGCAATCACCAGTTTGCCAAGCCTATCCTGTAGGGGCCCCATGTTACCCGGTTGCCTTCTTCTTACTTCCTATGTATTTGAAAAATGACTTTTTATTATCCTTAATAATAGCTAGCCCTAGCTCCATCTCTGCCTTGGCCTTCCTAAGAGCTTCTCTGCAGTCCTGAGCAACAAAGGTATAATCCTCCTTCATCATAGCCCCTTGCTTCCACTGTTTGTACACCTCTGTTTTTTGCCATCAGGCATCCCTGGATGCCTTTTCCAAGCCACTGGGGCTTCTTAGCACTCCTGCCCCCCTTGGTGCACATTGGGACTGACTCCCTTTGAGCTCAGAGGATCTTCTCCTTGAGGAACAACCACCTGTCTTGGGCTCCCATCTCCTTGAAGCTCCAAGACTCCAATGCCTCTCTTATTAACCTTCTTAGCTTCCAGAAATTGGCCCTCCTAAAGTCAAGGATCTCTGCCTTGCTGCTTGCTTTCACCACCCTATCCTAGTAAATTCCATCAGGCAATGATCACTGTTGCCTAGGTAGTCGAGTACCCACAGACCCCTCACCAGGTCACTGCCTATAGCAAGGACAAAGTCCAGCAAGGCATTTCCCCTGGTGGGACTATGCACCTCCTGGGTTAGGTGGAGGTCCTGTATCCTGGTTAGGTACCTACATGAGAGGTTGGACCTGGCTGACTGATGTCTGGGTAGTTTAGGTCACCCATGACAACCACATCCCTTGACTTTACAGCCTCTGTGAGCTGACCGAGAATTCCAGGTCCAGCTTGCCCCCCTGGCAAGGCGGTCTGTAGTACACACCCAGTTGTAACCATGTAACCATATTCTAGTCAACTTGCATAGTTTTACTTACTGGTCAAGTGTACACATGTTTAAAAACTCCTGAAAATATATACTTTATTGACAAAGTTAGGTAAATATTGCTACTCACTTTGCAAGAGGATTGGGGTCTGATTCTAAATAAAGACATTTGTTCAGTTTAAAAAAATCTTTTAAATAATCAGCAAAAAAAACCCCCCAAAACACTCCGGTATTACCATATTTTCGCACATACACACATCCCAAAATATAATACACATCTTGTTTTTGAAAGGCAGAATGCAGAAAGCAAGATCGTTCCCTGTAGTAAGCAACTGAGTAGAATCAGCTAGGGAGAAGAATCTGCTAACTGTGGTCACTGCTTTTGATCTCTGAGAGTCAGGTGCAGTTTTTCCTATCACTTTTGCCTACAACCAGACAGAAACTATTCTTGCACACTATATATTAAAACACTAAAATTTCCAGCCGCTGATTTTTAGGAAAAAGTGTGGGATGTATTTGAGAAAACATGGCAATTCAAAAGTGGGGTTAAAAAAAATATTTTTGTGAAGTCTATATTATTTAACTTAGCTAAGGAATCCTCCATTGGTATAATTACCAAGATCTGGACATTAGCAGGATCATCTTTGCTTTTATATTTTTCTATATCCTTTTCCCAATAGAATGCATTTTGTCTATTATAGTGCTTTGTATTTGGGGTGATAATTTCAGTCACTATTGTGAAATATGCTTCAAACTCTTTCCATAAATCAATAGACTGTAAGCTGTGCGAAGCTTTGGGTACTGATTCAATTGGGAAGAGATCGTGTAGCATGAACTGAAGTAGTGTAACTAATGTTAAGATAAAGTATAATAATAGTGAAATGTAACCATGTTAGCCTTGTCCTGTAAACAACTTGATGACTCCATTTTGTATCCTTCTGCTTGACGTAAGTATATGAATTCTGCATGGCCTTTATGTATGAGTGTGAGAAAGGGTAAATGATGAGAGAATGGCATAAAAAGAAAAAGATTTAACTGTTTATGTAAGCAACAAGGTGCCAAATGTGTAAGTTACCAGTCAGTAAACTAATTAATAAATGGCTGAAGAATCCCTTTGAGACCTACAGCACAAAGGAAATAATGAGATGGAGGAATGCACACATCCTGCCACATGGGCAGCAAGGACACTCCAAGGCTGAGATACCAACTTTGATGACTAAACTGAACTCGGGCTGAGATGAGCAGAAAACATATGAGGAACAACTGCAAAAACAGAAACTGGGTATGAAAAACCCCAATGTGCTGAAAAAAAGAATACCAATCCCTATAAAAGACGACTTTTAAAATGCCAAGTTAGGCGAGTCTCTCTCTCAACTGCTGTTTTTTTTGGAGCACCTTGCTCCAAAGCTGCTATCTCCAGATCTTTCTCTCTCTCAATAAGGCCTGGGCCAGCCACCCAGTGCTATTATTAAAGAACTGCTGCTAGTAACTATAATGTCTGAGTGGAATGGTTGTTTTGTGTTTGCATGTGCCTGTGTGTAATGATGTGCACAATGATGTGTGTGTGTCTATATAAGTGGTGCGTCCGAACCCCCATGTCTAATTCATGTAATCAATAAGCGTGGCATTTTGACCTACCCCCTTTATAAAGGTCTCGTTCTTGATTTGGCTATTTAAATTTAAAGTAACAATTTGACCCAATTTGGTGGCCAAATCCCCATCAAATCAGGGGACCAATAAAAAGGTCTGGATGGATTCAAAGCTCTCTGAATCTTTGGAAAAGATTCGGAGAACTTTGATGATTCGGGCAGTCCCCACCTGCTGCAGGAGGGAGCTGGAGCTGGACTCAAAGCTAGTAAGTAGGGGGTGGAGGGCTGGAGAAGGGGGGAAGGGACCATGGGGGGACCTCCTCCAGCCCCCCACCCCCTGCCCACTCCCCCAGCCCTCCCACTGGTGCCCCGCCTGCCCCAGCTCCCACTGCTTTAAAAAAAAGCCCCACTCACCGGATGCTGCCGGGTGGCAGGGGCGATCCCCACAGCCCTCTACCGCCCCATGCTGTGTGGGTGGCTCTGCACAAGCCCCATGACCCAACCCCTGCTCCCCCAGCTCCCACATGGCTGCCCCAGCCACTCCTGCTCCCAGCCCTTTAAGAAAAAAAGCCAAAAAACCCACAAGCTCACCAGCTCCTGCAGCAGCCTTGGGACTTCAGGGGACTCATGCAGAGTCCCCCACACGGCACAAGGCAGTGGGGGGGCAGCAGGGATTGCCCCCCCCACTGGGCAGGAACTGGTGAGTTTGGGGGTTTTGGAAGTTCATGGCGGGCAGGGCAGCCATGGGCGGAGCTGGGAAAGTGGGGAGGGCTTGGGGGACTCATGCAGAGCCCCACATGTAGTGGGGAGCAGCAGGGATTGCTCCCCCATCCAGCAGCACCCGGTGTGTGTCAGGGCTTTTTTTTTTTTTTTAATTAAAGTGCCAGGAGCTGGGTTGGCCAGGGTAGCCATTGGTGGGGCTGGGAGAGCAGGGAGGGGATGGGCCTGTGTGATTCATAGATTCACAGATTCGGCAGTAGCTGAATTTCTGAACCAGATTAGGCCAAATCCATTTGGGATAGTGACACTTTACATGGGCCTACTGTATAGATATTTTGTGCAGCAGATTTTATGAATGTTCTTAGCTCTCAGAGAAACTACTTTAGATTATAAACTTTGAACTGATTTTACCAGTTGCTAATCAGTTTTAGTACAGCAACCAGTACACTTTTAGTACAGTAAACAGTACATAGTAATCAGTACAGCTAATAAGTACACTTTTACTGGCATTTGATTATATTGTTCCTCATTTTTCATAAGACAACTTCAGCAGACTCTGCCACTGTGAAGACAGTTCCACACAAATATCAAAATCTTTTACACATATGTATTACACTGTAACACAAATTTATTTCTTTACATATTTCATATTTAAAGTTTTTCCTCAGCTTGTCAACACTTATAGAATAAAACATTTCCACAATGAATACATGTTAGAAAAGTTTACTTTCCAGTAAAGAAATTTGTAAGAATCATTCCTCTAACCATAGTCTGATTAGGTACAAAAAAACTAGCATATTATTTTCTTTCTTCCCAGTAAAAGTCATCATAATAGTTGTTCTGTACCACAACAGAAGACAAAAGGAAAGCAGCTGACACATTTCCTTCACCATGAATAAATCAAGCTTTTATATTTTTATTGTAAATGCTGTTACTCAAAATCCTAATCTGGCTGTAAAATAATAAAACAGATTGTGGTTTTTTTTAGAACAAATTGAACATAAGTGCAACACTATTAAATAACTTAAAGAATTGATTCCACTGTACATTAAATGCCCATTTATGATGCAGACATCTGAGAAACAATTAGGACAAATAGAGTACCGATTAGATAACACTATTACAGAGTGTTATGGGAATCTGTTCCTTCAGTTGTCTCGATATTTTAACATTAAAGAGCAAAAAATATTTATTATGGTATGTATATGTAATATGTATGTATATGTTGCAGTCTCCAGAATAAAGCAAGTACAGGGAGCCTCAAAACCCTGGCCCCCACTGCCTTGTGGGTACTTCTTGGCTGGAGAAAGGTGAAGGGACATCACCCTGACAGCAACGTGCCCTTGCTGAGGTATTAAGCAGTCAGCAGCAGTTATCTGTTGCTCTCCAGCAGAAGCTACAACCATCAAGGCACTGAACATCTCAGTCGGGCTTTTAGATTCTGTCTCAGTGATCTGAAGTGGGGATGCTAGGTCTTGGGCAGGCTCCACTCCTCCATACTCTTGCCTAGGCGAACATATCGAAGGTCTTGGTGTGATGGTTGTAGGACTCCATACAAGTGGATTCATCAGGAACCTATGCATACAATATGCTCCTGAGGATCTAGGGTTGCCTTCAATGTATATGAGTGCTTTTTAAATTCTGGTGTATTGTAAGTATGGTTCCTGAATGGTGAGAATTATACATAACATAGAATAGTTTTTTGTTGAATTTCCCTAATCAATTCCTGGTTATAACTTTCTAGTTCTTTGCAAAAATCTTGTACTTCTTTGCAGGATACCTAATAAAATGTCTGTGTCAACATGCTACCATCAGCAAAAATACTGAATAGAATAATCATTTTTCCCCCTTTCCTCATATAAAAAAAATGTCCATTAAAATAAACATTTAAACAGTAAACCCCCTGTTTAGGTGTCTGGGAATAAAATTAAAGTAATTAAAGTGCTTTATTTTACACAGAAGAACAATACCTTTATAAGAGTTCAGTTTTCACTAATACCTAAACCTAAAAAGAAAAGTTAAGGGCACTGGAAAAATATTTTAATCTTTTAAAGAAGTCTCCATATTTTCTTTTCTGTAAAGGGAAACATTATATCACTAGTCTTTGAGACAATGGTCCCAGTATGCAACTAGCAGAAAACTTGTGATCTTAGAATTTTGGGAGCAATTACCTAAACTTGAAATAATTATCACAAGTGCCTAGTGGCGAGCACATCAGTGTTTTCCTGACATCATCTTTTTCATATTAACAGTACAAAAATTATGGATTGCCAATATTTACCTTCAAGTCTGCTTGAAAGGCTGCTGCGTGGAAATCTGTTACTGTTTTTATTCTCTAAGATCCATAATTTCTCTAATGGCACCAGCTATATTAGGACTGAGAGAGCTGTGATTCAGTGGTGAAGACAATGGAAAAACAACTGAACTCCTCAACCATATTATCACAACTGGCTCTTGGCTCCATTGCCCCATACCTTCCTCAGCATCCTGAACACAAAAGAAAGGCTACCCCCTTTCTCAGTAGAGGGGAAGAAAAAGAAAGCTAATCCTGGACCAGCTTCCCCCACCTACGTTTGCATTCAGCACAAGGTGCTGCCAACTCAAAGACTGTCAGGAGTCCCTTCCTCCTCTTCTACAAACTTTTAAAACCTGTGTTCTATTTTACTAGTTTCATTAAGGACTCCCAAATCTATTCTCCATACCAAACATCCAATTACTTGATCAGACCTGAATTCCCAGTGTCTCAAATATCTTCTCCTGCTTTTGTCTTTTATATGGCCAAATCAAAATTCCCAACCAGCCTAATTTATTCCCCTTCTTTATCTCCATCTCTTCTCTATTATCCACTGCTGATCTATGTGCTCCCATTCTAATCATCACTCATTACATTCCTCACTGTGTTAATTATTATTTCTTTTGTCTCCTTTTTCAGTTTTCAGCTTGGTTCCATATGGTTTGTAATAATTCCTCCACTTCTAATTTACCCACAAACACATGCTTTGTTCTTTAAATTGTTCTTAGAAACACATTTTTTCATAAAGCTTTTTGATGTCAGTTTCTCTCTCAACCACCTTCTACGTATAACTTGTTGGCCCACATTTGTTTCATCTTATTGTGATTGCACATCATAAGCTCTGCATAACAAGTAATGTCTTTCCCTGACATTTACAAATCACTTTATTTATAGAATTGCTACATTATTACTATTACCAAACAAAAAAAAAACGTATCAGGCATGACTGTCCATTTTTTCTAATTTTGCTATGCAAACAAGCAGCAAAACATCAGTGTTTCCTGGCTGTTCATTCTTGCTTATCCCAGGGCCTGACTTCAGTCACAAGTCTGAGATTGGCGGGCAGGCACAGAATATATTGTGAACATAATGTAAAACTATACATGCATTGACATTAGCAGATTCAAGAGAAAAATAACTTTTGATTCATAAAGACAGATTCAACATATTTACACATCTCACAGTTCTATGTACACCTATAATGTATAAGTACTGAAGTGTAGCTTAGTTCATAAAAGATGTCATTTGACATATTTATGTTTTTCAATCAGAAGTGACACATTTCTCATTGGAAATAAATGACACATTTATTGGTACAAAGAAGCACCAATGTTTTCCAGTGAGAAAAACCATCTTTTAACATGTTCTATGCTTTTTTACCATAAATGTAAAATTTCAGTTACAAAAATAAATAATCAGGACCTTGGAGAGGAAATGCATGTCTGGTCTGGACACCTCATAACTGTACACTTGACCAAATTCCAGCCAACTGTTATCACTAAGAATTGTGAGATAAATATCTTGTATTACTTGTTTACTCAACCAACCAAATAAATCAAGCAAAAAAAAAATTTTACACAAATGAAAAATCAGGGAAAATAATTGAAATATTACTTTGTTACAGATAAAAGTTATGTAACTATGTAGTTCCTGTCAGAGGGAATTTAAAGTGAGATTTTCAAAAACATGTAAGAGCTATAGAAGCAATCTGCCCTTTGTTCTTTAGTCCAGAAGTGCTCAATGCCCAGCCCACAGGCAGGATCTGGTCTGTGTGAAATTTGGTAGCAGAGAACAGTGGTAATTAATCCTGCCACTGCTCCTCCACCTCCAAATTTCCAAGCCCTGTGGCCCTGTGCATGAGATCCCATCTGTACACGCAGGAGTAGGCAGTGGGGCCCTATCAGGCACACATGAAGTGAAAGTGACGCATGCACCAAGCATGTGGGTGGGCAGCAATTCTGTGTGCACTGGGCAGCTGGCCCAATCCAGAGCATGTGGGGATGGGGTCAAGGTGATGCGGCCCAAGAATGCAACTGTAGGTGGCTTGACCCACTCCAGAGTCCATGGGGGTGGACCCTGACAGGGCCCAAATCTGTATGTGTGGGGCTGCTGCTAAGGTAGCGGGCCCAATTGTGCACGGGACTGCAGCCATCATATAGAGTGAAGGACTGGGACCTGATCAACCACATGCCGGATTGGGCCCCAGTCCCATGTGTGCTGGATTAGGCCCACAGAGTGGAGCCAGAGTGGCCCACAGAGTGGAGCCACTCTGCACCAGTCATCCAATTCATAGAGCAAAAAGACAGAGAAATACTACTTTAGTTGGAGGAGAATTACAGGCTATTGGAAGACATCATCAAGTTAAGCCAATCCTGGCTGAGGCACCTCAAAGTCTGACCAGTGAGGGGACCTCAAGGACTAGGATAATGAGGTTTTCTATTCTTAAGACAGCTTGTAATTTATTTCAGCAACACAAATGAGTGGTGACATAAACCTCCAGGTTTATGTCTTTTAAGGAGAAAAAAAAATTTTTTTTTAATCAGTTGGACGAAGTCACTCCAGGGACCAGAATCTTAGCTTGATAAATTCCTCAGATATACCATCGTGATGTAAGATTCATGTCAATGGCAACAGAGAGGTAGAGGATAGGTGGAAGAGAGAAAAATTGACGCAATATTCCTACAGACCAAAAAAGAGTGAACCACCACAAGAATAAAGAAAAGAAGATTCAGAATTATATATAGGCTGCAAAGCATGCTAGCAGTCCAAGGATGCTTCTACATTTGTCGCCTGAAGTAAGTTCCCTTCTCCCAACTTAGTCATGGTAAGAGGACCCATGGAGGACAGAGGAAGCACTACAAGGACTCCTAGAAAGCACACCTTAAGAAGGGTGGCATCAACCCTACAAATTGGGAAGTGCAGGCTGGTAACAGGTCTCAATGGCACTACACCATACATCAAGCTACAGTCCACTTAGAAGAGAACCATCTTGCTCAGGAAGCCAAGAAATAGCAGAGGAGGAAGGAAAGCTCACATCTTAGCAAACAGTTGTGCCCACCCAAAGCACTGCTTGTCATATCTGTGGAAAAACTTACAGAGCATAGCTTGCCACCTTAAACCTCACCAGTAATCCCCCCTCCCCCACACCTGGCAGACATCATCCTCATAGTGAAAGATAGATGATGCTTCTGACTGGCAAGGTCAACAACAGGATAGTCAGTGATGTCTGAAGCCTTTAATAGGACATACAAACTTTCCAGAGATGGCTATTTAAGACCGGGGTGGACCCAAACGGATTCAGTGATGTGGTTGCTGCAGACACACTGAGCTCTCTGAGCTCACTAATTGCTAATTGCTAACTGCAAAATCCTGCTGGAGTTACTGCTTCTGGGCCAGATTTGGCACAGGGAAGCAGGTGGGGGCAGGAGTAGTCAAACAGTGGAGGCACTCACCCCTGGGATCTGGGGCCCACATTCACCAGCTAGCAAGATCAGGGAGCTCCCTGCATGGGTGGAGCTCCAGCAGGACCCCACGCTGACCACCTGGGAGCTCAGATTGCTCAGTGGACATGAACCACACAACCAAAGGGGATATTGATTACACCCCCTCATTCCTCTCCTGCAACCACTCATATTGAAGACAATGCAGTTAAGAACAGAAATTACTAAAAATAGATAAATTGAGATTTGTCCCAAAGTATTAAAAATCTACATATGCAATTAATGCACAGCAATAAACTCCAGCATTTATTGCTCCTGGGCATGCTGTTTGAATGTGTGCCCAAGACCAGAGCACACTGAGCCGAGTTCGAGCAGCCCCAGCTGGTAGGGGACCCTGGGGGTCAGTCTGGGAGTCTTTCCTCTTTATCTGTTGCTCTTCTTATGGTTCTCATCTTCCCTTCAGCATGGTTCTCATCTTCCCTTCAGCATCACATTAACTTTTTAGAGACCGTTGCAGCTGACCTTATGGCTGTAGCTCCCCAAGGCCCCCAAGACCCCAGGTAAGGCTGCTGGGGCCAGCACAGTTGCTGGCCCTAGCCACCCCTACCCCACCCAGGGTAACCTGCCACAAACCAGAGGATGCATGGCACAGGCATTCCCCACGGACAAGGAGCAGCAGCAATAGGGGTGCCACTGCTACTTGTCCCTGGGGAAACAAGTGTCCACACTATTCTGGATGTACCCAGAAGACATAAGGAGGTTGCACCTGGAGCAGCAGAAATTCCTGCAGGAGCAAAAAGACAAAGATAATATACATGTGGGAAGGAGATCAGTATGGGTCTCAACAATGGAGAGGCAGAAGAAATACCTGCCAGAGTAAGACTGGGAGTGGCTCAGTGATTACAGGTCCACTAGACCCAGAACTCTACAGAGAAAGAAAACCTGCTTTTGAACTTTGGAGCACAGCTGCATGCCATTGCAGAGTACAGATACCAGCAAGGCAGTCTGACATGTTTGGGGAATGGGTGCCCTCCTCCCCCAGATCAAGGGAGCTTACTCCTTTTTTGGAGTCCCTCCAAAAAAGACATTTACAATAGAGATGCCTAGATGTCTTTAGTATTTTTATTTTTATGTGCATTCCTGTAAGACATAACAAGTGAGAAAAAGAGTAATAAGAATGGAAAAAGTAGGACAACAGAGATGAAGCATCCAGTTGTGTAATTAGTGGTGGGCAACCATGAGTCCCAGGTGCCAGGTGGGAAGTGGTGCCAGCAATCGGAGTCAGAACTGGGGAGACGATCAGAGAGGAGAGGTGCCACCAAAATCAGTGTTATGATGTTTCAGTGGCAGGAGAATTTGGGATCACCTCCCGTAGCAGCAGTGGTGAGAAAAGGCCACTGGGGGCTGCGCCCAGAGCAGAAATCTTAATTATTATACCTCTGGAAGCATCTATATTTCTCAGGAGACAACCAACAAAACAAAACAATACTGGTGTAAGGGTTAGAATGGTCTTACCCCAAATTATGTTGTCAGGGATAAGGTCAATGAAGGTCTTGGTTCTTTGCTTCTAGTGCCTGTCATGCTTATTAACATTGTCTGTTCTTTAATCCCCTGTTATAGGATGGGAGCATAGAAAGATGCCCCACAATTTTAAATTATATTCAATTTTGAGGAAAAAATCCAGTTGTTGCATAGGATAGATCTCTCCTTAACCAAACCTTTGACTTGTTTTATTTTAATTTGCCCCCTGCTATCCAACAACATAATGGATAAAAACATAATCCACTTTTGATCAAAAAGAATGTTAAACTTGATTACTATGTGCCTCATTTTTTCTTTCAGGCTACCCAGTGAAATTGCACAGCAACTTATAAAAGACTACACTCTGTATATTTACTCACAGTAATGCAAATATGAATGCAAGATGAAAATAAAGGCATATATATATATATATTGTTTGTTCATGTATGCTTCAGAGAAACAATCTTGGCATTCACGAGCAGGACTTATTGAAGGACAAAAGAGAACTTTTTCAAAATACTACCCTAAAAGTACAGAATCTAAAAATGGTGTTCGATTCCCTATTTGGTATAACATCAGGTGACTATTTGCACATGCAACATACAGTGGCCATGCATTTGCCTGTGCAATATGACTACATACCCAAAAACAGTACATGCAAAAATTATGTACAATAGGCATGGAAAGCTTTATTGGGAGGTTAGTTTTATCCTTGAATACATACAAAAGAAATGTAAGCCATGAATCAAAGGGAAAACAGACCCTTAAGAATAATTTATTTTATGCATGAAAACACATTTTGAATGTCTTTATTTTAGCATTCTTTGTTGGAAGACTATAGAAATAAAATAAATATATTTTATGTTACTCATACTTTAAAAAAAAATCTGCACACTGATAGATGTGGTTTCAACACTATTGACACTGCTTCCCTACAGTCCCACACAGTGCTGAAATTTCTCTCTTCCTAGGTTTAATTTTTAAGTTCCAAACTCTAATCTATTAGTAGATTAAAGTATAGTCTTTTCTGATATTGCACATTTCCCTTCATACCTTTTATTTACTAGTATAAGCTGCTGCAATCTTTTAGTGTTGAATAAAATAATGAAGATAGACTGAAGTATCAAGAATGACATCTTTAGTTCTGTATTAAGGTTTAGACATGTTGAATATGTTTTCCAGAAACTTTTCTGACAAATAAATTAACCCCTGTACTGAGTGTCACCTTATGGCTTTACCTTCTACCTGTTTTGGAGTGCTTAAATGGGACTTATTTTATACTCTGTGCTAGCTCTCAGAAGATGGCTAAATCTCACCCAGAGAAAAAATGTGCTAATAAATTCCAAATTGTGAATGGATGAAGAGACTGAAGA
Organism: Crocodylus siamensis; assembly: GCF_052110815.1. Classification (NCBI taxonomy): domain Eukaryota; kingdom Metazoa; phylum Chordata; order Crocodylia; family Crocodylidae; genus Crocodylus; species Crocodylus siamensis. Next base: position 263,750,216 of record NC_143396.1, read on the forward strand.
CTGAAAGACAATTTTGTTACATTTGTTTTTGGTGAGACTTAAAATCATCTATGTAATTTAAATGCCTGAGTCCCATTAAAAGTTAATGGATCCTACTACCTTGCCTTCTGAAAATAAGTAGTCAAAATGGGCACTCATATTATATATGAGTGTCAGTTGTGTGTGCGTAAGTGTAACAATGGTAAATAATTTAGCACTTTAAAAATCTATATTAACAACCTTTAGAAACTGAATGTAGTGGTCCTGGTGGGTGCTAAATTGTTAGCATGGGAGACTGAAACATTTTATTTATTCACAGAAATGGTGCTCAGGGAGTGTTAATGCAACCTTCCTGCATGCTGCTTTGTCAGTCTTTCTTGACTCTGGTCAGAACTCACTGGTTAGCCGCTCATGGAAAATTCAGTCATTGTGGCTGTTTGAGTTTCTACTTTTTAGCTGCAATTGCCAAAAAGAATGCTAAACAGTGCCAGTTTTAGTGAGTTTTTTATAATATGGATAGCTTTCTGCTCAGAACTGGACTTAACTGCATTCCCATAACCTCAAATTATTTCACACTAATTAACTAAACACTTAAAATATTTAATTAAAATTTAATTAAATATTTAAAAATGTATGCAAGGGTATTGAGTGCATGTCCATTTTTATTGGTGGCAGCATTTTAAGTACTGTTAAGTAAAGTACAGAATCCCAAAGGACATCAAAATGAAAGATGGCTTTCTAATCAGAATGACGGATGAAGGCAAAATATGAAAAAGAAAGCTTAGCAAAATAAAAGTATTACCTGGAACCTCTTTTCAGCAGCAAATAAGAGAAAAAGAAGGATTACATACACAAGTTTGGCTGAATATTAGTTCTGAGTGAAATCATTTTTAAGGAAAGAATATCAGCTTTTTAATTTTTATAGCAAGATTATTTTTTTTAAATAATGTCATTATGCAACATCATGGGCCATATTTGCACAACATTCCTTCCCATTGACTTGAAAGTGTGATGGAGGGAGGAAATTATTCCATCCATCTGAATAATTCCCTATATAATTAACAGTGGAGAGAGACAAAGAGAGAACAAAGAAGTAAAGAAACAAAGTATGAAATGTGATAATCATTTAACAGAGTTGACAAATATACCACCATCTGAATTGTTAAAAAAAAAAAAATCAGTGCGTCATCCATAACTTCTCTGAATAGGCCAATACAGGGAGATTCGAGTCACTAATAAAGACAGACATACAACTTGTATAAATTAAGCCACAAAAACAGATTCAATTGTATTGAAAGGAAACTGTCCATTAACTGGAATGTAGGGATGCTGGACAGTTACGAATACATAATTGTACCATTATCCCCATCATCCTGATAAACTGTAGGGATCTGTTTCATTATATAAGATTTGTATAATTCTTTGCCTTGTTTTTCTCAATTACCATATACAATGCATTTCCAGAACTCTAATAAGCAGACAGCCACTATTACTACTAATCAGGGTGCATTTTTAATAATTCCACTATGAATACATGTTTTTCTACTCTGATTGTCAACTATAATTTCCATGCTTTGACTTCTTTTGTTTTAAGTATGTCCAAACATGTTGCTAGGAACAGTTTGAGAGAGAGTAAGATGTCTTTTCAAGTTACAAATCCCTTCAGGTGAAGCCAAATAATTTATAATTATTCTAAAAGAGGAGAAAAATATTTATAAAAGAAAAGAAAAGAGGGTTCTCAACTTGCTGATAATGTTTCAAATAAAACAGCATGTTGAAGTAATTTCCATTTTATCTTTCCTACCTACTCCTCTACCAAGGACAGCAGGGGTCTGGTTCTCTGAGCAACATATAAATTCATCTTTGCATTGTTTCCTCATCCCAGTAAAATTTCAACATTCTCTCCTGTTTCAATTTCAAAATAATATTCAGCAGAATTTTTAGTCAATGTTATAATTAGAAAACTGAAACGGCCAAGCCCAGGTCACGGTTATCAACAATGGTCTACTTGGTTTTTCAAAGGAATTTTTAAGTCAACAGAAACTGAAAAAAAACATTAAGGGTGTGTGTAGATAAAAAGGGGTCCCTAAATTGAAGTGGTGGGTTTTTAAAAACACCATTTAAATTTAGGGCCAATTAAACCCCTGTGTCATGCACACACCCAACTTACCTATCTTTCTGGTAGCAGGGAGGGGAAGGCGAGCTGCTGCAGCTGGAAACTGGCCAAATTGTGATAGCAGTTTCCCTCTTCTATAGGCTGAACTGCTATAGTACTACTGCTGTGCTACTAGCACTGCAAGAAGTACCCTGCCCTATCACCTTACTACTGAACCTCTTGTTCTGTACTGGGTGTCTGCAGCTTATCACTCCCCTACTGACCAGCCTCTCCTGGCTGCTGGTAAGCAATTTACTGCATCTCAAGCTCCCTGCAGCTGTTGGCCATTCTTAAACAACAGGGAGTCCCCAGCTCCCTGTTACTGATGCCTTTCTTAATAAATCCTGACCAAACCATCCTGAAGAAACTACTAAAGATAAATAACCCAGATATGTGAGAATATTGTTTCATACAGGATGTGACTAGATAAATCAAAAGAATTTTCCAGTAGAGTTCTGTTTGGACATCAAAAGTCCATCAATGCTGTGAATTCCTGTTGAGCTACACTCATCTTTCAGTGCCCAGGCTAAAAACTGAGGTACTCCAAATCTACATATGGAGGGAATCAAAGATTCAAGATTTGCCCTTGTTGCAAATCACATCATTACCCACTAAAGCTCCCAAAATTCATTACTCTTGACAAATAAAATGAATGTGATCAACTAGATTTTCCTATTAACTAAGCAGAATCTATTAGTGTAATAGATTGGCTTTGAACAAGTTGGCTTTGAAACAGCAAAAGCAAAAAGGAGCTTGGAGTCATCTAAGATGGTCCAAAGTTGTACAATACTTGTGCAGAACATAACTAGATTCGTATTTCAATGAAATTTCATTTCTGAGAAATGAGTTCACCAACTTAGATGCCAGTCCTTTGGAAAAGCTACTGCTAAAACAGATGTTCAACTGAAATAAGACCCCTTCAAAATATTGTTTGTAATGTTTAGTAATAAAAGGATATGAACTTTCACGAGAATAGTTAAAGGTGCAGTTACTTTATCTATCTTTCAGCTAAATCAAAAATATGGCTGTTACATTTTCAAATCAGGCACTAATGCTCACATAAATGAAAGCAGCCTTTATACCTGGCATCTTTCTCTTTAGAATAAGTAGGATTTGGCAAATATTAGCAAGTCTTTCTGATGCAAGGAAAACCTTGGCTCAAACAGTCCAAATAACTATGATGAAGAAGGAAAACTGTGTGTTAGGACAGACATTCTTTAGTTTAATCACCAAACTTTAGGACTGGAGCACAATGCCTGGCCCTTCAAGGGACTCCTCCAAGGCAGTGGTTTTCAACATTTTTTCATTTGCAGACACGTTGGAAAATGTTGAATGGAGATGTGGACCCCTTTGAATTGTAAGCATAGGCAATACATAGGGGGACATTGGGTAGCACATGCCGCCGCCCCAGAGATTGGTCGCTACCAAAGCCACTCATCTTTCACAAACCTCTTGGATATAGTCTGCAGAACTCCAGGGGTCCATGGACCACAAATAGAAACTGCTGCTCTAAGGATTGCAAACGCAAATGAACTGATCATCTAGCACTGGTTATACATGTGCTCACCAATGCCTAAGGAATGCCATTAGCATAGCCATGGACTTACCAGAGAGACAGAGGGGGACAGTTGAGTGTTTGTTTCCATGACAAAAGCACGGATGGATTGTTTTGGTATGACAGTCTGGAGACCAGTTTAAAGGGAAAAATCATCATACATATTCTGAACTCATTTTGAGTCTTTATATGTATAACAAGAATTTTCAGAGCTATAATGGTTAATGCCAAAAACCACTGAAATAGAAATAAAATCTCATACTTTAGGGCATAATCCTAATCTCTGCAGATAGAGATTAAGACTTCTGTATTGCATCATTGGGATACAATATCCAACCCTCTACTCTCCATGTACACAGAGACCAAAAAAATGCATATGAAAATAAATATGATAATCTGGCCAAGAAACTTTGCATGTAGAGATTTCATAGATTTCATAGACATTAGGGCTGGAAGGGACCTCGGGAGATCATTGAGTCCAGCCCCCTGCCCAAAGGGCAGGAAGTCAGCCGGGGTCATAGGATCCCAGCAAGATAAGCATCCAATTTACTCTTGAAGGTGTTCAATGTAGGTGCTTGAACCACCTCCGCTGGCAGACTGTTCCAGACCTTGGGGGCTCGGACAGTAAAGAAATTCTTCCTTATGTCCGGCCTGAAACGGTCTTGCAGGAGTTTGTGACCGTTCGACCTCGTCATCCCATGGGGCGCTCTGGTGAACAGATGTTCCGCCAGATCCTGGTGGTCACCCCTGATAAACTTGTAGGTGGCCATCAGATCACCCCTGAGCCTGCGCTTTTCCAGGCTAAAGAGTCCCATGGCTCTCAGCCTGTCATCGTAAGATCTGTTTTCCTGACCTCTGATCATGCGCGTGGCTCTCCTCTGGACTCTCTCAAGCTTCTCCACATCCTTTTTGAATTGTGGAGCCCAAAACTGGACGCAATACTCCAGCTGCGGCCTCACTAAGGCTGAGTACAAGGGGAGAATGACGTCCTGGGATTTGCTCGAGAAGCATCTATGGATGCAAGCCAGCGTTTTGGTCACTTTACTAGCCGCAGCATCGCATTGCAGGCTCATGTTCATCTTGTGGTCAATGATGACCCCCAAGTCTCTTTCTTCTGTAGTGCTAACCAACGTAGCACTGCCGAGCCTATAAGGGTGCTGCAGGTTTTTCCTCCCAAGGTGGAGAACCTTGCATTTTTCGGTGTTAAACACCATGAGGTTCTCGTCTGCCCATTTGCTGAGCTTGTCCAGGTCAGCCTGGATCACCCGCCTATCTTCTGGCGTGGATGCTTTGCCCCAAAGTTTGGTGTCATCAGCGAACTTGGCCAGTCCACTCCTGACTCCAATGTCCACATCGTTAATGAAGATGTTGAACAGTATGGGTCCCAGGACAGAGCCTTGAGGGACCCCACTGGTCACAGGGCACCACAATGAGTGACTGCCATCAATCACAACCCTCTGGGTCTGACCACAGAGCCAATTTCCCAGCCAGCAGATCGTGGTGGAGCCAAGGCCACAACTGGCCAGTTTGGCCAAGAGGTGATCATGGGATACCAGATCAAAAGCTTTTTTGAAGTCAAGATATATGATATCAACCTCTTCTCCCTTGTCCAGGTGATAGGTCACCTGGTCATAGAAGGAAATGAGATTGGTCAAACAAGACCTACCCGCAACAAACCCGTGCTGGTTATCCCTTAGAATGTTAGCCTGGGCCAGTCCCTCAAGGATGGCCTCCTTAATAAACTTTTCTAGGATCTTCCCCAGGATAGAAGTCAGGCTAATGGGCCTGTAGTTAGCCAGATCCACTCTCCTCCCTTTTTTGAAGATCGGCACCACATTGGCCTTCTTCCAGTCTTCAGGCACTACACCAGAGCGCCAGGAGTTTTCAAAGATCCGTGCCAGGGGCTGGGCTATGACGCTCGCCAGCTCCTTGAGTACCCTGGGGTGCAGATTGTCAGGGCCGGCTGACTTGAAGGTATCCAGCTTCTCAAGGTGTTCCTTCACGAGGTCAGCATTTATGGAGGGTAGACTAATGAAAGACTGACGCAAAGTACCTATTTAATAGGTTGGCTTTTTCCTGGGCATCAGTTGTCAGTTGCTCCATCTGGTTTAGCAGGGGTGCAACACTGCCCTTGCTTTTCCTCCGGCTCCCCACATATCTGAAAAAGGACTTTTTGTTGTCCTTGATGCTTGAAGCTAGTTGGAGTTCAGTTGCAGCCTTGGCTTTCCTGGTTTGCTCCCTGCAGGGAGGTGAATCCCATCCTCCATCCTTTGTAGGCCTTTCTTTTTAGCCTCAGGAGGTCCGCTAGGTCCCTGGAGAGCCAGGAGGGCTGCTGTGCCTTCTTGCTGCCTTTCCTTCGTGTTGGAATAGATTTAGCTTGTGCATTGAGGATTGCTTCCTTGAGAAGCAAGCTCTCTTCTTGAACTCCCATCTCCCTGGGGTCATGGTCCCTAAGGGCCTGACCGACAAGCCTCTTGAGCTTGTCAAAGTCAGCTCTTCTGAAGTCAAGGACTTCTGTGTTGCTGACTGACTTGCCAGCTTTACGGTGGATGGTGAAGGTGATCAGCTCGTGGTCGCTCTCACCCAGCTTCCCATCGATCACTAGGTCACCGATTAGGTTGTCCCCCGTAGCCAGTACCAGGTCGAGCAGCGCTTTGCCTCTCGTTGGCCCATAGACTTCTTGAGTCAGGTAGAGGTCATCCACACATGAGAGAAAGCTTTGCGACCGCTCGGATTTTGCTGAGTGATTTTCCCAGAAGATGTCTGGGTAATTGAAGTCACCCATGACAACCAAGGTCCTGGAGCAAGTGGCCTCAGTCAGTTCCCGGGCGAACTCCTGGTCAAGCTCAGGACTTTGAATGGGAGGTCTGTAGTAGACTCCCACCATTACATCACATCAAAAAGACAATGTCATTTATTGAACTGTGGTGACCACCAGGTTAAGACTCAAACATCTATTAGTAACTCCTGAAATTGTTGAAAGTAATGGAAAGGTGGCACAGATATGGATATGACTGTGTTAACTGGAGAAACAAAACACACAACAGCGTTCTGGGGTTAAGAAACTACTTGTGCCATCATCCTCAATTTCCTCCTCAACTGATTGCAAAATGTTATTATGAATGTAACTGGTCTTGGAGAAGGATGGACAGGCCCACCAATGAGATGTGGCAAAGAAGGAGACTGCAGATTCGACCTTTTGGGTTTGAGTGAAGTTAAAGGGATAGATTTGTCAGATGGTTTCTTATGGTAACCTGTTTCCCACGAAGCTCAGGGGTGTCTTGTCTAATCTGGCAATGTTATCTAAAGGTCACAGAAGTAGAAAGGAAAGCATCTGTATGTAGCTGTTATAAGGTGAGGAAGGATGGTACTGGACCAGGATTCAGGATAGGTGGGTTTGACTCCTTGATCTGCCATGAAGCTCTTGACTACCTTTCAGTAAAGCACTTAATACTACGGTGCCTCAGTTTGCTACCTGTAAAATGTGGCTAATGCACTCAGTTATGCCCTGCATCACCATAGTATAAATACCCAGTTAGTGATTGACAGACAGAGGGAGACTACATGGCCTCCAAAACAGGGACAACCAGATAGATTTCTGGAGATTGTCATCAATGGAAAGGACCCCAGTTGTCTTCAAAATCAAGAGTTCCAGTGGCACTTTTCTGTGCCATGAGGGTATGATCATGCAGTCTGACACGTTTCATAGTTTCTAGGTTGGAAGGGACCTGAGCAGATCATCTAGTCCGACCCCCTGCCATGGCAGGAAAGAATACTGGGGTCAAATGACCCCAGCAAGATGTGCATCTAACCTCCTCTTAAACACCCCCAGGGTAGGAGCCTGCACCACTTCTCTTGGAAGTTGGTTCCAGACCCTAGCCACCCTGACCATGAAGTAGCGCCTCCTGATATCTAACCTAAATCTACCCTCTGCCAGCTTGTGACCATTATTCCTGGTCACTCCTGGAGGTGCTCCGGGGAACAGTGACTCCCCCAATGCCTGCTGATCCCCCCTGACTAGTTTATAACAGGCCACAAGATCCCCCCTCAGCCTTCTCTTTTGGAGGCTGAACAGGTTCAAGTCTCGTAGCCTCTCCTCATAGGGCCTGCCCTGTTGTCCCCGATCAGACGAGTGGCCCTCCTCTGGACCCTCTCCATGCTGTCGACATCTCTCTTGAAGTGCAGCGCCCAGAACTGGACGCAATACTCCAGTTGCGGCCTGACCAGTGCCGCATAGAGAGGGAGGATCACCTCTTTGGACCTGCTCGAGATGCATCTGTGGATGCATGACAAGGTGCTGTTGGCCTTCCTAACTGCCTCTCCACACTGCCGGCCCATGTTCATCTTGGAGTCAATGATGACCCCAAGATCCTTTTCCGCCTCTGTGCTGACAAGAGAGGAGTTCCCCAACCTGTAGGTATGGTGCCGGTTGTTCCTCCTGAGGTGCATCACCTTGCACTTGTCTGTGTTGAAACCCATCCTATTCTCTTGTAACCTGTCTAGGTCTGACTGTAGCCTGTTGCATCCTTCCGGTGTGCCCACGTCCCCCCACATCTTAGTGTCATCAGCAAATTTGAAGAGAGTGCTTTTTACCCCCTCATCCAAATCACTGATGAAGATGTTGAACAGTGCAGGCCCAAGGACCTAGCCCTGAGGAACCCCACTGCCCACGTCCTTCCAGGTCGAGAAGGACCCATCCACTACCACCCTCTGGGTGCGGCCCTCCAGTCAGCTGGCGGCCCATTTGACTGTGTGGGTGTCTACACCACAGCCCCCCAGTTTCTTAATTTGAACAGGGTGAGAGACAGTGTCAAAAGCCTTCCGGAAGTCCAGGAAGACTATATCCACTGCTACCCCTGCATCTAATGATCTGGTGATCTGATCGTAAAAGGCCACCAGGTTGGTCTGACAGGACCTGCCACTGATGAACCCGTGTTGGTTGCCCCTAAGCATGCAGTCCCCTGCTGGCCCCTCCTGGATGTGTGCCAGCATAGATTCATAGATGCTAGGGTCGGAAGGGACCTCAATAGATCATCGAGTCCGACCCCCTGCATAAGCAGGAAAGAGTGCTGGGCCTACAATACCCCAGCTAGATACACATCTAACCTTCGCTTGAAGACCCCCAGGGTAGGGGAGAGCACCACCTCCCTTGGGAGCCCGTTCCAGACCTTGGCCACTCAAACTGTGAAGAAGTTCCTCCTAATATCCAATCTAAATCTGCTCTCTTCTAGCTTGTGGCCATTATTTCTTGTAACCCCCGGGGGGGCCTTGGTGAATAAATACTCACCAATTCCCTTCTGTGCCCCCCGACGAACTTATAGGCAGCCACCAGGTCGCCTCTCAACCTTCTCTTGCGGAGGCTGAAAAGGTCCAGTTTCTCTAGTCTCTCCTCGTAGGGCTTGGCCTGTAGGCCCTTAACCATACGAGTGGCCCTTCTCTGGACCCTCTCCAGGTTATCCGCATCCTTCGTGAAGTGCGGCGCCCAGAATTGCACGCAGTACTCCAGCTGCGGTCTGACCAGCGCCCGATAGAGGGGAAGTATCACCTCCTTGGACCTATTTGTCATGCATCTGCTGATGCACGATAAAGTGCCATTGGCTTTTCTGATGGTTTCGTCACACTGCCGACTCATGTTCATCTTGGAGTCCACTAGGACTCCAAGATCCCTTTCCACTTCCGTGCCACCCAGCAGGTCATTTCCTAGGCTGTAGGTGTGCTGGACATTTTTCCTCCCTAGATGCAGCACTTTGCATTTCTCCTTGTTGAACTGCATTCTGTTGTTTTCTGCCCACTTGTCTAACCTGTCCAGGTCTGCTTGCAGCTGCTCCCTGCCCTCCGGCGTGTCCACTTCGCCCCATAGCTTAGTGTCATCTGCAAACTTGGACAGAGTACATTTCACTCCCTCATCCAAGTCGCTGATGAAGACATTAAAGAGTATCGGTCCAAAGACCGAGCCCTGCGGGACCCCACTGCCCACACCCTTCCAGGTCGAAACCGACCCCTCCACCACGACTCTCTGGGTGCGACCCTCCAGCCAATTCTCCACCCACCGGACTGTGCATAATTTTCTCAAACAGCTTGCCTAGGATCGAGCTAAGACTAACCAACCTATAGTTTCCTGGGTCCTCCTTCCTGCCTTTTTTGAAGATGGGGACCACGTTGGCCCTCTTCCAGTCCTCCGGTACCTCACCAGAGCACTACGAGTGCTTGTAAAGTTGTGCCAGGGGACTGGCAATGACCTCGGCCAGTTCCTTTAGAACTCTAGGGTGGAGATCATCTGGACCGGCTGACTTAAATATGTCCAACCCCTCCAGAAGCTCCCTAACTAAATCCTCGCTAACCCGTAGCCCAGGTGTGCCTCCCCCGGGGCCCGAGGGGGGCCCAGCAGGGAGGTGGTTGTTCTGGTCCCTACTCAGGAAGACGGAGGCAAAGAAATCATTAAACATGTTAGCTTTGCCATCTGGTGTGACGTCCTGCAAGGGCCCCACATTACCCCGGACCTTCTTTTTACCCCCTATGTATTTAAAAAAGGACTTCTTATTGTCCTTAATCTGGGAAGCTAGTCCCAGTTCCATCTCTGCCTTGGCCTTCCTAACTACCCCCCTACAGCCCCGAGCAACTACAGAATAGTCCTCCCTGGTTCATAATGTTTAATAAGGTTCATAATGTTTAGTAAGTTTGGTACAATGAGTTGGAGCAATGGACAGAAGACTGGAGCAAGGCTACTGTAAAAAGCAGCTAGACTTACAGATCCCATGCTGAATCATTATGGTTGCTTAATGTTTTTATATGTAAACTGTTGGAGGAAGTCATTCTTAATGGGTCACTTTTCAAAGCAACTAATGATTTGGGGTCCTCAAACTGGGGCACCTTAAAGAGGCCCCATGTTCAACATGGTTACTTAGGTCTTTCTAAACATAGGGGTCTTTGAAGGAGTTTCACTAGGAGTACCCAAAAATGGAGGCACCGAAAATCACCAGAGGTAGGCAACCCCTGACATGGGTGCCAGAGTGTGGTATGCAAAGGTATTTTGCTTGGCTCATGAGCCTCAAGGTGGATGGTGGAAAAGGGGCAGGGTCTGCACTGCCACAAGGACTGGGCCCCCTGTGCCCCCCTGCCATCCACCCCTAGCACACCAATACCTTACAAGTTGTGGTTGTGGGTGTCATTGGCATTCTGCTCAATAATGTTGCCATCCCCTGCACTATTCTTTTTTTTTCCCCAATTCTTGGCCCTGAGCTTCAAGAAAATAAATTTTGAATAATGTACCGACCCAGAATAATTAGTGCATATTACTCATGGCATTGTATCAACTGAGAAGTTCTCCTTTAATTTCCAGTTTCTGTTTTTACTACCAGCTACTTCTCTAAAAGTTATGTTAGTGTAAAAGAAACACCCAAGTTTTCTCCCAGTTTACTCATTCATAAAAATGTAACACATGAAAAAGATAAAAAGTCAAGATGTTTTAACTTAAAAAATGGTCTACCAATCCTTCATGAAATATCAAATTAAGAAAGATAACTGTTTTACCATTCATGCCATTTTTTCTTTCTAAATAATGGATAAATTGTAAATATACTGGCACCAACAATACACATGGCATGTCTAGCTCACTAGAGTTTGTAATGACATTAGCAGAAGTGGGGCATAAACCAAAACCCTGTATCCAGTCCCTCGCCAAATTTTCTAGAAATTCAGACCTAAATTAAATCAACCCTATGCAAGCTTCAAAATTCAGGTTTGAAATGTAAAGCTTCAGTTTTTCTAATGTTTATATTTACTTTCACAAGTCTTTAGATTAGCAGTTTTTAAAAAGGCCTCCATTTTTAATTACGTTTCCCACTGACTTTAAATAGAACCTGGATATCTGTCCATTAGGTTCCTTTGAAAATTTCAGACTTTAAAAGATGATGGTATGAGAACTAATTTTAGCTAACTGTATGTTATTTTTTTTTCTAAGATCGTTAGCTCAGATAACAGGGAAATTATTTCAAATTCAAAACTAAAAAAGGTTGCTGTTGCCATTTGTGAATGTTTCAAAACTACTTTAACCAGAGATGCCTATGATGATGGATATAGAATGCACAAATAGGCAGCTTTCAGTTAAAACTAAGGACACAAGTAGGAAAATTTCACAGTAAAAACAAAGCAAGACTGGATCCCCCTTTGCCTTTGACCAAACACAGTGAAGGAAGAAAGGAGTGGTGACCAAAGATATTCATAGATCAGCCAAAGGCTACACAAAATAGCAAAGATGGTACCAAAGAATTTAGGCTACATATGTTGTGATCCTCAGATCCAAAGCTTTCTTTGCCAATCCCAGAACAAAAACAAACAAAAAACGGTTATACTACAACTATCTCCCTAATTCCCTACAGCAGGGAACCAGTGATAACTGATAGTATGAATTTATAAACCTCAAAGGAACAGTACTTTCAGTTTTTCTTGACCTAATTCCCCTATAGGGATGTATCATACGGAGCAGCTGTTTCACTATAACACAATGGGGCTACAACAGGGGTGGGCAAAATACAGCCATTCTATCCGGCCCATGGGGCCCCTAAAAAAATTTAGAAAATTAAAATGTATCTGTCCTTGGTTCCTGTCAAAGATGAGCCCAGAAGAGCTCCTACAACAGCAGGGCCCGCCCGGCCCTTCCCCGCCCCCCAGCTGGAAGCCCCAGCAGGGACTTCTTGCCTGGGACCATGTGGCTGCACCATGCTGGAAACTCAGGTAAAGGCGTGGGATGTGGTGAAGGACAGGGAAGAAGCTGGTGCTGAGTGTGAGGGAAAGCGGCCCCTCCCCCGCCCCATGGCCTGCTCTTCCTGCTGCAGCCGCTCACAGCCCACGTGGAGCTGTCCTGAGCTGGCACAGGCAGCCCCATGGGGCTGCAAGTGGCTGCAATGTGCAGTGCCAGCCACAGGGCAGGGAAGGGGCCGCTTTTCCCCCATGCTCAGCACCAGCTTGTAACCTGGCCCCGTGCCGGCTCCATGCTCACCCGTTGGGGCTGTGCCATAGCAGCAGGAGCTATACCCCCCCACTTGCCACACTGGGCAGTGTCTGCTGCTGCTGTCCAGCACCCAAGCTCTGGGTGGGCAGCAGCAGCAGCAAACACTGCCCTGCCCCATGGCTGGGGCCCCATAGTGCAACTGCTCGCAGCCCATTGAGGCTGCCTGTGCCTGCTCAGGACAGCCCCACGTGGGTTGCACGTGGCTGCAGCAGGGAGTGCTGGCCACAGAGTGGGCAGAGGGCTGCTTTTCCCCCATGCTCAGCACCAGCTCCTTCCTTGCCAGTGAGCACAGTGTCGGGCCTGCACACTGCCCCCCACCTGTACCGCGGGGCTGTACTGGGAGTGAGCAAGTGCGGGCGCAGGGCCTGCTCCCATGTCCGAGGGCCAGTGCCAGTGCCAGCAGGGCCCAGAGCAGGGCAGCAGCGGTACAGGGTCCCAGCTGGCTGGGGCTCTATGGAGCCAGGTCAGCTCCCCCCAAGCCCTACTGGTGCAGCCCAGCCCCGCTCCACAGATCCCTGTCAGCCTGTGCCCTGTTCTGGGCCCCACTGGTGCTGGCCCTGGCCCTGGGACATTGGTCCCAAGACGGTGACCAGGGAGCAGGGCACCTGTCAAAGGTCAGAACACCTGTTAAGGGGCGGGGCTACCCATGCGGTCCTCGCTGGCTTGTCACAGCTTGGTAAGCAGCCCTCCGCCCAAACTAACTGCCCACCCCAGGCTACAATGAGATCAATAAAAATGGCAAAGCAATGGAAGCTTAGTCAGATGCATACCAGTTGAATTTGATTCATAACCAAAAGCTATCTATATTATTCACCAGCAAGTGCTGGAAACAAGAATACAACCCAGATCTTATATTCATCAGCAATACCATCACTAGGTTAAGCAATAAAATGGTATTAGACCCACATTCCCAACATCAACCAATTCAGATCAAAGCTGCAGTAACACATATAACAGTGCCATTTTTCTAACATTTCAACCTTAAAAATGGAAAACTGGAAAGCCTTTTCAGAATACCTTAATGCCACAGTCAAAACCAAAGGACTGCCTGAGAACTATGACCAATTCATAAAAAAATACAGAAATCCATGAGGAAAAAATCCCACAAGATTGCTGCAAGAATTACATCCCAAGCCTCACTCGACAAACCACTAGCCTATATGAAGACTACAGGCAACAGTATGAACAGGCAAGAAGCTCATGTTAGCCATCACAGAAGAATGCCTACCAGACCCTGATTGAGTCTACAGCTTAAGAGCCAATATAAACCCAGCTTGAAAACAGACTTTTGTTTGTCAAAAATGCTTGCACCACTGTTATATAATAACTATACAAATGACCAGCCAATTGATTTGGAAACAAAATGTTTTATCTATACAAACGACCTGTGCATTATAGCCCAAAACACTGACTTGGGCTATGTCAAAAAATCCCTAAATGTGCCACTAATTGGCTTAACCTCATACTACATTGAAAGCCAATTACGTGCCAACCCAGTGAAAACACAAGTATTTTGCCTTCCATCTGAAAAACCATGAGGCCAACTGCTAGCTCAGCATTACATGGTCTGGGAACCTACTATCTCACTGTCCGAATACAGTTTACCTTGGAATCACCCTTAATCAAACCCTCTCATACAAAGAACACATCATTAAGACAAAAGCAAAGGCAAGTACTTGGAACAGCATTCCTTATAAGTTTGTTAACTTGAAATGGTGAGCTAGCCCCTCAACCATCCAAACCACTGCTCTGGCTCTCAGCTTCTCCTCTACTGATTATTCATGCCCTGTACGGGAGAGATCTGTACATACTAAGTGCCTTGACCCCATTCTAAATGATAGTTGCCAATGCGTCACAGGATGTCTGAAGCCTACCAGCCAGAACACTGTATACCTGCTGGTTGGCTTCACTCTGCTTGACATCAGAAGAGCAGTAGCCAGGGGGACAGAACTATTGAAACAAACTGAATATGTGAGACACCCAATGTATGACCATCCCTCAGCATACAAATATCTGAAGTAATGCAGGAGCTTTCTAACCAGCATTCAACCTTCTAATGCCACATTCCAAGGAGATATGGCTACAGAAGTACAATGAGAGGCTGAAGAAAATACCTGATGGTGAAAAAGTATACATTTCTTACCACCATGGGCTGACAAACCATACATAGCAAAGGCAGAAATGTCTCAACTGCCTAGGTACCGGAGCTGGACGTTTCAAGGAAATAATGAAATGAGGCTATACCACTGGTTCAACCACCTGTAACTGTGGCACAATGCCTCAGACTTATGCAATACCTGCTACAATGTCCACTCCTCGAAAGCACATGTCCAATGAAAAATCTTGCAAATACAATAAATAAGCACAAGCATACATAATAAAATGGTCATATG
This sequence comes from Crocodylus siamensis, assembly GCF_052110815.1. NCBI lineage: Eukaryota > Metazoa > Chordata > Crocodylia > Crocodylidae > Crocodylus > Crocodylus siamensis. The sequence continues at coordinate 263,765,308 of NC_143396.1, forward strand.
TGGTGTAGAGACATGAGAAAAAGACCATAGCACAACCGTTTCCCTGTATAGCTCTTCTGCATTGAAAATTATATGGATGAATTGCAGACAGTTGTGTCACGAGTTCTGGAGAGTTGCATGGGCACAGCATTTCTTCCATGCATCTCCAAATCCCGTTTCTTTCCAACTTTTTCACCCTCCTCCAGAACCCTGGCCCATCCCATCCATACTGTGTCACGTAGGGGAGCAAAAGTCTCCAAACTTTCAGGCTTTAAAAATACCTGTAGAATACTCTTCCTTTAAGGAGAACACTGCCTATCCATGACTGTCAGCACTACTTAAAAAAGTATCAGTGCTTGTCAAGTGTGAAATAAAATAATTATCTAAATATGAACAGTATAGTTTAGAAAAACGGATGTGTAAGGCCAGTGGCAACTCAGGCGTGACTATCATCACAAACATCTTGAGCACTGAAGTTGAGACCATGAAATCAATATAATCTAATATCATATAACACTTAATATAGTCTATTACCTAGTACTAATAGTGTCTCTCCCCCATACATAAACTTAGTTGTACTATCCATTAAAGTTAAAATAATTCTAAATATGTAATGTCATATTTATACACAAGTATACATACATGATATGAAATTTAATATAATATATATAAATAAGGGACACCTTGAACATGCAAGTTAATCCAATCTGTGGTTCTATGAATATATTTATTCAAACACTGCATACTAACAAAAATATATTTTCTTCAGATAATATTTTAACTTTTTTGTAAAAGTCAGTGTGCAGGTTTACCAACGTATTCATACTAGGAATGTCATACTGACTGCTGGTTCAGCATATATTGTATACTCAATTGATATGTGAGTGTATAAGCACTAAAGCTGCATCCCTCTTCAACTTCCTAAACAAATATACTTCATTAAAAACCCATAAACCAGAAAGTATAATCCTATCTAACACAGAGATGAGTTGGCATAGTCTGCTGTTTTCTTGTCATGTTCTGGAATTCAATTAATAAAAGTGGCTTTTCTACCTTCCAATCATAAAAATATTCAGCAACAAGTTGTATGCTAAGACCCCCCTCCAGATGTTATGTTTGTTACAGACTATATGAAAATGACCCAAAACAAATGATAATATGCCAAATGTTAAAGGAGTTTGTCCCTGGATACAAATGGCCAATCTGCCACAAAAATCACAGATCTGTGACAAAAATTCCAGTTTAAACAGCAACCCTTGTTCTGCCAGGACAATTTAACGTTTGGTCAGGTCACAAGCCCACTGTGCTCTCTCTTTCCTTCCTCCAGACGATTGTACTTGTCTTCAGACACTCCAGAGCCTTGATGGAAATAAGTAAGATTTATCTTCCCATCCCATGCTCTTGTGTCTAAATGCTCAGCCCATCTAGGGTGTATCCAGACAAGCATGCACATGTTTTTCCCTGGGGATAAACAGCAGTGACACAATATGCATGTGTGCTCTGGCGCGTGGTAAGCTGCCCCAGGTGGGATAGGAGAGGCTGAGACCAGCACCTGGGCTAGCTCCAGCAGCCTTACCTGGGGTTGTGGGAACCTCCCAGGAGTCCAGCAGCAGCAATCCAGCAGAAGGTACCTTGCTGACAGCCAGAGTGTGGCTCCGACCAGCCAGGCTTTGGTTTTGGGCAGCGCATGCAGTAGGCATGTATGCCACCCCACTTTTTTCTAGCACAGTATTTTTGATGCTGAGATATCCCAGGGTCAACCTTGCTCTCCGACCCCACGCTGCAAATTAGTAGCATAGGGAATACCTGCATGTGCAGTGTGTGCAGTGTCACATACTGCATATGTACGCTTATCTGGACATGCCCATACCCAGACCAGATTCTGGCTCTTTATTTGTTCCTTAATTTCTTCACTGCCCTGTACCAACCTGTTCTTTTAACAAAGGGCATGCTACACTATGCCCCTCACCTCACTGCTTCAATGTACAATTTTACTTGTCTGAGCAGTATTATAATTATCCTAGGTTTCTTTATGATAACTTACCTTACTACCCCCTGCCTTCATAGAAAGCAAAATAAAGTGAAAATGAAGGAGAAAAACAAAAATTAGTATATATGAAAGCAGGTTTGTTAACATTTATGGGAAAAAAAAGAATTACAATAAATAGGCTACCAGAAATTTAGGGTAAAAAACTAAAATACACACAAAAAATCTAAGTGTCTTCAGTGGTCATAACGACTGGCTTTTACTTGAAATTTGATTCTAAGGTTTTAGCGAGACTGGTCCAATACCTGCTAAATTCAACAGGAAACTATATTGGTTGTTTTGGATGCTAAATCAAGCCCCACTCCTTTCCCTATTTCCTTCTGCTCCTTTTCACATCTTCCCTACCTCCTCCCCTTGTTTTACATAGCTCCTAACCACCCTCCCCCTTCCTAGCTCTCATCCCTCTGCTCTTCACTCTCCTACATTCAAGCTACTGTTTCATCCTTTTTTTTTTTTTTTAAACACTTGGGCATCATTTGGGGAGTGGGACTGAAAATGAAAGCACTGGATAGTCAGTATCCCTGCTCTTACTTCTACTAACCAGCATCAGAACAGCCCCTAGACAGATCATCTTCATATTCTCTGCAGGAGCTATGTGGAGTTGGAACAAGTTTATCCCCAATAAAATCTCTGGAGAATGTAAGTGCAAATCTACATAGATAGAGGGAGACCTGGAATTTTGGGGGTGTATACCTTAGCCAAATTTGAGAAAAATTCATGGGGATGATTAAAGGTTTGTCAAATTTCTTCAAAAAACCTAAAGCTTCCCATTATAACGGTTCTAAGAATACTTTAACAAGGGCTAAAACCAATTTTTATTATCCTTATTCTTTCAAAGTGAAAAAATAATCATCATGAGACAGACAATTTCAGTCTCAATAGTTAGTGAGGTAAAATTATAAGCAATTGAAAAAGGTCTTTTATAGCAGAATATGTTAAATCACTATAGGTGCTACTACCAGCTCTGTTTATCAAGTATTTTATAGGTTTTCAGAATAGAACATTGGAGAGAAGTGATGAAACCCTAAACGATTTACATCTGATTATCAAATATTTTTTAAAAGATGTTTCACTTCTCTTAATGTATACAGCACATCAGTATGGTACCAATTTAGAAATTACCTTTCATCTAATGATGGTTCCTTTTGTTGCAGGTGAGGCTTAATTCCAAACATTGGTCTGATGTTTGTTGATAAGGCTTTGATGGTGTAATTAATTTCATTTTCTCGTGTCACATCGCTGTCATAGCCTAAGAAAATCAATATAGAAAACAGGATTAAGAAATAAGAAGTAAAAAAATAGAAACCAACTGCATTTATGTCGAGCCTCACCTGCTAGCATACTGGACAGCAGAATAGAGTACAACATTGAATACCATCCTTTAAATATACAAGCGTAAAAATAAGTTAGGGTGGCCACTTAAAAAAAAAGTATTTAAAAGACACTAAAATAGTATCCTTTAAAAAGTAGTTATTCTAAAAACATCATTGGGGTGGTAGAAAAGCTCAAATATATCTTTAAAATGGGAAAAGCAGTTTTAGAAAAGTAGTAATTTCCATCCAATTATGTCCAGAATACGAAAACAGAAATTATCTGCTAATTGCACATACAGTTTAAATAATTTGTTTTATTTTGCTTATTTCTATTTCTAAATGGCCTCTTTAGGGTATTTGCACTGTCTTTAAAATTTGTAAGTACAAGTATTATGAAGTCACATCATATATATGTATTCTTACATTTTCACTCTTGAGTCTCTTGAGTTTTCAGGTCAGAACTGCTCAAACACTTTAAAAATGATAAAACTCACAGAACATTAGATAAATGATTGGCATGTGTCACATGAACCATTAAAGGTTAATTTAAAAATTATGCCTCTGGTATTTGAATGCTGAAATAAATTGCTGTTTCCCTTAGAGGAACAGATCACTTAATTTACTAGCATACTATGCACTACAAGGGAGCTGCAGGCATTACATTTGTTTCTTTGTGTGTGGGTTTCATATCACAAAACACAGAGTCATATATTCATTCTATTTGCCATGCTATAAAAATTGTGGATCTTGCAACCCCCCCCAACAACAATAAACCATATTTACTCGAATATAAGATAAGGCTCCCTGCCAGCCCCTGGGCTAGTACCCAGGGGAGCCTGGAGCTCCCCCTGGCTACTGCAGGGCAGCAGAGCAGGGTGGGAGCAGCTCTCTACAGGCTACTTCTATTGGGTGTGTCCACACATGCAGGCATGTGCACTTGAAGCAGCTCAAATAACAGTATGGTGGGGCACAGGGTAGCCAGAGAAACACTCTGCCTGGGTGCCAGAGCATCTCTCTGGAGGCCTCAGTGTCCAGTTGCCTAAGGCATGTGCCACTTTTTTCCAGTTTTTTTTTTTGTTTTGTTTATTTTTGATACTGGGATTTCCTGGTATCAGATTTAGAGCCCATGCTGCAAATACGCAATGGAGAACATTTTTTTTGTTCTCAGCATGCCTTTTGTGGCAGCTCAAACTGCTTTGAGGTGCAGTAACAGCCATGTGTGCACTTGTCTGCATGTGCCCATTGGGAGTAAATCTGCTTCCAAGAAGGAGCACGTGTAGATGTGCTCCCCAGTACGCTTACTATGCAGTATTTTCACTGCACAGTAAGCCTACTTCAAATAAATAGCATGTGTAGACATTAGGCCTATGCAAGGCAGTTAGCATTTGCTTCGGATTTGGCTGATTCAGAGGACAGTGATTCAATTCAGTGATTCGAATCACTGTCCCAAGTTGATTAGGCTGAATCTGATTTGGAGACTTGGCTGCCACCAAATTGGTCAAGTCTCTAAATCAAATGGGCCCCATCCCCCGCCTGCTCTCCTGGCCCATCAATGGCTGCCCCACCCGGCTGCAACCTCCTGACTATTAAAAAAAAATAAAGCCCCGCACTCACCGGATCAGCAGCAGCTGGTGAGTGCAGGGCTTTTTTGGGGGGTTTTCTTTTAAAGCACCAGGAAGCCGAGGCCAGGTGGGGCAGCCTTTGATGGGGCTGGGACAGTGGGTAGGGGTTGGTGGGTGATCAGGGGGCTGAGGGAGCAGGCAGGGGACAGGGCCTGGCGGGGGTCCCCCCATGGTCTCCTGTCCCTTCTTTCATCACCCTCCCGCTACTTACCAGCACGGAGTCTGGGTCCAGCTCCCTGTGGCAGTGAATGGCGACTGCCCGAATCTCTGAAGCTCTCCAAATCTTTTCCAAATAGATTTAGGAGCTTCAAATTGATTCGGACCTTTTCATTGGTCTCCAGAGTCAATTCAGATTCAGAGATTCGGCCACCGAACTGGTCTGAATCTCCTCCAAATTGAATCAGCACCCAAACCTTCGCACAGCCCAAAGCGTCATACAGACATGCTCACTGATTACTAAAGTTAAATCACTATGCAGAACTATCAGTAATGTTTAAAGATTAAAAAGTCAAACTTGGAAGAGATAGTTTAAAAGTATTTGAGAACTATGATTAATACCAGAACAGACAGGCAACCCTCATCTGGAAGCACAGGCAGAATACTGTACCACTTTGGAAAATACTTGAGTACCCTGACTTATGAACCTCTAGGTCTACAAGATGGCAAGGAGCCTTTTGAAATGCACCCATTAAATACGGCAGGGAGCTATTTTAGTACTATGAAAAGAACTAAATGTTGATAGTACTATAAATTTCAGAAACTTACAATAAGGGACTGATGAATACATAGACCACCTCTCTCACAGAGGGTGTTACAAGCTTTAAGCAGTGTTTATAAAACATTTTGAAGCATTTGTGTAAAAATAGCTATGTCAGTTTTAGTATTTCTAAATGGACAATTTCCCTAAAGAATCCAAAATTCCTTTATTAAACCAACATCTTAAAAATATTACTGACCTCCATCTTCTTCAGAATCTAGATCAGACTCTTCACTATCACACTGTCTGCTGTCTCGATGTCCCTCCATCTCATAGGTCCACAGCATTAGAGAGGTGTCTGCCCCTCCAACAGTGACTAACAAACTGTCATCATGAGTCCAACGAACATTTGTTACATGTGTACTGTGTGCCACATACCTTTTAAATTTTCCAAACTTTCCCTAAATAGGAAAAAAAAATCCCCAAAAGACAATAATTTAGTTAGATTTTCTACATGCTGCTGGCATCACTTGTGTGATGGAGCATGTTGGGATGAAGAAATGTGCAATGACAAATATATTCAACAATGCATTGTAAATGATAAAATCATCTTTATTTCACTCTCTAAGCATGGTTACAAAATGTTTAAAAGAAATATTACCAGATTTGTGGAGCAATGAATTTTTAAACTTTGGTATAAGTAATTTTATCAACCAGTTTTCTAATACTACGATTAAGAAAACAACTTACTTTAGCAGGGTATCGAAACAGCTTCACAAACCCAAAATCATCGCCTGTGGCTAACACCTTATTATCACTAGTGAGGCACGAAGCAGTTACATCCGTGACTTCTCCAATAATTGGCCAGATTCCTTCACAGCAAGATCCCAGAACACTTGTCCATGATGCCCAGCCAATCTTTTCTACCTACAAAAATAACCTGTTTGAGATAGAGTATACTTATCCCTAGGCAATTATTCATCAATACGATCTCAACAAAGAAAATCCTTACACATTAAAATATAGTGTTTAAGAAATAACATTTTAATATTTTATTATCCTTGCTTATTATAATTTTAGAAGTTCCCACTGTGCTAGAAAATGCCTTTCTGATAGAGGCTTCAGAGGCATTTGGCAAGGGAGGGCTTTGGTAGCAGTCACTTTCCCATGTTTGTGTGGGGAAAAGCACCAATTGTGGGAACTTCTCTTATGTTGTCACGTGACAAAGTAGCTGTGGCGACTGAGTCCTATTGCCCACCTGCCCTTCAAACAAATAGGGTCGCTCCAGCCCCTAGCTTGAAAAGACTGCCAGCCACTGCTTTACATGATTCTTTCTTCTGATAAAGATTATTTTGGCAGTACGTAACTAATTTCTGTTGAATTAAAGGAAAAAGACAGCAAATAGCCTAAAGGAAGTTTTCTCCTGGAGCCACTTAAGAACTGTGGCATTTAGTCTACTGATGTAGTTTATACTACTTTACCCCCCTATGAGGTTTGCAACTGCATTAAGAGGCCTTGTGATTTCCCTACCTCCAAACTGGGAATTGTCTGCCTCTTCCCACGAGGAGCTTCAAAAAATAATTGTTCTTTAGCACCAGTGTTAACTTGTAGAAGTTTCCCTGTAAAACATAAAAACATACATTGATTTGTTGGATTAAAACACTCCAACTGAAAAAAATGTCCATTCAGAACATTCCTGTTTAGGATTTTCCACAGATGTATTTAATTGATTTAATTTAAAAATGCATTTGGAAATTAACCATGCATTTACTATTTAAGGCCCCTGCAGGAAAGCCAGTTTTCCTTTTGAGTGTGAGAATATGAAAAAATCTGTTTTCTTGGATGCGAGATGCAACAGTACATAGTTTAATAGGTAGTAAATAGATATGTATTTGTATGCAAGGTGTATGAGAATCTAGACAGAATTCTTCTCTTGAAAATTTGAACTGTTTTCGGTAGCTAAACTGCTGGTAGTTGTTCAGTTACATGTAACTGAATACATGTGTATTCACTAGCTATATCAGCATCTCACTAAACTAAGAGAATGGCATCAGAAATTTACACTTTAGGTATGCTGGATTAAATTAAACAAAATCTACATGTTTAGAAGAACAAAGAAGACTACTCCCTGACTCCCCATGAAGCTTTGGCTACAAAGGACAGTCCTGAGTTAGGTGTCAGCCCCCAAAACAATGCAAGGGGAGAGTTAAACACCTAAAAACAGAATCTACAAAAGCTAGCATACTGAGCTGAGAGCCACTAAGTTTTGGCAGTAGACAAAGGCAAGGAGAGGGGTGGGAATAACCCACCCATGTGCACCCTTCCCTTCTCCCCCACATTCCTCCACTTGGGATACTTAGCCCTGAGTCAGCCCTTTCCCACACAACACAGCAAGGAGAAGAAAGTAATGGTCAAGCAGCTTTTCTCTGAATAGCATAGTGATTACAACACCCACCAGGGATGTGGGATGTAAGGATATTCTTCAGGAGCTCTGCTAGTCTGGGACTTAGGTGCCTAAATGCACTATTTTGCCTCAGGTGATATGAACCCATATCTCCCACCTACAAGGAGAATGCCCTAATTACCAGGCTGTAGGGCGTTCTGCAGTGGATCCTTCTCAATATCTTCAGCTGAAGTTTCTTCACTTATATACAGTATGTATTAAATATTCAATGGAGCAGGAACTAGATACAGGTCTTTCTCACTTCACCAAATAAGCGGCCTAACCATCAGGCTAGATGGTCACTCTTCCCTTCTTTTTCTCTCTCTCCTCTGTTTAAGTTTCACATGTAGTTAGGTATGTATTACATACGCCTATTGAATAAGGCAATAGGTGAGAAAGGTGAGGCCATAGTCTTCGGGCTTATGTACAAACTAAGGGCCCAGCTCCTTGACACTGAGGACTTGAGCCATTTTCTATGTATGTGCTACCAGACATTTAGGTGCTTAGGGAATTTTAGTGGCAAAAACTTGGTCATCTAGGAAATTTTCACATTAAGGATTAGGTGGCAGCTGAGTAGGGCTTTAAAGGATTTACATTTTGGAATGAGACACGTAAAGTAGGTACCTAACCTTTTGTGGATCAAACTTCTAAGTGTATAAGTAAATTTTGAAAATGGTATTTTGACATTTTTCAAAATTTAACCTGTAATTAACCTTGTAGTCATTATTTAGATACATTTTTATAACTTACCTCTTATGTCCCAGTCCATGTGTGTTATGTAACTGGTTGCTCCCTTGCAGATTCCTACTCGCTTACTGCTCATTACATTGTAGATGTCTACAAAGTTGTCACATGATGCCACAGCTAAGTATTTTCCAGCTCCTTAAATGCATTAGTAGAAATGTAAGACATTTAAAAAGAAAATCACTCTTCTGTGCATTAGTGGATAAGCAATTATCCTTTGACTTCTTCGATCTCAGTTAAGTTAAATTTTCAACTCTCTGTTAAGTTAGATCAGTGATCTATGAGCTGCTTCTGATATATCAATATCACAGAATAACCAGATGTGGTCCATGGTGCCATGTCCTCCAGTCCATAGGGCTCTGCACGGGTCTGCAAATTTGGCAGTAGGCAAGCAGTGGTACTGCTCCCCTGCTGCCAAATGGGCCCATGGGGAGCCCTGAGCCCTGCACACTGGATTTGGTCCCTGATTTCAGCCCGCAGGGCTGGGTGGGAGCAGTGCCAGGCCCCAGGACCCAATTCCACTGCATGGGGGACAGGAGAGGGCAGTGCCAGCCCTCCCCAACCCCCACTGACTGAATCCTGGTATGCAAGGGGCAGGAGTGGGTGATGCCAGGCCACTGGGATCCAATCCCAGGGGGTGAAGGGTGAGAAGGAGCAGTGCTGGGAGCCTAGGGTCTAATCCCAGCATGCAGGGCAGGAAAGGGGTATGCCAGGCCCTAGGACCTGATCTGGCCTACTGATGATGGGCCCCACGCCTCTCATCTGGCCCGCAAAGCCAAAAGGTTGAGCACCAGTGGTATAGACAATCAGGGTCTATAAAAATGACCTGACAATCCAAATAATTCTTGCCTGCAGAAGCTGGTATGCATAAAATTACAACTCAAGTAGCAGAAGTACACTATTCATTTGATATTTTATACAAGCTTTACCTTCTTTATTGAGACCAATATAACTTGAGCTATATAGTTAAGCTCCTAAATGGAAACTTCTTTGGAATTACCTGATCTCAACTGTAACTGCTAAACCCTTTGAGAAAGCTAATGCTAAAGTATTAGAATCAGGGTGAATCAGAGAGAAGTAGGGCTAGAAGGGACCACTAGAGGTCAGTTAGTCCAACACCCTGTCTGAGGCAGGATCATCCCTATCCAAAGAACCCAAGACAAATCCACTGTCTAATCTAGCAAAACTACACAGTCAACCTAAGCACAATGTGGCAGGGCACTATGTGTGTCTGCCACTTTAAGGCCCTGGAACTGGCAGCCTCCAGGTACCTAATGAAGGCAGCCATTTTAGGCTCAGGCCTGCCTATATATACAAAGTAGTTTGGCTGCTGGAGGGTAGGCAACAACACTGCCTGGCCTGAGAGCTGCTGAGTTTCATTTGGAGGTAAGGGAGGAGCTGTAGGGGATGGTAGGAGGCTCCTGGTCCTGGGTATGACTGGAAACTACACCCTGCCAGGAGTGGGTGGCCTGGTGGGGCTCTCAGTGGTGCGACAGCCCCCAGGAAATGCCAGGTCAGTGATCACCCCGGTGAAAGGCAGGTTTCATAGATTTCATAGACATCAGGGCTGGAAGGGACCTCGGGAGATCATCGGGTCCAGCCCCCTGCCCAAAGGGCAGGAAGTCAGCTGGGGTCATAGGATCCCAGCAAAATAAGCATCCAATTTACTCTTGAAGGTGTTCAATGTAGGTGCTTGAACCACCTCTGCTGGCAGACTGTTCCAGACCTTGGGGGCTTGGACAGTAAAGAAATTCTTCCTTATGTCCAGCCTGAAACGGTCTTGCAGGAGTTTGTGACCGTTTGACCTCGTCATCCCTTGGGGCGCTCTGGTGAACAAACATTCCCCCAGATCCTGGTGGTCACCCCTGATAAACTTATAGGTGGCTATAAGATCACCCCTGAGCCTGCACTTTTCCAGGCTAAAGAGTCCCATGGCTCTCAGCCTGTCATCGTAAGATCTGTTTTCCTGACCTCTGACCATGTGCGTGGCTCTCCTCTGGACTCTCTCAAGTTTCTCCACATCCTTTTTGAATTGTGGAGCCCAAAAATGGACGCAGTACTCCAGCTGCAGCCTCACCAAGGCCGAGTACAAGGGGAGAATGATGTCCCGGGATTTGCTCGAGAAGCATCTATGGATGCAAGCCAGCGTTTTGGTGGCTTTATTAGCCGCAGCATCACATTGCAGGCTCATGTTCATCTTGTGGTCAATGATGACCCCCAAGTCTCTTTCTTCTGTAGTGCTAACCAACGTAGCACTGCCGAGCCTATAAGGGTGCTGCAGGTTTTTCCTCCCAAGGTGGAGAACCTTGCATTTTTTGGTGTTAAACAACATCAGGTTCTCGTCCGCCCATTTGCTGAGCATGTCCAGGTCAGCCTGGATCACCCGCCTGTCCTCTGGCGTGGATGCTTTGCCCCAAAGTTTGGTGTCATCGGCAAACTTGGCCAGTCCACTCCTGACTCCAATGTCCACATCGTTAATGAAGATGTTGAACAGTATGGGTCCCAGGACAGAGCCTTGAGGGACCCCACTGGTCACAGGGCACCACGATGAGTGACTGCCATCAATTACAACCCTCTGGGTCCAACCATGGAGCCAATTTCCCAGCCAGCAGATCGTGGTGGAGCCAAGGCCACAACTGGCCAGTTTGGCCAAGAGGTGATCATGGGATACCAGATCAAAAGCTTTTTTGAAGTCAAGATATATGACATCAATCTCTTCTCCCTCGTCCAGGTGATAGGTCACCTGGTCATAGAAGGAAATGAGATTGGTCAAACAAGACCTACCCGCAACAAACCCGTGCTGGCTATCCCTTAGAATGTTAGCCTGGGCCAGTCCATCAAGGATGGCCTCCTTAATAAACTTTTCTAAGATCTTCCCCAGGATAGAAGTCAGGCTAATGGGCCTGTAGTTAGCCGGATCCACTCTGCTCCCTTTCTTGAAGATCGGCACCACATTGGCCTTCTTGCAGTAAAGAAGGGTTGGGGCACCTTAACCCCTAGCCCTCACCTTAGGGTGGGTCACGTACACCGGAGGTAGTTGTGGGGGTTTGAGACCCCGAGGAGGAGAGTTGGAGGCCAGGTGTGGCCAAGGCTGCCTAAGCCCTGCAGGGGTTCAAGCCCCCAGTGTGAGGAGGGCAGCGTGTGGAGCCGTGTGAAGGGAAAGGGGGCTCAGCCAGAGAAAGAGAGCTGAGTCTTGACCCCAGTAAGTCCTCCAATGTGGGGAGACAGAGTTTGGGTCAAATATAACACCAGTAGTAGTACCTGCTGCCCGGGGGGGAGTGAGAGTTTCCTGCGAGACCCTGAGGCACCAGTCATGATGAGGTAACCCTAGCTCCCCATGTCTGTGGAGGGGGACCCCAGGATAAGAGTATGGGTCATACATAAAGGCCTGCCAGAGCTTCCCCTGACTGGCTCAGGTGGGAGTCAGAAGGGCAAGGAGACCCACCGAGAGGGACGTCGAAGAGCCAGGGGTCCCAACTGGCCTGGAGGTAGGCCAGGGCTAGTGTGAGCTGAAGGTCCCAGTGAAGGGACCACATCCAAAGGGGAATTGGTGGTGGGGAGATAGATGGCCCAGTATGATGGTGGCAGAGTCTGCCTGAAGGGAGGAACTCAGGTGGGGGTCCTACAGCAGAATTCTGGTGCCCATCGTGGGGGACTGGCGCATATGAGAACACCATGATGTCATCAGCAAGGCTTGGGCTGCGGTGTAGGGAAAGAATGGAGCCGCAGATAGCGCCGCCTAGCAGCAGGGCAGAAAACAGGCAACCTCCTGCTTAATTATATCTATTAATTAATCAATTAAAACCAAGGCATGGCAGGAGAGAAGGCAGGCGGTTAGCCCAAGAACATGTGGGCGGGCCACGTGGAGATCAGCCCCAGTAGGCCCCGTTACACACAACACAAAACTTAACACCCTAATTTGCCACAGGTAAAACAGGGGGACTACAGGGGCCAGCATCTTGCTGCTGCAAAATTTGTTAAAATACACTCAAGAGATTCCAAGTAGAGGGCCACGCCCCTCCTCCCCTGCCCCCACACCACTACAGAGAAAGGCTAAAACACTGATCATCCATACCAATCTTATCATGATGAAAAATTCCTTCCTGAACACAAATATGACAAATCAAACTAACCCTGAGCAGAGTGGGAAGACCCTCTAGCTAGAAGCCTCTGGCTTTGGTCCCATAAGGAGCTCGGGCACACCCAAGTCAAAATCCCTAGCCTTGGCTGCAGCCAAAACCTAATGTTTCTGAGGAAGGCTTTAAAAAATCTTGACATGTAGCAGCAGGAAGGGAAAAATTCCATCCCTTCCCCATGCACTAACCTACAAATCCCAGAAGCATGGGAAATACCCATATTAAAACATAGGCATACTTATGCCTAGATCATCTCTGACCAAGGCCTGTCCAGCCTTTTCTTGAATACCTCCCACGCTGGAAAAAAAAACAAACAAGTTCCTAGACAGTCTAGTCCACTGTTAAACTTACTTTGCTGCAACTTCAAGCCACTGGTCCATGTCCTGCTCTCTGCAGCAAGGGAGAAAATGTGTTTTCCCCTATTCTTTTTTTGCAGCCCTTCAAGTATTAGAAAACTACATTCAAACCCCTCTTAAGCACCTTTCCATAAGCTGAACATACCTATTTCCTTCAACCTTTCCTCATATGACTTGCTTTCCTTGTCTGGAAGGCAAGTCAAATGTCTTGTTTTCAACTGCCTCTGGAACTTCTCTAACTTGTCCACGTCCTTTTTAAAATACAAACCCCAAAACTGCATACAACACTGTAGGGCTACAGACAGAAATTCAAAGACCCAGAGCCTGAATTGATTCAACCTTTGCAGGTTAGTCTAACCTGAGTAGACTGAATCAGTCTGCAAGTGAATAGACATTCACTTTTGACTGGGAAAATGCAGGCACATGCCTGCAGTGGCTCAGGCCAGAAGCAGTGGGGCACTAGAGCAAGTCCTCAGTTACAGGGAAACTAAGCTGAGGGAAGGGGCACAGACAGGCCTGGGCAGGCCTGATTATGATTGGGGAGGGGTTTAAATGTCCACTCTGGCCTGCAGGTCTGCCTGGAGGGAGAGGGGGAGAAGCAAGCCCTGTCAGAGGTCCCCAGCCCTCCACCCCTGCTCACTCACTGGCTGGTGGCAGAAGTAAGGGCAGGGCATGACTCCAGTAGCCTGAGGGGAAGTGAGGGTTTAATCCCTACATTGCAGTGGAGTCAGCATGGGTACTGATAGGCTCCATTTGTGCATCTGGGGCTATGCACTCAGTTATGTGGCCCAACTCACTGCTGCCTCCTGCTGCAACAGTGTGGCCCAGGCTAGGATGGCCCCATGGGGTGGGGGTCAGCAGACTGGGCTGCACTCCTGGGCCCCGAGGCAAGGCTGGATGAGCAATGAGCCGGTTAGGTCTGGCCCCATGGCTCGCGGCAGTCCGCTCCTCCCTCTCCCAGCAGCAGAGCAAACCATCACAGCAGGGAGAGATGAGGCACCAGTCACCCACTGCCTGCTCACAGTGGTGCCAGGTTCTCAGGGTGGGCTGCTGCGGACCAGTTGCTGCCTACGCCCCTGGGCTGCAGTACTGGGTCAGACAAGGCTGCAGCGGTCCATTGCTTCTCCCTGCTGCTGCCCCTACCCATGGTCCACAGCAGCCTGCCCTGAGTACCAATCCTGCTGTGAGCAAATAGTGGGTTGCTGGTGCTTCACCTCCACATGCCACAATACGTTTGCTCTATCGCTACTGCTGGGAGAGGGAGGGGGCAGGGAATCACACTGCAGCAACAACCCACCTGGAAACCACAGCCCCCATGCAGGTGGTGGGCGCTGACCCCCAATCCCTCTGGGGCCGCCCCAGCCTGGGCTGCACTGCCACAATAATAAAAATAACCAAAATACTCTCTTTGGCTACAGACAAAGTTTAAGTGAAAACCTTGAGGCACAAAATGTCACACAGCCACTGCCCAATAATATCCTCAGCCTAAATGAAGAGGCAAGACTTTGTAAAGTTCACTATACTTAGCAGTTCCCATTGTTTTCAATGAGTCAAACTTGACACTGATCTCTTTAATATTTAGCCTAAAATAGGAGCAAATCCCTTCTGATAATCCTGTACTTAGAAGACACAAGGTGGTGAAACGTAAGAAAAAACAAATATATCAATCCTGTTTGCTAAATGTAAAACACAAGTGCAAAATTTTACTTCCTCAATCTTTTTGAAAGGGATTCAGAAATTAGGACACAAAATAATCTGAAAAAGACTTGGGTTTTATAATTTATTTTATAATTTGATTAGGTTTTTTTTACCCCAAATTTCCTGTTGCATATATTAAAGGAACACTATCAAGGTTTTATATTGCAAATGTGACCTATCATTAATGTATTATAACAGTTTATATGATAAAATTATGGGAAAAATAGCATGCTAGTCAGTGAAAACGCTAACAATCCTGATGTGCGTCCTACTAAAAGTATTCAGATGCAAAAATTTTTTTATCAACTTGGATATGATATGACAATCATTGCCTTTATTAAATCACTCACCAGGAGAGAATCGAATTTCTGAAATAACATCCTTCCTATGGTGGAAAGAGACTAGATCCTCCAAAGTGTCTGCGTTCACAATCAAGAAACTTCCATCATTGAGACCTACAGCCAAAGCCTTCCCATCAGGAGAAAAGCAGCAACATCTGCCCCCTGAAAAAAATACACAGGAACTATTCTGTTAAGCTTTCATGAAATAGCTTTCATTCCTCGGTAACCTTCACAAAAGTCATGAATACTTGCTCTTATAATCCTAGAGAAGCCTCATAGTATCTCAGAGTATTTTGGGCTTTTTGGGAGGGGGGGGGGGGGGTTGGGGGGGCGGGGCAGTCAGGGTTTGCAACGGAATACCAAAGTATACTATAGCTAACTTCCATGAAAGTACAGGTGCAGTTACTCAAATCAGAAGATGTGTAATCCCTACTTTCACTTTTTAAATTAATTTGCATTTATTTATTAATGTTATCCATATCACTTTATTTTTCATTACTAATCAAAGTAAAGTTTAATAATTATTCTTTTATGTATTCCTAAAACTGCTCATTGTTCTAGTACCAGGTAGCTGTTGCTTGTTAAAAAGTGCTCTATTTCAGACCCAGAATACGGCATATCCCTTCCTCTCCCTTATCTCTCCATGCTATATAACATTCAGTAAGTAAAATACTTCTCTTTTCTCCCAACACCAACTGCATCAGCTGTGGACACATTATTTTCTGCTAAAATACCAAAAAAAATGCCAAAATTTCTTTTGTCAGCAATTCAGACCATGTTTTATAAACTTCAGACATTCACAACCAGTTTCTTGTTTTTATTTATCCCCATTTGGTTATTTGTACTTTTCTCTTGCTAGCTCTATGATCATATTTCAGCATATGAATTTTTCTTTAAAATGAAGGGAAAAGGAGGATTGTCTGGTGGGCCTCGGACTGGCCCTCACGATTATCAGCATTCAGACCTGGCTCTACCAGCTTTCTTCCATGGCCGTGAATCAAAAAATGATAGAAATGAGAGAAACAGCAGGAGAGAACCAAAACTTAACTAACATCCAGAAGTCTCCAACAGACATTTGACTAACCTGTTCTTTAAAACCTCCAACAAAGGAGGTTTCACAACCACCCTATTTTCTTCAACCTTTCCTCCTTAGGACATGTTTTCCAAACACTTTATTCTCTTGTCTTTCTCCAATTTGTCTGCTTTAATATGTATTCCACCTCAGACCTCATCAGCATAAGTAAAAATGTTCTTGTGTTTTGCATATAGTACTTGTGCTAAAAAGGCTGTGATGTTTTTATAACATCACAATGGTGACTTACATTCAGTCTATTTCCAATATTACTCCCTGGATTCCTTCCTATAGAATACTGTGCATGATTTCTCCTTTCTAACTGAAATTCTTTGCACTTGCCTTCAATAAATTTCATTCTGTTAATTTTGGCTGATTTCTTCAATTTATCAAGATCATTTTGAATCCTATCCTGTTCTCCCAAGTGCTTACAACTTCACTCAGCTTGTTGTCACCTATAGATTTTATACATGTATTCTCTAGTTCCTTATCCAAGTATGAAACAGAATTAGATCCATTAACATCCTCCTGTCTTCAGGGTTTGACAGCAATCCATTTGTAGGTACTGGAGTATTTTTTTCAACTGCTTGTGCATCCAACTTATTGTGATCATCTAGACTGTTTTGATTATAAAAAGTAATGTGGTACAGTGCTAAGACCCTCACTAAAGTTATCTACTACTTCCCCTTAACTATGAAGGCAGCTACCTTGTCTAAGAAGGAAATTAGATTGGTTTGGCACAATCTGTTCTGGACAAACCACATAGGGCAACTTTTATTACCTTGATGTCCTCTACAAAAAAAAAGAAGTTTCAACCAACTGGCATATTTTGGTGAAAAATATGTTGGTGAAAAGTTTCCTGGTAAACTCCAATAATAATTATAGAGCTATGGAGCTAAAATAGCTAATGTACTTTCTGTCAGGTTTCATATTTTTTTCTGGAAGGTCATCTTCACAATTTTAACACCTCCCCCCGCCAAATTGAACAAAATAGTATTGTAACCCTGTGGACTAGCTCAAATAACAATAACTCGGTAATTCACCCTTAATCTTGAGGTTTCTTCCAACAACATCCTATTTCACAGTATATATACATATGAAATATCTTCCAGTTTAAAATGCCTGTAATATTAGATGCAAGATACAGATTTAAGACTGGTTCTTTGTTTTTTTATATTAAATTTAGATAATTTTAATTGCTAACACCTGCAGATAATCCTAAAACCATTTATAAATGTAAATACTTCTTAAAGATATATTATCTTAAGTAGGTTAGGGCTCTATAACTCATTAATGCCTTAACAATGAACTTGTATGAAGTATGAAAAAAGAATTAATAGAATACTAATAAAAGCTAAAATTAAGTAACAATCTCTTCTCATACTAACATCTTACCCTTTTTCAACTTGCGAACAGCTAACATGCAATGGCTTGGAGATAAATCCCATATTCTTAAGGTTTTGTCATCACTTACAGTGGCACAAATAGGTAAATGAGGATGGGTAGCTAGACCCCAAACTTCCCCCTCCATGTGACCCTGTAAAAACAAAATTAATCAAGTACTTTATTGTGCACAACTATACATAAGGAAGTTATAAACCTATGTATAATAAAGAAAAGCTCCCAAAGAAAACAATCTAACATAGTAATCAATACAAAATATCCTAAAAGTTAAAAAGCTGCTGATTAAAATGCAATTTTAAATTATACTAAATAGTATTTGGGAAAAGACCCTAGTGAGAAACTGAGCATTGGCCTGTTTTGCAGCATGTCAGAATAGATGAACATATTGTTTCCTTCTAATAGTCTGCAAGCTAGGGCTGTGCAAGGCTTCAGTCATTAATTCGCTTCGGAGGAGATTCGGTCCGATTCAGTGGCCAAATCTCTGAATCCGAATCAAATCAGGAGACCCATTAATCTCTCCAAATTGAATAGGAATCCTCCAAATCAATTTGGAGAGATTTGACAATTTGGCCATAGACACAGCTTTATATGTTTTTTTCTACGTACCTCGAAGTACCGGGCATGGCTCGTGAATGCTGAGATGGTGGGGCAGATGGAGTGTCCCACGGGAGTGCAGGGTGGTTCCCAAATCACTTGATGGTGGACTCAGACGTGGACCAGAAGTACTTCTGGGTCTGCTGTGAGCATGTGGAGGACCTCCCATCCCCTGGCTCAGCAACAGGTGCCTCCTGGGTTTGGAGGGGCACCTGGGGTTCCCCCATGGCTGATCGCTGAGCCAGGGAGGCACAGGGGCTCCCCTGCATGCTGAGTGGTGGACTGAGAAGTGGACCATGGACCGGAAGTATTTCTGATCCACTTCCGGTTCTGCCGTTGAGTGTGTGTGGGTCCTCCCCCCAGCCGCACTCCTGTAGGAAGCTCCATCTGCCTCACCATATCAGTGTCCATGAACTGTGCCTAGTACCTCAGGGTACGTAGAAAAAAAACATATAAAGCCATGTCTATGGCCGAATCTCTGGTTCTCTGAATCAGAATCGAATCTTCAGATTCAGATTCAGCTGAATCAAATTGGAACAGCGATCCAAATCAGCAAATTGAATCACTGTCCCCCAAATCGGGCTGAATCTGAATTGAATACTGCCTGCTTCATACACCCCTACTGCAAGCTTCATTAACAAGTATAGTGCTTATGAGCTCATGTCAATTTTATTTGTTTTTTTTCTACTTGTGACAAACTCTTTCAGACTACCACATTCTAGGAAGGAAATTAAAACAATAAGAAATGTGTAATTACAATTTAAAATATACCTGAACCAGCAGAGTTATTGGTCCACTTTTATCCACCTCTAGTATTTCACCATTTTTTGTGCCCACTAAAATATGACCATGTCCTAATGATATGGCTCGTATAGAGGGGTTATCTTCTAAAAGGAGACCTAAAACATTAAAATTTTAAAAGGGAAAAACTTTAATTCCACAACTATATGCAACTTATTTTAAGAGTATCTTTTTATAAATACATACATTACACCCAATATAAAACAGACCTCAACACTGGTCCTTTTAGTAAAACCTGGCCTACTTGTGTAGATTTAACACAGTAGACCATTTCAAAATATTGCCCTCTTTGATGGTTATTACAGGTTCTCCAAACAATCAGGTTCCCCATTTTTGTGTCTTATCCTTCCCCAATAAACCTGATACATAAAACAACTATCAATGAGTCTTAAACTTATTAGAACCTCCTTAAATTTAATTGAGGAGAGCAATAACTTTGCTAACTAACAGGCTTCCTGCAAACCTCAGTGAATGACATTTTTATACGCTGAGATAATTTGGTATCTAACAGGTTTCTATACAACACTTAACTACAGCACCTTAGAGCAGAGTATATTTATAAAAAGGGTTAAACAATAATGGTTGGTATAAGAGTGATGTTGTAGCCACAACAGTCTAGAAACTATGCAAAAGGCAATGATTTCTATGGGTAATACATTTTATTGGACCAACTGTATAGATGGGATAAAGTTAGACAAACTTTCAAATGCAAAACGTGCTTTCTTGGGTGTGATCACAAGGGCTAGAGACAGACATTCAAAAAGCCTGAGCCTAAACTGATTCAATTCTTGCAGGCTAGTCTGCCCTGGTTAAGCTAAACAAATTTGTAACTGTACAGACATCCCCCCTGGACTGGAAAAATGCAGGCACATGCCTGCAGTGACTCAGGCTAGAAGCCGGGGGGCACTACAGCAGCCCTCCCTTCCTTTGCACAATGCTGAGGGCCAGTCCCTGTCAGGACAGTCTGATTAGGGAGGGGTTCCTCTTCTCTTTTGAGCAGCCCAGCAGGGAATTGATAACACAGAGTTTATCACCCCTAACACTAACTCAGTGTTTATCACCTCATTACAAAAACAACAGAGGGACATTACCAGCTACCTGTTGATTCGGCCTTTGTCCCATCTGCAACAGCACAGATTGTAGCCAGCATGTGGCCTGCTAGCTCATGCTAAGAGGTGTCTGTGTAAGGCAGAGGAGAGGGGGCAATTCCTGTTTAGCAGGGAGTGGTGTGGGGGAAGCCAGGCAGCAGCCTGCAGTCTCTGCCAGAGCTGCAGGCAGGGAGCAGAGAGGAGGGGCCAGCTCTGCTGTGGAGCAGAGAGCCCTGCCCAGCCCAGAGACCATGCTGGGATGCTGAGGGAGTCTGGTTTTATTTAAACCAACAAGGGATCTGGGACAGACATTGCATAAACTGGTTTGACCCAAATCAGTTAAGTCTACATTCAACCACGTTTATCTCAAACTGGTTTCAGCCATTTTCAAACTAGTTTATGTACACTGAACATTTGTTCTGTTATAGGCTTAAACCAGTTTCTGATTGCTTAAACCGGTTTAAGTGATCAGACTCTAGCTCCTTGGCTAGGGTTTGTGTGTAAAGTCTGTCCGTAGCCAAGGAGCTAGGCATAGCGTAGTGAAGAGCATCAGAGGGAGCTCTACACTATGATATATATTAATGCTCAGAAGATGTAAATTTTAAGGGAAAAGACAGAAATAAATCTCCAAACAGGGAAACCTATATATATATATATATATTAGATCCAGCCAGTAGCAAAAAATAGGAAAAATCTGAAGGATGAAAAAAAAGAAAAATAGCCTTATGCAACCCATATGAAAACAAACCAAAGAATGACAGAAAAAAATATATTCTGCTACCTTCTTTATGTCTCTTTCTTCTACACAGCAGACCAGACTGACATATTAGCTGTATGATCAGACTTGCTCATAACTGTTTATCAAATAACTACGTTTTATGGCAGGGGCGGGCAATTATTTTATGTGAA
Source organism: Crocodylus siamensis (assembly GCF_052110815.1). Classification (NCBI taxonomy): domain Eukaryota; kingdom Metazoa; phylum Chordata; order Crocodylia; family Crocodylidae; genus Crocodylus; species Crocodylus siamensis. The sequence goes on from NC_143396.1 coordinate 263,786,552, forward strand.
GGGCTGCTTACTGAGTTTTGGCAAGCTGCCGAGGGTCACATTGGGAGTCACACTCCTTGATAGGTGCCCTGCCCCCTAGACACTTTCTTGTGACTGGAAGCCCTGCCCCCTGATCTTCAACCTTTGCCACCAGAAGTCTTTCCACTTGCCCCCAGAAATACTCCTTTCAACAAGGGTTTTTCCCATCTCAGAACCAGAAAAATACCAAACTTTATTCTAAAAATCAAACATCTACAACATTCATTAATTTGATTTCCTGATATAGATGCGTTTGCATAGTGTACATAGTAGTGATTGCACAACAGCTCACACTTGTATACTATGGAGGGTAGGGGGCTGTTAGTGTGTGGATATGTGGGGTGTGGGGGAGGGTGTGGATGTGAGGGTGTGACTCTGGGGTGAGGGAGCATGTAGGTGCATGTGTGGATATGTGGGGTGTGGATGGCTATGGGGTTTGTGGGGTGTGTGTGGGAGGGGTGGCAGGGGTGAGCAAAGGGGGTCTGCATGTATGGCAGTGCAAGAGGGTGTGTGGGTACATGTGGGACTCATCCTATGAACACCTTCCCACTCCAGCCCCATGCTCCCACAGTCTGGTGATGCCACCACGTGGTGCTGCAGCAGATGTGCAGGGAAGCAATGAAAGATGCAGCAGGCAGAGACTTCTGGTTGAGGGGACTAGGGTAGGAGGGGGCTGGGGATGGAGTGGGGCCAGGTTGGCCTTGCTGGTGAGTGCTGCTGGCTTCCCCTGGGTCCTATTGCCCCTACCTCCTATCATCTTTGATAGGCAGCCAGGAGCAGATAAATGCACATTTTCTAAATTTTTAGTGGCTCCACTGGTCAGACGGAATGGCCTGGCAGGCCGGATCCAGCCTGTGGGCTGTATCTTGCCTGCTCCTGTTTTAACCTGACATTGCTATCATAAAACTATTTGCAAATTTGGGTCAAATTGATTGAGTAGTTTTCACCTGAAAAAAACCTAGGGCTAGTTGTTCACAAAACCAGCAGAAAAGAATCCTCTTCCCCTCCTCTCCATCCTCTACCTTCCCTGCACTAGGCCCATACTTTATTCCATAATTCACTAAAGTTCTCAATCAGGTTGTGGAAAATCTTCTCTCTCAGGGGATTTTAACCCGTATCTCCCATCTCTCAGGGACTGCTCTGGCTACTATACTACAGGGTATGTTGGAGTCTATGAATTTCTCCCACTGATAGTGTTTCAATTTGTATAAATGATTAAACATCACAGGAGCAGGGCCCAAAACTCCGTTGTCCCACATATACCTGAGTGTCCTAACTCCTGGGTTAGAGACTAATTCTCTCATTCACTCTGTCTGAATATTTAAGTATTTTATACAAAGTGAAACAGCTCTAGCAGAAAAGACTAATAAAACACTACAAAACACCCTGTAGCTTACTGGTTAGGACGTTCAGTAGTAGGTTCAAATACTCAGTTCATCCAAGATCAGATTCACTCTGCCCAATTCAGAGCAGGAATCTGAACCAAGATGTCCTACATCTTACATGAACATCTTTATCACTAGGCTACAGTCAAAAAAAGAAACAAATGCAACTAGACCCACAAGTTTTCCCCCAAATTTTAAATTTTCCTTTTGTAATATTTACCGCAACAAAATCTAATCTCCTCCGATTGTGAAGAAAGACAATTCTATAGAAACAACTTACTAAAAAAAGTGTTTAAAACACAGACTTAAACACAGAGTATAGGGTGATGTACCATAAAATGACCTAATTCCTCAAATCACCTTTAGAGCCAGGTGCCAAAGCAGCTCGTTTGATGGCATAGGTTTTGAGACAGCGTTCAAAGGTATCATCCCAAAGAGCCACTACCCCATCTTTTCCTCCTGTTACAAATCCCTGCCAAAAAAAGACAGGTTAGTATTTTTTAAAGATTGTCTTTACTCAGTGTTACAATGATATTGCCACATGCAATACTGTAGTTGTAAATTCACAGAATCTTCAAAAGTTGAGATGGAAAACACTTATTAAATTACCCAGTCCTTCTCCCTGCCAATGCAGTGTAGTATTCTCCAATACATTTCCCATTCTCAATTTAAAAGTCGTAAGCAATAAAGCCTGCATTTGCCACGCTAGGAAAATGACTTAACTGCCTAATATATTCATTGTCAGGATATTTTTCCTGATATTCAGCCTAAATCTTCCCACTTACTCCAAGTGACAATTAGTGCCTCATGTAGTAACATTTTTCCCCTTGAGATTTGCACCCTTCAAATATTTATGTATGCCCATACTGTATTATGATCAATGAATACTAGGTATCTAGTGAGTCAGAAGTACAGTTAGTGTTGGTAGAAGTAATGTTTTTATTTTTAGAATCTTTGTATCCCAAAATTAATGACAGAACAAGGAGCAATGGTCTCAAGTTGCAGCAAGGGAAGTTTAGGTTAGATATTAGGAAACAGTTTCTCACTAGGAGTGTAGTAAAGCAGTGGAACAGTACCCATCCTTGCTCCATCCTTGGAGGTTTTCAAAACAAAGCTTTGACTGGGATGCTGTAGTTTGGGATGATCCTGCTTTGAGCAGGGGGTTGGACTAGATGACCTCCAGAGGTCCCTTCCAATCCTAATTTTCTATGATTCTATGATTCTAACACAGAATTGAGGGCTTCTGTATCAGGGTTCAGTCATATGCCATCCTGCGTACCGTGGCCTTAATCCAAAAAAAATCATAAGATTGTGCCTAATTTAAGCATTAGAAAAGTTCCATTGCTACAAAGAGAATATTTACCTAAATTTAAGCATGTGTTTACGTACTTTTCTGGATCAGGTACTCAGAAATTTACATAATTTAACCCGTCATGTTTACTACCGATCAGATTATGGCCTCACTGCAAAAGGATTAACTAAAAGTCATTTAAATTATGTTGTTTTCTCACTATTAAATCTCTTGGTACAATCCTCAAATATAGAGGTCAAATCAATGCGTCTTATACTCAGTAAATATTTAACATCACAGGCTAATCTATCTACATTCATGGTGCTATATAAATAGCATCTTATTCTTGCATAATCTTTCACTGGACGCAAAGTGCATTTTACAAAGCAGATCAGCATTCTTATCCCCATTCAATATTAGCTATATTTATGTACACTAAACTGTTATTTAAAAGATGGATCATAGGATAATATGGTGCCATGAGTTGTTGAAAATGTTATCATTCTCCAGTTCTTCATACATACTTATCTTTGAAAGTTAGGTGTTCCCCCTTAGTCTCTCAAAACACACAAAAGTATAAATCACATAGGTATATTACTTTTAGCGCAGATACATTTTTTACATTTACTGTAAGAGTAAGAAGGCTGTACTCTAAAAAGGATGAGAAACATTGCACTAAATTACAAAATAAATAAATAGCCCTGGATATGGGCTTCATAATCTTCTTCAACAACATGACTAGAGTAACACACGTTTGTGAATTTGAAGAGGTAGAGCTAGCTGTATCTGAAGTTTGTAGTTTGTGACATTTGTCTTTAACAAGAATAACTTATTATTGGTCTCTTGCCTGCACTTTATAAGGGAAAGCATGTTTCCCATAAACAACATCATAATTCAGCAAGAAACTTGTGTTACAAATTTTAAAAAATCAGTTTTATCTTAAAAATTTCTACTTCCTATAACCAAACTGATAAGGCACAACAAAAAATAAGAGTACAGCCCTTTCAGTTCAGAAAGGCACGCTTTACTTTTAACTTGTGTCTGTCTATTCCAGATCACAACGTTTTTGTTTACAAATAAGACTTGTACCAATATATGGTAAGTATTCTGGATGGAAGCGTGATTTTTATTTATTTGTTTTACTAAGAAGATTTGTGCTACTACATCCCCTGGGGTGAACACAGCTATAACAGCATAAAGGTGCCTTATACTTGTATATCTTACTCTTTCTGCCCTAAGGGAATAGCTGTGCCAGTAACAAAAGCAACATATACAAATATAAGCGTATCCAAGCCAGATGGCTTGTTTTGGTTTAACTTTACAAGTAGAGTTAAAGGGATATAATTTTCTAGTGGAGGTAAGGCCGTACTGTATGTTGACACCACAGTAATTTTCAATTAGTATTCCATAAAATTCAGTAGCCAATACAAATAAGGAAAATATACAAAGGATGGAGTTAAAATGTTTATTCCATTTTCAAAGTTTCTATGAAGTTCCCAAGTTTGAAAGAAATTTGCTACATAGAAAGGGGGAAAAACTGTGAGAAATAGTAGAAAGATTTGAGATGTGCTCATTGTATATAAATCAAGCTTCAGATCAACATCTTCTAGGCAAATTTCATTCTACTCCAGTCTGTAGGGTTAAGTACAGACAGTCAAAAAGCTGAGACTGAATTGATTCAATCTTTGCAGATTAGTCTAAGCTGCATACATTGAACCAATAAGCAAGTGAAGACATTCACTTTTGATTCAAGAAATGCAGCTACATGCTTCCCAGCTTGCTAGGAACAGGCAGCTTGGGCCCAGGCTAACCCGCCCACCCTGCAAGGGGTGGTTTGCAGAGGAGGTGCAAAGCATCCTGGGATGTTGGGGGACTGAGAGTTGACAAATCTGGAGGGGATCTGGGACAGAAGTTCAATAAATCAATTTAACCTAAATCAATTAAGTCTGATACTACATCCATCGAGGTTTATCTTACACTGGTTTCAGACGCTTTGAAAGAGGTTTATGTACACTGAAGTTCTGTTGTGTTACAGATTTGAACAGGTTTCCAATCACTTATACCAGTTTATGTGTAATTTATGTCCCTAGCCTATGTAACAACAACGTAGCTGATATATGTTTTATTCAATGCAACATAACAGAATTCCCACTCCACTAATCAAAAGAGGAACCCTGATATCCCCTTGGGCCACAGAAAGCCCCCCACTTTTACCTGTTTTATTCACTCTCAAGGTGTAATGACTAGGAATAACTTAACATAGGAGGGCATGCCACAACAAAATCAGCCAAAATGTCACCACAACATAATAATTTGATATATTTGGTCTTTCTACAAGGAGGTGGATGAGTTTCTAAAAACTCAGCATGCCCATATCTTTCTGACCTGAAAGTAGGCTACAATTCAGAACTCCAGTTCCATCATAGTAGACAATTGCGTTCTTGTTAGGTTTAGCCATGAAGGGAATCTTCTTAAATCCAAATGACATCTCAATTAATATCCCAGTGGTTCACTTACTTTTTCTAATGCATGCATGCTGAACACTGGACCATCATGTGCTTTGACAGTTTTTATGAGAAACAAATCTCTCCAGATACACACATCCCCAGTGGAAGTTCCAGAGAATGCCATCTCTTCAGTCCAGCCGTATACTGCGCACATCATTGTATCCGTTCTTCCCATTGCACCTATGCAGCCCTTTTTCCCAATCAGTCCTCCCCCTGGTTTAAAATAAAAATACAGAATCAAATGCTTACTCAGCTACCATTTTCATAAGACAATATGGGACAACCTATTCAAAATAATAAATCTCTTTCCATCTACCTTCACCCTTAGGAAAAAAAGTTAAGAGTTTTTTATAAGGCAAAATTTTTGCAATTTCTGGCACTTTTCAAGACAAAATAACTTTACATACTAGTTGAATCAATATTTTAATGTATATACACCCAGGCATATGAACGTGAGAAATAGAAAAAAAACCCCATTCGCTTATGTGGGTGGGCATGTAGATTTTAATATATGCTTAACTTCTATGGCACAGTAAAGGACTTAATGGAGTGGGTCTAAAATTGCATCATTCCCATAAATAACTTCAAACACTAACATTATATTCTTTTTTATGGAATATTTTTGAAGAAAAATTATTTTTGAATTTTAGGTTTAAATCCCACACTTAAAACTAAAAAACTGTGAAATTTTATTACCAATTTTAATATAATAAAAACCTTTGTCTGTCTGTCTGTCTGTCTGTAACACTTTATTCGCACTGTGATTGTTTGTCTCGGCAGCCAATCACAATGCTGACTGAACCAACCAATCAGAGTGCTCCAAAAGTGTTCTGGATAGGAGGCAGTGGCAGCAGCATGGTGGAGCACTGCCATGATGGTGGGGACAGAGGAGATGGAGCGGGAGGAGACAAGGCCCCCTCTGGCCCTGCTCCCTGGAGGTAGCACAAGCTGCTGGACGAGGGGAGAGGGGACGGCGGAGCAAGCTTCCCTGCCCCAACCTGCTCCCGGGAGGTGGCGGAACAATGTGGTGGGTGATGGTACTCCATCCCTGACCCCCACTGTCATTCCTGATGGACAACTGGTTAGCATATTTTAAAAACCACTAATATGCATGTAAAATAGCATTTTCCCCAGGATGTCACAGTGGCAACTTCCACAAATCTGAAGGGTTGCAGGCTGGAAAACCAATGTCTATATTCACAAAATTGTCAGTGCTGCTCTGTCTTTGAGAAAATAGTGCCACCTTAAATGGTAGGACCCAGAACTTTGACATCTTCAGAGTACTGCACAGCACCTCAGTGAAAAAGCCTCTGAACCGGTTTGCTAGCATTTAGTGTTCTTGCTAATTCTGCGCTAAATTATATATTTCAGTATCACATGTGGCCTTAAGTATCAGCAGTGACTCTTTACTTGGAATACGGTAGGACTGACTTATAGCTCAGGGCTTATATTTACATTGGTAACCCTCCTTCATAATGATTAGATGGTATTACCTCTATATGCATTCTTTAGTTCATCTTTGAAAAATATATATGCCTTGGCATCATATGAGTGTTAATATTCTCATGCTTATTGATTACATAGTCTTTTTGATTCTAGTGTTGCTACCAGCAGCATATATTGATCTCATGATCTTTGGCATCACTGTCTTGAACAGAGACTGCAGTATCATTCAGCACAAAGTGGTATATACCAGTCCCAAAAGCATTTCCAGTTGAATGTAGAAAAAGCACATTCTCTATTTTTTCACCCAATCAAATGGATGAAAACTTTTCTTTGGGCTCTTCTTACCATACTCTGAATGCATACCCTGGGGGCTGTGTGTAATCCTCTCCAAAAGGCTCCGTTACTAACCAGGTACCTCATTTTAAACTAACGGCTTTATGTACCTAAATGGCACATACATAACTGTGTAACAGCATTCCTTCACACAATTTGCAAATCAATTTTGTGCCCACAAACTAGAGCACAGCCCCACTGAGCATGCTGCAGGGTGAGACAGAATCACCTAACTACATACATAAGGCCAGGTAAGTCCTGAAATCTTAGCCACAGAAAAACAATGAAAAGGAGAAGGAAGGCCCTTCTGAAACTCAGACTACCATGTAGGGGATGTTTTTCCTTTTAACCCAACAGTCTTGCCCAGAGTGGAAAACCCAGGTTCTAGGCTCCCCTCTGTCAGAAAGGTCTGAACCTGTCTTTCCTACTTCCTATCAAGCCATAGATGAGGCATTATCCAGGTCCACTAAGCAGCCAAGGGAGGGAAATATGCTGGGAGAAGGGAAGAAAATAAGCCATAGGGTGAGAATTCAGTGAAATTCATGCTATCCTGAAAGAGAGAAGGCCCTGAGTTCTAGGAAAATTCCCAGTGCTGTTGATGCATTATATCTAAAGAAGATCAAATTCAAGGTTTAGGGGTTCAGCTTCAAGTGGAAGTCTACGTAACAGTTTGGTAATGCCTAGGCCTTGGCCTGGTGGGAAAAGCACTTTGCTGGGAAGACACAGGTTTAAACCACTTTTGGAGAAGAGAGCCTAGAACTTCTGTCTCCTTCTGTGTGAATGAATGTCTTAACCACTAAGCTTTGGGGTTAAAAGACGGGAGGACCTAGCAATGTAACAATGGGTGGGCAAATAGGACATAAGTCACAGGCACTGCCTCGGCGGGGGAAGGGGGAGAAGAGCAGGGTGACAGCGTATTGGACTGTGGGGTGCTGCTTCAGGAGGGGGCTGCTGCACCTCCTCCCCCTCCACACACTCTGTACCTTTCCTGCAGTGCTACTGGCTCTGACTCCTACAGCAGGGAGGGCAGAGCATCAGTTGCACCACCCATTGCAGCAGCAGCAGCAGCAGCAGCAGCAGCAGCAGCAAAAGGTTCATTGCTGTGGGGGTAAGATGTTATCCTTTTTTTTTTTTTTTTTTTTTTATCTGCCACTGAAAAATGGTGTTTAAATAGTAGCAGAGAAAAGGAAGCAACATCCCCCCACCCTGCAACAGCAAACCTGTAGCACTGTTCCTGTATTGTTTCCTACAGCCCAGCAATTATGCCTGCATGGTGATGCTATTTTGTCAGACGACAAAACAAAATAGGAAAGCCAAGGCTGTGATGAAACTCCAGCTAGCTACAAAAATCAAGGAAAATACAAAGTCCTTTTTTAGATATGTGGGGAGCCAGAGGAAAAGCAAGGGCAGCATTGGTTGCTAAACCAGATGGGGCAACTGACAACTGACACCCAGGAAAAAGCAAACTTGTTAAATGGGTACTTTGCATCAGTTTTTCACCAGTTCCATGGGACGGCCCTGCCCACTAAGGGTCAGGGAGGCCCAGGTGAGGGAGATTGCTTGCCCTCCATCGAAGCTGACCTTGTGAAGGAACACCTTGACAGGCTGGATACCTTCAAGTCAGCTGGCCCTGATGGGTTATGCCCAAGGGTACTCAAGGAGCTGGTGACATCATAGCTCAGCCCCTAGCACAGATGTTTGAGAGCTCTTGGCGCTCTGGTGAAGTGCCCGATGATTGGAAGAGGGCCAATGTTGTGCTTATCTTCAAGAAAGGGAGGAAAGTAGATCCAGCAAACTATAGCCTGACCTCTATCCTGGGGAAGGTCTTGGAAAAGATTATCAAGGAGGCCATTCTTAACAGACTAGCTGATGGCAATATCCTGAGGGATACCCAGCATGGGTTGTTGCGGGTAGGTCTTGCTTGACCAATCTCATTTCCTTTTATGACTAGGTGACTTATCACCTGGATGAGGCGGTAGAGACCGATGTTGTATACCTCGACTTTAAAAAAGCTTTCAATCTGGTATCCCATTATCACCCCTTGGCTAAACTGTCTAACTGCGGCCTTGATGTCACCATGATCCATTGGCTGGGGAACTTGCTCTGCAATAGGAACCAGAGGGTGGTGGTTGGTGGGAGCCAATCGTCTTGGTCCGCTGTGACCAGTGGGGTCCCTCAGGGCTCTGTCCTAGGGCCTATACTATCTAACATCTTCATCAGTGATGTGAACATTGGTGTCAGAAGCAGACTGGCCAAGTTCACCGACAACATCAAACTCTGGGGTAAACCATCCAGACCTGAGGACAGGAGGGTGATCCAGGAGGATCTGGACAGACTCATGAAATGGGCAGATGAGAACCTGATGGTGTTCAACACTGAGAAATGCAAGGTTCTCCACCTTGGGAGGAAAAACCTGCACCATGCTTATAGGCTTGGTAGTGCTACGCTGGTAGCACTACAGATGAAAGGGACTTGGGGGTCACGGTTGACCACAAGATGAACATGAGCCTTCAGTGTGAGCAAAATGCTGGCTTGCATCCATAGATGCTTCTTAAGCAGATCCCGGGACGTCATTCTCCCACTGTACTCGGCCTTGGTGAGGCCGCAGCTGGAGTGCTGCATCCAGTTTTGGGCTCCACAATTCAAAAGGGATGTGGAGAAGCTTGAGAGGGTGCAGAGGAGAGCCACGCGCATGATCAGAGGTCAGGAAAACAGACCTTATGACAGGCTGAGAGCCATGGGACTCTTCAGCCTGGAAAAGCCCAGACTCAGGGGTGATCTGGTGGCCACATATAAGTTCATCGGGGGTGCTCATTAGGATCTTGGGGAATGCCTGTTCACCAGAGCACCCCAAGGGATGACAAGATCGAATGGTCACAAACTCCATTGTGACCAATTCAGGCTGGACATAAGAAAGAACTTCTTCACTGTCCGAGCTCCCAAGGTTTGGAATATATTGCCGCTGGAGACAGTTCAAGCACCCACTTTGAACACCTTCAAGAGTAAATTGGATGCTTATCTTGCTGGGATCCTATGATCCCTGCTCATTTCCTGCTCCTGGGGACTGGACTCAATGATCCTCTGGGGTCCCTTCCAGCTCAAATGTCTATGAAATCTATGAAAATCCCAAATTGCGGAAGTGCCAAAAACTGCAGCTGTGTGGCTGCACACATGCCCTTTACACATATAAAGTGAAACAGGGTTTAGCCCAAAGTGTATTAGTTTTTACTGTAAAGGCAGTCCCTTCACAGCATCTGATGAAATAATAGTACGCATCTGTCTGTCTCACAAGACAATTACACTGAGTGAGACATCAGTCCACTGAATGTAAGCCTCGCTTGAAAGATGAAGCAAAGCTGGAGTGACCTCTCCAGGGCAGAAAAGCCCAAGCAGTGCTTAGAATAGCTTATGCTACGCAGCTCTAATTTAGTTAGTCTATAAGGTCTATTATGCTGTTAGTCTATTTATGCTGCCTTCTGCCAGTTCTTGCTATAGTCACCATTCAAAAAACCTGCTACAAATTAATAATTGGCACAGAAATAGCCTGTTGGAGTTTGGGTTCAACTTGACTGATTTCTTGGGCAGTCCATAACTGAGATGACCAGAGTCACCTTTCCCTCGCATTTAAATGTTCGCTGGCTCTTAAGAATTCATCTTCAAAAGGGCTCCTTCCAGGGAAGAAATTTATCTGCATTAGAGACAATGTATCTTTAAAACTATTTTTGATGTCTGAGTATTTAGAGATTCTTTAAAAAAAAAAAAAAAGTATTTTCTTCAGCAAAATAGGTAATCTTACCATTCAGCTCCTTGTGCCTTTTAAGACCTGATGCAATGAAACTCAGAGTACCATACCAAAGATGTTTTTCCATTGCTCAAAATTAAAATTTTTCAGACAGATGAAGCAAGCACATTCTCCCCTTTGGCATCACTTGACATTTATTTGCACATATTAAGTGGTATTTGTTTTTACTGTTCTAGAACTGTTTATTATATACTTTGACATGCATTTAGTATCTAATTATTACGTGTAAAAAATGGACAAAACATTCCAACACAGGTAACATACTTTTCTGTGTAGAACAGTACATCTAGCACAATGGACAGATGACCTTGACTGGGGACTCTGCCACTACCATAATGCAAATTAATTTTTATTATTAATAGGAGTTAGAAGAAATTAACTTATTAACATATACACGTATATATGTCAAAAGCAATATGATAGGCATAATAGTATATTTAATATAACAGAAAATGCCTTAGTTAAAAACTTTAGAAAAAATGTCTTTGCTTACCTGCTCTTCGCCAGAATTTCATGTGTTTAATTCCAGCTGTAATCAGTTTGTCAGGCATATAAGGATTCATCTTAACAACAAAAATCTTATCTTTGCTTCCTCTGAAATAAAAAGGAAAACATTTGGCTGTTTTAATACAAGGAAACTTGAATACATTCAGGATTACAAAAGTATCTGAGGGTCAAGCATTTCTGTTGGTGATACATTTTATTGGACCACCTGCTTGACTGAGATAGATTTGGACAAGCTTTTGAATGCAAGGCTTCAGGTCCTGCCTCCCACATATTTTTCTGGACCATCACAGCTACAATATCATTCCAATATTACCAAGAATATTTTTGAAATTTCTAATTTGCTAATGGCTCTCACAAAATAGTCCTATAACAGTTAGCACTTTTTATTAGAAGAAATAGGGAAGAAAGTCAAACAACTAAAATTCTATATTCCATTTTCATCTGCCTCATACTTAATTTGACTGTTAGTAAATTAGAATTCTGGAGTCATCACTTGAACAATCCACTAGATGGCTCTTTCTTAGTTTAAAAATGTACACATACACAGAAAACTCTATTTCTTCTTTGGGGTTTAGGGATGGGATAGCTAAGCATGAGCCATAATGATTCATTAATACCTGACCTTATCTGGAGTATTTTATTATTCTGAAAATGATTGGAAATTCCCATCCACCTTTTACTGAATTTTTCTGTTATTCTGATTGACAAAAAAAAATAAGTATGACAATATGTATATCTGTTTTAAAACTAAAGTCTTCAGCTGTTCTAAAAAATATCATTTGCTGCCACATGGTACATGACTTTCTATGCTTAGAAGCATATACATATAATGCACAAGTCAAAATCTATAGTTTTGAAAATAAATCTATGCAAGAGAAAATTACTTACAATTTATATTGCTTCTCTGAACATATCAGGGTTTGGACAAACATGAAGTGCTTCAAATTCTGCCCCTTTTTTGAAGCATAAGTGTAGCAAAACTGCTCCAATTTTAACTCTGCTTCATCCAGGGTCAAAACTGATGCAGTTTATTTTACTTGTAATGTTACAGGACCATGCACACACAACAATTACAACACAACAACTGCTGCACTCTTCCAAGCCACAGCTCCCCCTACCTTTTTGAAGCTACTCCACATAAATGTTTGTCTAATACCCTGAAGCACTGCAAAGTTATCTCTGTTTCATCCAAGGTCACTTTTGTATGTTTCTGGCTAGTTTATAACCAGTACTGTGCATCATCGGTCTGCTCAATTTTTACAGTGCTTTAAAGTTGTCCAAAGTGTTATAAATGTTATGTTTGTCTATGCCCTCATTTTGTAGGGCTCTCATTCCTGCATCTCATTTTCTAGTGCAAAAATGGAAAAAACTGGCTTAGATTTTAGTTTCCTCAGGATTTTAGGTTACTGCGTGTAGCAAAAGCAGAACAAGGTACAAAGTGAGCTCCTCAAAAACTATCCTTCAGCAAACTCAGTACAGTATAGAAACTGCCATTATATGTTCTGTTTCCTTCTCAGACTAACTGGAAAGACAATCTTCCAGAATGAAGAGCCAATACAAATACACTTAAAAAAATGAAATTCAGGAAAAAGAAGGCACAAGATAAACACTTCTAAAAGGCTCTAAACAGTACATGATAGAAGACAAATTAAAACTCCATAATATTATATCTTCAGAAATGCTAAAAACAGGTTATTTTCCCTTTCCCAAATAAAATTATCAAAAAAGGATGTCCCAAAAGTAAAAATGTTATACTTAAAAACAATTAGCAGTAACAAAATTAAAGATGCTGGGGTGAATGGTGGGTGGGGTGGTGGTGCAGGTGAAGCAAACACTGTGGGATGGTAGGTGTCTGGGAAATTAGACAGCAATTACGCGTGGTACAACACATCGTTTTACAGAGAAGTCCCTCTTTGAAAAAGGAATATGTTTATAGAAGAGCTGCCATTTTTCTAGTGCTACAAATAGTGTGAATGTATGTGAGCTCATCTTTTGTAGAATCACAAAGGAATATATATAGTGTTACAAATGTAATATCTGTCCATGGCCTGTGTGTATATGGAGTAGAAAATATAGCTACTTTGCAGATACATTAATGAAGATATCACAGAAGCAGGTCACGATAAAAGTTTTGCCTTAATAAGAATGAGCCTAGACAGTGACTTCAGATTCAGCCAATCCTGATATTAGCAATACAAAATGTATTCATGTGGTCATTTTAATAATAACATTGCACTGTGAAATTAAATCAAAAGAAATAAAGGGATGAGAACTTCCTGTAGGTTTTACTCTTTGCCAAAATAGAAACCTACGAATGTAGACATTGACACCAGCTGTAGACATTCAAAAAGCCCAAGGCAGAATTGATCTAAGTTAAATGGTTTTCTGTAAGCAGAGTAGTTTAGATCAGTAGCGAACAGAACACACATTTGTCCTTTGGTGGGGAGGAGTAAATCTTAAGACTGGGTTCCACCATTTCTAAGACAGTCTATGTGTGCTGAACTTCTATTCTGTTACGGGTACTGTATAGACAAGTTTCTGATCACTCATACCAGTAAAAGCATAATGTCTGTACCTGGCACAAAAGGAGAGAGAAATCTTACTGGGATAGCTACAGAATTATAGAAAAGTATGCCTGGAAGGGAGTTAAAGAGATCATTTATTCCTAATGTTTTTACTTGATTCGACAAAGTATATCTAAATGGACCCCAGCAGATATTTGTCTAACCTGTTCTTAAAAATTTCTAAGATCTCACAATTTATCTAGGCAGTTTGTTTCAGGGTTTCACCACCCTAATAGAAAGGTTTTTCTTGTATGCAACCTATCTCATCTTTATTGAAAATTAAGCTTCTTTTTCTTGTGTTTCCCCCCATGGCCATGTAGAACAACTGATCATTATCCTTTTTATAACAGCCTTTTAACATGTTGGAAGACTTTTGTGCATCTCCCTCACTCATTTCCATTTTTTCTAGAAAAAACAAATTCAATTATTTCAATCTTTCTCCATATTATCGTTGTACTTATCATTATTATTGTTTTCCTTTAGATTCTCTCTAGTGTGTCTATATCTGCCTTATAGTGCAGTGCCCAAAAGTAAATATGGTATTCCAGCTGAAGTCTCATCAGTGCTGAACAGGGCAGAATAATTACCTTAAGTGTCTTGCATACAACTTTCCTGTCAATACTTTCCAGAGTGAGATTTGCCTTTTGCAGCAACAGCAGCAGCAGCAAAATGTTGACTCATATTTAGTCTGTGATCCAATACAACCCCCAGATCATTTTCTAGCTAGGCACCTACTTAGCTAGATATTCCCCATTTTGTGTTTGTGCATTTAATTTCTCCACCTAGCAAAACCAAGCCCGCCCTCCCCCGCCCCCCTAAAACCAAACAAAACACAATCTGGCAGAACAAAAGTCTTATTAAAATGTGATTCAGATACCAGCTTAGACAACAATCTAGAATGAGTCCATGGTACCGTCATTTCATTGTTAAGTCTGGTATAAGTTGTGTCAGCCTCTAGGGCCTTAAGCTATCTTAAGTCATTAGAAAAAAATATCTCCAACAAAAAGCTTACAAAGAGCGAGTCATTTAGAGGATCTTTCATCAGTCTTTTGATTAATATCCCTTGACACAGGAGGGTTTTTAATAAAGATTTTTAAAAGCTTCAAGCACCACGTGAACCTCCAAGGGAAAAACTGAGATACTACACTGATTCATTTTCAATTAGCATGTAATAGCCCATAATAGCTGCCCAATACACCTGGATGAAGTTTCAGTCACACTCAGACAGGTAAAAAAGACTACACAGGTAGTTTTTTTGAAGGAAGAGCTCCTACTTGAGCCTGACTGAACAAGCATTTTTCAACTGTGGGAGTAGGAGGCTGCGTATTCCCTTAGAAGCCAACTATTGCCTCATCTCCAAAACATTTCTGAGAAACTATAAATTCTACAGAGACAAAAACTATCTGGATGTGAAATCCTTTGCACTGGCTTCCCCATCTCAATTTGGAGAGAAGGTATTTTAAAGCCTGCTCTTAATTGCCTCTGACCCTCCAAGAGATCACAGTAAAATGAAGATTAACTATTACCAGGATGCGATGTAAAAAGTCTTGTCATGTTTCCTACTAGAGTATCGAAGACCACTAAAATTACCTCAGATGGAAATATTCCCTGGGTACAATGAATAAAATGCAGCCATGAGACCTAACATTTATAACACTGTCTAAACTGTCACCTGTTGGTTGTTGGTTCTCCTCTGTACTCATCTGGAAATATTTTCTGGGACAAGAAGGTAATTTGAGCTGTGTAGTCCAGAACTCACTCCACTTGCCTGCAGGCGGCAAATTTAGCTAGCAGGTAATTTATTTTAGGCCCTAATGACTCCATACCCAAGAAGAATAGGGGTTGTTCTTTAACACAGCACAAAGCAGCATCCTTAGCCAATCATCCTGGGGGAGACACACACACACACACACACACACACACACATATATATATATATATATATATATATATATATATATATATATATATATATATATACACACACACATACACACACACACACACACACACACATACATACACACACACACACACACATACACACACACACACACACACATATATATTGACTAATTTCATAGTAATAATCATCTATCATCAAGAATGTCATGGAGCAGATACCAAATCAAAAAAGCAAGACAGAGTTGGGGGTGATATTCCTTTAAATCAAAGCTCAGATTCTAATGATTGAAGAGCATTCCCAAGTGCTTCCAAAATTCATGTCTAGAGCACACACCAATTCAGGTTCATCTGAGATGCATATTGGCATTCAGAATAATTATCTTGACTTTTTGCCTCAATACAGATTCAGTTCCTCAAGATCCAAGGTCACCCTGTCTTTTTTGTTACTCAGAACTCTATGGAATAAACCCCTTTCTCTCTCTCCTCCAGTGGTACTGATTTTACAGTTTCTTTGCTATAAGAAACAGGATTGACTGTAGCATCTCTTCTTGATACTGAGCCCAAATGTATTCTTAGGGGAAAAGAACAGAATCTGGAAGACTTCCTGAAAAGCACTTGTAGGGAGACAGTATTTCCTTATCTGATAAGCTCAGTTCCACCTACCTCAAATACCAAGTTCCTGAATATGTCAAGGAGCCATGGCTTGGCAGAACTCTTCACTTCATTGGTGAAACCACCTTAGTTGGAAGACAAGTTTGGACTGACATAAGGAACATCAGAACTGAGTCCTCCATTCACATATTCTGACTGACTCTGGCTGACCTTGTGCTGGAGTTATGGGAGCCTCCCTGAGGTACCTGAAGAAGGGCTTGTTGGACCTCCCCATATTTCTTCAACACTTGGAATTATATTTGTAGACATATCTGGTACTCCTGTTCCTCATGATTGACTCCAATGCACATACACACCAAATATGGTCATCAGTTTTGAACAGAACAAGTTTGAAAATACTCAGTAGTCATTTTCTTTCTTGTATGCCAAACCTGAAATAAAAAAGGTACCAGTACGCCAAATAGAATGCTAAACCAATAGACCAAACAAGTGCTCAGCAGTAGGTTCAGTGCCCAACTGAGAATGGTATCTTAGTACTTACAGTTTAGTACCTAAAAGCTTTGGCTTTGAAGTGCTAAAACCAACACTGAAACAGAGCTATGGTTCTGGCCAAAAAGGAAAAACAGGTCCTGGAGTACCAAATACTGTACATGCCAAATAGGCCCTGTACTAGTGTGTGATGCCTAAAGAAATGGGCCAAGAGGTCTGCATAAACATACTATGTCAAAAAGAAAAATCCAAAGTACCCAAGGCAAAAGACCTCAGGAAGATCATAATTTAATAAATGTACAGGACCTAACTGGAAGACAGAGTTAGATCCAAGTAGGGCTGTCTAACATGTTTCATTGGTGTGCACAATAAGCACCGACTAAAAGGTAAGATTGGCTTAACAAGGGATTAAGACTCTCTGTCATGGAATTAAAACCATTAGCTTTCACCAAGATTGTGTTTGTTAAAGACTCGCTAACATCAGCTGAAGTGCAAAATGGTGCAAACTATTCTGCCTATCAAAACCGTGGAAGTAAAACTATGAATCATTTTTTCTCTGCTGAGCAAAAGAACGTTGTGTTGATTCCATTTCATTTTACACAATTAAACAGAAGAGACTCATTTTAAAGTTTGGACCAGCATGGGCTGTGACAAGTATTTTTTTTTTTAACTTCCACACATGGGTCATATGGGTTGTACCCAAATATTTACAGTACTACTGAAGTTTGGAGAAATCTCCAAAAAAGCCCTGATTAAGGGCAATTTGTAATTTTCATAAAAACAAAAATCAAACATCTTTGATTTGTATCAAATGTCTGCAGTGGGAAAACTCCTGTTTTCTGAAGAGATCCCAGCAGTAAATGAAGACAAGAAGCATTAGAAGCTAGTAGTAAAGCCAAGATCTTTGCTCCTGAACTCTCTCCTGACAGCAAGCTGGTGTTCTCTTTTTCCCAAATAGCCACTTAAAAGGTAAGGAATTAAAAATCCTTAAGACGTGTTACAGACAAGCTTATAGACCATCCACTAGGAGAAACCTAATGAGCCAAGAGAACCATAGTTAATTTCTCCATTCTTGGCCACATATTTTAAAGACCAGAAAGGTGGGACCAAATCTGAAGAACTTCAACTGAAGAGAATTTGAACTACCTGGAAAAGATCATGTTGCCTTAGTCAGTCACAACCAGTGACACACACAGTTTTCCACAGCCTCAAAGGAAAGGGTTGGGGAAGGAGGAGAAAGGATCTGCAAAAAGAATTTTATATCCTTAAGAGAAAACAACTGTAATCTTCCAGACCGCACAACTGGAAAGGGATGCAATATGAAAAGGTGCCATTACTGAAGACCTATGATGAGCAGGCTGTGAAAAGGTAAGGCAGATGCCAACATCTGTAGAATACCTAGGAAAGCACTTCAGGTGCAAGCAGCTTGGAAGGTGGATGAAGCCAAGTAATTCCAGCACCAATAATAAGAAAGAGGCTCTAGGTCCAGCGACTACATAAAGGAGAAATGTTGAGTAAATGTACTGCTTCCAGTTGGTGGAAAAGGAATGACAACAATTATGTACAGTCTATGTTTTGAATTGACGGGAGCGATATACTACCTGTGACTAGGCACATGGCAAATACTGGTTTATGTAGTGAGTTTTGAAGAAACTGTTACAAAATGTCCCACATACTCAATTGCACAACAGTGTTAAGAAAACCTCTATAACCTGTCCGTAAGAACATATCTAATTCTTATTTCTGTCTCAACCCCTAACTTTCAGAGGAGTTCCTGTTGATTCTACTTTAGCTACAACTCTGCTCCTGAAAGAGATTCAACATGCCAAAACCACTGACTAGGTGAACTAAAAAGTAAAGATAACTACTCATTTATGTCTTCTAATACTAATTTCTATTTGTACTCATTCTGCACATTACTATTTGAAAATTAATTTTAGTACAGATTTTGAAATAAAGTTGAACTCCTACCTTACTGCTGAGAGCTTCTCTCCTTTCTTCCAATCCCAGAGTACAACAGTATGATTGTCATCTATACCAACAGAAGCCAAGCGTTTGCCATCAGCTGGAAAAGGAAATGTATCAGAGTAGATAAAGTGCATTACTCCTCGATAAGAAACCAGATCATTATATTAATTTAAGGCATATCAAACATTGCATGTAGTGCTGAGAGATAACAGAATACAGAGACGCATAAAATAGAGCACAGTGTACTACATTTAGGCAGAAGTGATTTTGGGAGGGGGGTTGCTTTTTTTTTTTTTTTTTTTTTTTAAATAATGGATAGATTATGGTTAGATGGATGGATTCAGTCCAGTGGACAGGATTGAAGCTAATAATTTCCAGGTTCTACTCATAACTTTGACATGGTCTCAGTGACCTATATTATCTGCCCATCCTGGACTTTTAAGATTTCTGGACAACAAATATTGATTTACCTTTTTTCAAAAATTTGGAAAGGGCAGATAAGCTTGAGCCACATCATTGTCCCGGTGTCTGTCTACACTGGGAGTAAACCTCCACGTTGAATCCTACACACCAGCAATCAGCCTCAAGGATATCCCTCCAATCCTAATTGAGTGATCTCCACGTTCTACAACATGCTGGTCATTACTCTACCAGTAATGGCCTAGATTGACAAAATCTTTAACGTGCATATGGCACCATGAATTTGTGGGTAGATGCTAGTTCTCTCCCTCTACTGAAGAAGGAATGTTTTGGAATGATTGCAAAATGCATTTACAAAAATACCCCTGGGATACTCTCAGGAAATATGAGATATTTCCAAATCTTGATAATTTTGGATAACATCTTGAGACAATCGTGACATATATAATCAGATCTAGCTCCAAGTAAGAAGAGACACTACTTCTCATATTCATGAGTGATATCTTCCCATCACATACATCTAGTTTAAAGCTCCTGAGCTTTCTTCCTGGAAACAGGGTAAAGAGAACAACATTCTGAAAAGTATGAGACAAGGAAGATGAGAAATTCTCCGAGTATCAGAAATTCAAGCCCTACCAGAATGCATCGTCTCAGAATCATGCTCCCTCATACATATGGGATAGGACAGCCTGGTGAACCCAAGCACCATCCCTGAATGCAGCACAGAGTATGGAATCAACAACATGTCAGAAATTGACTTCTGAGGCGCAGAATGCACAAAAGATGCAAGTGATAAGGGCTCCTTACCATGGCAAAATAAGAAAAGAAAGAGAAAACGATATTTCTTCCAAAGAACAGACATGATCCAAGTCTCTCAACTTATACTCTGCCATGGGTGGATCTCACCCAAAGTACAGACTGCAGAACCAAAGTTAAATGCATGTGACGTTTCTGACAGAAAAATATCCCTGCTCACAATGCCAGGAGGACTCCTGATTCTTGTGACTAAGAGTGGCTCAGAGAGAAAAGAAATGATCAGATGCCCACATTTTTTTTTTAAATCTTCTGTGGTAGTTACTTTATAGGACCTTGGCTCAATAAGAGCTTCGATAGTATCCTTTTGCCATTGTTTTGTACGACTGCTGGATGGTTGAACTCAGACCGTCTCCCCTATGTGGAGAGACCTCAGGTTTTTGGCTCCTCTATTGTAATACGCTGCCTGTCTGTCCTGACATACTCTTAGAAGCCCCTCTGTGTTTTCTGCTTTCCCTCCACTCAGGTTCAGCAGGCTGTCCCTCATAGAAAGTAGCCTCCTCAGCTTCCTTTATGGGAAGTAGTGGTTGTTTGCCCCCTCAGTGTCTGTGCAGGGCTGCTCTCAAGTCCCTGACAGGGGGTATTGCAATAATCCAGCAAAGCCAAATGAGGATCATATCATCCTTTGTGCACTCTCTATTAGTTCTAACAGCTGATCCTGCCTGCCTATTGCTTTGTGGATATCCTGGAAAAGAGTTTTGTGACTGAATTCCCATTTTGTGCTAAAGCTTTTGAATTCCTCTGCTGTATATTGTGGCCTCTCAATACAAGGTACTGAGTATGTCATACTTGACAAAGTGTGCCTTCAGCATCCCCATTACTTCTCTTGTTTGACTGTTCTCTGGATAGTCTACCTGCCAAAAACTGGAGTAATATCTACCGTGACCTATACTATAGTTTCTATCATTGAACACAACAGGCACATCCAGGCAAGCCCATGTGCCTCCAATGTCAGGGGTCAAAAAAACCCACTCTACAGAACAGCACAGCAAGACACAGTCCTAGACCATGCCAGGAGCCAGCAGGGAGTCAGTCCTCCAAAAGAGACACTCTAGTTTCCTGCTGCTATCCAAGGTGCGTGTGTGGGGGCGGCGTTTATGGGTGTGGGTGGCTGAGGGGTAGAAGGGGGATGATTGGGGGGTTAGGGAATGGCAGGGGGGATGTCCCTGGGGCTGCAGGGGGTGAGGACCTGGCCCAGACTGGTGCGGCTTGCTAGTCTGACTTTGCACCAAAGCGGGTCATACAGCTCTGGGAGGCATGTACAGGAGCCATGCCTCCCAGAGCTGTGTGACCTGTTCTGGTGCAAAGCCAGACTAGCGAGTCGCACCAGTCTGGGCCAGGTCCCACCACGCGCCACCTCCCTGCAGGGACAGCGGGGCAGAGGTGTGCCGGGTCTTGCCAGCCCTGGGGCCCCTCTGCCACCCAGCCAGGCCGGTCTGCTCCAGTCCCCCAGCCAGGCATGAGAGGGCCTCCAGGGCTGGGCATGCAGTCCCGGCATGCTGCGCCAGGTCTTGCTGCCATGGTACTGGCCTGGCCAGACAGCAGAGGGTCCCCAAGGCCAAGAGGACCCGGCTGGGCCCGGCATGTGGTCCCCAAGAGCTGGAAGCTGGCAGCAACAGGCTCAGAGCGCCCCACTCCTGCTGCTGCTGCAAAAAGTAAGTTATGGACCCTAGTAGGTGTGGGGCAATTGCTGGGAGGCGGGGGCCCTAGGCAGCAGGCCTGGGTCCCTGTGGGGGACAGGGGGGCCTCCAGGGGAGAGCTGGGGCCCTGTGGGGGGGGGGCATTCCGTGTGCTGTGGGGGGGCTGCACCCTGTGGGGGCCAGGGAACTTACCTCTCCTGAGCAGCCCCTCCACAAGGTCCCCCACACCCACAGTCCCCCCAGAAACTGCCCCACACCAACCCACATCCCTCCACATACACCCCCACCCACCCCCTTCCTGCAAACACCATGTCCCTCCATCTCACACCCATCATGTGGGAAGAAAACCAAAAGCACACAACACATACAGGTATTTAGAATTTATTTTAATCATGATGATAGAGACACTGGTAGGCTTCCAAACTGCTTTAACACTCTAAGTATACCAATAAAGCATTGCCCAACTGATCGCATTCTCTTTCTCGGGGGTCGTGCATGCGTGCATGTGTGGTCTTTTGCTTTAGTTGTGGAAGAACATGGATTTTGGGGTATTTTTAAAAATGGATTTGGGATGCTGCTGCAGCAGTCCAGCTTGCACAAGGGGTGGTGTCCCCAGGTACCTAGTGGCTGGGTCCCAGAAGCTCCTGAGAGCGAGTAGCCCTGAGCTGCTTGCCAAGGCAGGTTTCTGTACAGATAGGACCAAGACAGGGCAGCTTTTTATACTGCTGGGGACAGCACAGGTGCTGGCCTCGGGCTCTAGATTCCCGTGGCTGCAGATCTGGGAGAAGCCAGGCAGCGTTATTTTGTCCCAATTGGCACAATTTACTCCACAACAAAGCGCATGCCTGAGCATATGCACTGAGGCAAAAAGCCCCGGCTCAAATTTGCACTGCTTCTATTTGAGCTGCTGCAAGCACACATGCTTGTATGTGTGGACACGCCCAAACAGGTCTGTCCCAATCTTTTTTCAAGGTCATGTTGGGATGTCAAGAGGCTGCAGCTTTTCCTCCTGTCTCCATGCTCTTTGCACTCCTCACACTGCTTCATGTAAATCCTCATCTGGAAATTCATGCCTGGCTAGTAGACACACTTCCAAGCTCGCTATAGGCACACCTCTACTCCCAGGCATGAAATGTGTTCTTTTCATGATATCCTGTCTCAAATCGGCCAGGATTAGTGTTCTGTCACCTTTAAACAACATCCAACCTTGTGCACAAAACTCATCCCTAACCTGTCAGATGAGGGAATGACTTTCTGGAGCACTTGCTCCTTGTGGTCTGGCCACCCATGGAGTACAGTTTATATCAATTTATAGCCCTTCACTTCTGTGCTCACTCATATTGCCTGGAGACTCTTTTTGGAGACAGGGAGATATTGTAACAAATTGACTAATTTGATTTTCTACTCCACAGAGCCACATGCGGTGTACTCTGGAACACAGGCCTTGCTCAGAGTATCTGCCACTAGCAGGGACTTCCTAGGACAGTACCTGACATTCGCATCGTAGCACTGGAATCACAATAGCATGTGTTATAGTTGCTTTGGTGTACTCTAGAGATTTGTCTTCTTCATAATGTGTCCCAGTGGCTTGTAATCAGAATGTACATTCACCTTCTATCTTAAGGTGAATTGGTGAAATTGTTTCATTTCAAAGAGCACAGCTATGAGTTCCTTTTCTATTTACATAAACTTTTTTTCTGTATCAGTCAAGGCTCAACTAGCAAATGCTACAGGTTGCTGGTTCTGCATTAATATTGTTCCCAGGCTGCCTTCTGAGGCATCATATTGTAGTTGTAGTTGCTCTGCTGGGTTGTAATACTTCAAGATCAGTACCTCACTTACAAGTATCTTTATTTTTTCAAAAGCCTGCTCCTGGGCTTCTGCCCAGTCCCATGCTGTTTTCTTGTGTGTTAGCTGCCTTAGAAGTTCACAAGCCTCTGAGAAGTATGTACAGAACTGGAAAGATAGTTAGCCATGCCTATAAATCACTGAACTCCCTTCACATCTTTTGGTCTGGACATTTCCTTAATGGCTTTCAATTTCTCAGGTCATGTCCTTAATGGTTCTCAATTTCTCAGCTATCTATCGTCCTGCTGAGGTCAAAAGGGGACATCAGTTCATCTCAGCTTTGGCTTGTCTGGGTTCAACTTAATAGTCTGCTCCCTACACCTGTTTAGGAGCTGTCGCAGCTTAGCATCATGTTCGCTATCTCTGCCTTCTACAATAAGGATTTCATCTGCTACAATTCTGATTCCTGAAAGTCCCCTTAGTGCCCAGTTTGTGCTGGGATAGCTGAGGCAGGATTGACTTCCATGGGCATTTTTACTCGGTAGTATCTGCCAAAGGGTACTGCAAAGATTGTCAGATGGCTTGAAGGCTCATCTAGCTAGATATACCAAAACCCATTTCTCATTTTACAAACTGTGAACAGTTTTGCCTTCAACAGAGTTCAGGCAATGCGTCCTTGAGAGTGGGCAATGGATAATGGATCCTTTTCAATGTCCTGTTAAGAGGATTTGCATCTATACAAATCCTCAGTTTACCAGGTGGTTTTCTTACCACTACCAGGTAGCTTATCCAGTTGGTGCTTATTTCCACTGGTTTA
Organism: Crocodylus siamensis; assembly: GCF_052110815.1. Taxonomy (NCBI): domain Eukaryota; kingdom Metazoa; phylum Chordata; order Crocodylia; family Crocodylidae; genus Crocodylus; species Crocodylus siamensis. The sequence continues at coordinate 263,810,857 of NC_143396.1, forward strand.
ATAAAGTCCCTTCTTCTTAGGTGGGTTTGCTCCTCTGAATGGCTCTACCAGGGCTATAGGTACTCTGCATTTTGTCAGTCATACAGGCTGTACTTAAATCTGTACTTGTATCTGTTATAAATTGAGCTTAGCCTCTAGGCAGAGCCGTCCCTAGCGTATGGTGAATTGGGGCAACCACCCTGAGCCCCACGCTTTGGTGGGGCCCCACAGAGCCGGGCGGAGCAGCCACAAAATAGTTCTGTTTCCCTTGCCCAGGCACCTTTACTGGTAAACAGCATTTTTCTTGCAGTCTTTCGTGTCACTGTCTGCAGTACCCACACCGGGGGACTGCATTCTCAGTTTGCCTATCTTTGTTCAGTCCCCTACGTTGTTTTTAAACTGAAGGTATGTACATGTTTTGCATTTGCAATTATCTTGGTTCTTTCCTTAGATAATACAGCTCCCTGTGAAATTCAGAGGTATTTGTCCAGAGTCAGATCAGCCTCTTGCAACAATCTCTCAGCTTAGAATCAGATGTCCCACAAATAATTCCATCTCTAATAAGGGAGTCTGTGATCTTTCCAAAATTACATATGGATGTCAACATTTTCAGCTCTGTAACACTTTTTCTAGATCCTGATTCCAGGTAAAAACAGCAGTACATTTCCATAATCTCTGGGGTCACAGTATTCACCAAAAAGCTCTCAGTTCTCTGCCATTTATTCCAATGAGGTAATGGAAAAGTTTTACCTTCATTTTCTCATACCAGTCTACCATTATCAGCTGTGTGTACAAAGTCAGTTCTTCCTTCCATTGCTTTCATGCTGCTGCCAGGTTCTTTGACTGGAAATCCAAACGTGCAAATGGTCTGAGTCTCTCCATGATACCTTCTCTCTTTGCTGTGTAGGTGATACTTTAAATCACACACTCTTTGCTATTGTTCTTGCCCACTGCCACTATGTTTCATGCACCAGCACTCTGTGCAATAATAAAGGGACTCCATTTGGACTGCAAGAACTTGAAGTGCTGTGTGCTCAGTGGTGCTGCTTGCCTTGCAGTGAGGTGCATTGGATGCTCCAAGCTACTGTGAAATTCCCCCAGCACATGGAGCTTCTTGGTGTCACCTTCCAAATCATCCACTTATAACACTTGTTCCAACTTACAGGTTATTACACCCACTCACATTTAAATTGAGAATCATTATACAGTGAAAGCTATGTTAACCAGAATTTTACAAACTGGAATACTCTAGCCAGAATTTCCAATATCTCCCAATACAAATCCTCACTTCAGCAACCAGAAACTTTGCTGACTCTATCCAGCATGCGTATCAAGTAATGTTGTTTACATTAGTTAGTGATGCTGCCCATAAAGAAGCTGCCAGAAGCCCTTCTAGAGGAGCTACTGGACAGGAGGACAGGAAAGGGATCTGTGTGGGGCAGAGAGCTTGCTGCTGTGGGCTGGGGCAGGGCAGCACTGGGCTCCTCCCGGCAAGGGTGGCCACATTGCATTCCTGTCTCCCTGGATAGGTATAACTCTCAGTTAACTGGAATTTTAAGATAACTGGCACCCCTCTTGCCCCACACATACCGGATAAAAAAGTTTTTACTGTATTTTCAAAACAGAATAAAATAATTAAAAATATAGATATTACCTGAAAAATCAACAGCACAAACACCATATTGGTGATAGCCCTTTAATACTGACAGTGGTTTGATTGTCTCTGTATCCCAGACATGTATTGCAGAATCCCGACCAACCTAAAAACGAAAAGGATATAGGAAGTTGTTTGGGACTTACATTTGGTCATCATATTTTGCATGTTTTCTCAAAAGCACAATTTTATCTTACAATTGCAAATACATAAATGATGTATTTAAAACAATTTAAACTGATGATTCATCTTTCCCTCACTCCTTGTCTATAAGTATATCAAATAATACTGTAGTCCTACTAGAGACATGAAAATTCTTCCATCTGCCTCATACCCTACTTTCCTAGATTTGGCCCTTTCTTCTTTCTAAGGAAGAATGTGAATAGATTAAACACAATAAGGAATCTTAATGACAAAATTCTATTTGAAAATAGACTCCACAGATGACATGAGGAAAGCACTGCTTATTGTCTCAGCTATTTTTGTATCAATTGTTCTATTTTTAAAAAAGGATGTCTTTATTACTAGCTTGTAAGTACACTAGGACCAAGATGACTTCTTTCCTTTCCATGCAACATTACTAGTAATAAAAGCTCTGGAGTTTAAATCGTAACCAAAGTACCTGTGTAATTCTATATTCTTCAGTATTTCATCACCAAAGCAGTTCACACAAACTTAGCTAAAAAAGGTTCTTATGGCAGAAGGGAATAGAAATTCCAACTTATTAACTTACAGCTATATGGGGTGGCCTGAAGCTTAAATGTGAATAAAAAGAAAATGGAAACAGATGTAACATCTGAAATCTTTCAAACATCTTTGAAATGTTTCAAAGAGCCAGCCATATAGATGTGCATGCCCTTTGTATGTGATAAAAGATGTGATATATTTTATTAGATCAACTGAGTAGTTGAAAAAAAGTTCTTTGCAAGCTTTTGGGAACAATCACCCTTCTTCAGGCATAGAAAATCACTGCTATTCTGAGACTCTAAAGAAGCTAAAAGTGTGACAGGGTGTCAGTGAGAATGTAAATAGGTGGAAATTAGAAAAACAAAAGGTAGAACAGGGAAGGAAGTGGGGAGGGAACAAAGGTGAGTATGGGAAACTCTACAGTAGTAACTCAAGGTTGAAAAGAGGTTGACTGTGAAAAAGTAAATAGCTAGAAATTAGGAAGACACAGGGGAGAAAAGGAGAAGGGGAGGAGAGGAATGGGGAAGGGAGAAGAAAAGTGTAACAGGCCAGGTCTGTCAGGTATCTGGTGAATCAGATGTCAGGCAGGTTGTAATGTGAAATAAATCCAATATGTATATTGAAGCTGACTAACTTCCTTGCCATTGGGTCCCTGAACCCTGATTGCTTCGGCTCCCCCACCCCACACACCAAGTGCTTGGGAGCAGCAGCACAAGCACTACTCAGACTTCAGGGGTCCAGTCACTCCCAACACAGTGCATTCCCAGGCCCTCTCCCCCTGCTCTCAGAACTCAGGGCTCTTTCAGGACCCTGCCACAGCTGCTCTCCCTGGAAGAGCCCTGTGCCCCTACCACCAACCTAGGATTCTGGCTCTCCAGCCCCAATTCTTTTTGCTTCTGAAGTCAATACATGAATTACATAAAACTTTAATCTTTAAGTGAGCCAGTCTGTTTAAATTAACTTTTGATATACTTTTTATCCAGAACAGGAATACTGCCATTGTAAGTGTGAAATTATAGCTTTTTAATTACAAAGGATTTGGTGAGCTGTCCAACTAAGAATGTTTGTCTTCAGTTGTATCAGCAGGCTTCTTAGGCTTGGACTTAATTAAAAATCAAAATCTTCTTCCCAAATTAAACCCTAGATTCTTGTTGTGAAAACAATGCCTAAGAAAGCAGAAGTTTAAAATAATGGACTTGAATGGGCACTAAATGTGTATGTTGCTTAGAGATTGATGAAATGTCACTTAAACAGAACTGAGGTTTTGAGAAATATGGACATAAGATAAATCAAAAACTTAACCAGGCGCAGGCTAAACTGAAGGGCCAGAACACAAGATAAATGTTTCTGATAGCTTCCTTTAACAACCTAAAAATATTATTTTCATAGAGCTTTTCCCATTTTTCAGTGGTGAAGTAATAAAACGTGGTTTAAAAGTAAAATAAAAAACAATTTTGTACTTATTTTAATTCATCATTTATTATCATAAAAAACACTTAAAACTTCATAAGTAACTGAACAAAACATATGGGAAAAGATGGATGTTATCAGTTCTTAAACCTTACCCTGTCTCCAACACAATTCAAACCTTCTGTGACACATTTGTACATTATGAGATCCTAAATATTCTTTTATACATTTGCTAAAATAGCTTCACATGTCTAATGCACTAAACATGCATTTTACCTGGCCTGTTGCCACATAGTCCTTTAAGGGATGAATAGAAAGGCAGAGGATGTCATCATCATGACCCAGATAAAAGCGCTGTGTGTTCTGCTGTCGATTGTATACTACACCAACTGCTGCAACATGGTATACAATTTCACCAGTCTGAGTATAAAATAGATTACTCCGACAGTCGTAACCTCTGTAACTAATACAAAAAAAATCTAGTTTTTATCTCAGTATTGCAAATAGAGATGCTAAGCATTAATTATAGAAAAAACATGTCATGTGAATTCAATTCTTAAGTTTGGTAAGTAATTCATTAGGTTTTACCTATTACTACTTTGATCCCTTAAAATTATCAGTTTCTTTATTGCCAAAAGATGCTACTTACAAAATGTAATTAATGTACAGATATCATTACATCTACCACTCACTTGCAAGAGACTTATTTAGGAGTACTCTTTTACAACAAATTTTTTTTTTTCCAAATGAAACTTCAGGGGGAATTTAGGCATACAATTACACAGGCTACAGTTTTGCTGGAATGCTAGGCTGAATAACGTACTCCAAAAACAACCAGAATCCTTGCCACTGGGATTTTTCAGGGGAGGAAATGTTTCTGCCAAAATAAGCAGATTCTATAAAATTACATGTTTCTGCAGCAAAATTTTGATTTTACAATTTTTTTAATTTGCCATCGGGAAAAGAAAAAGAATTTTTGTGTTAGGTTGGTTTGATAGGAACCCAAGCACTTCAGTTTGCTGAACTGAACTTAAGCTTCTTTTTTCATGTCAGTTCAATAATAATTACATTTGCTTATGCAGTGGTTTCATAGATTTCATAGACATTAGGGCTGGAAGGGACCTCGGGAGATCATCGAGTCCAGCCCCCTGCCCAAAGGGCAGGAAGTCAGCTGGGGTCATAGGATCCCAGCAAGATAAGCATCCAATTTACTCTTGAAGGTGTTCAATGTAGGTGCTTGAACCACCTCCGCTGGCAGACTGTTCCAGACCTTGGGGGCTCGGACAGTAAAGAAATTCTTCCTTATGTCCAGCCTGAAACGGTCTTGCAGGAGTTTGTGACCGTTCGACCTCGTCATCCCATGGGGCGCTCTGGTGAACAGATGTTCCGCCAGATCCTGGTGGTCACCCCTGATAAACTTGTAGGTGGCCATCAGATCACCCCTGAGCCTGCGCTTTTCCAGGCTAAAGAGTCCCATGGCTCTCAGCCTGTCATCGTAAGATCTGTTTTCCTGACCTCTGATCATGCGCGTGGCTCTCCTCTGGACTCTCTCAAGCTTCTCCACATCCTTTTTGAACCATGGAGCCCAAAACTGGACGCAGTACTCCAGCTGCAGCCTCACCAAGGCCGAGTACAAGGGGAGAATGACGTCCCGGGATTTGCTCGAGAAGCATCTATGGATGCATGCCAGCATTTTGGTCGCTTTACTAGCCGCAGCATCGCATTGCAGGCTCATGTTCATCTTGTGGTCAATGATGACCCCAAAGTCTCTTTCTTCTCTAGTGCTAACCAACGTAGCACTGCCGAGCCTATAAGGGTGCTGCAGGTTTTTCCTCCCAAGGTGGAGAACCTTGCATTTTTCGGTGTTAAACAACATCAGGTTCTCGTCTGCCCATTTGCTGAGCTTGTCCAGGTCAGCCTGGATCACCCGCCTATCTTCTGGCGTGGATGCTTTGCCCCAAAGTTTGGTGTCATCGGCAAACTTGGCCAGTCCACTCCTGACTCCAATGTCCACATCGTTAATGAAGATGTTGAACAGTATGGGTCCCAGGACAGAGCCTTGAGGGACCCCACTGGTCACAGGGCACCACGATGAGTGACTGCCATCAATCACAACCCTCTGGGTCCGACTACGAAGCCAATTTCCCAGCCAGCGGATCGTGGTGGAGCCAAGGCCACAACTGGGCAGTTTGGCCAAGAGCTGATCATGGGATACCAGATCAAAAGCTTTTTTGAAGTCAAGATATATGACATCAATCTCTTCTCCCTTGTCCAGGTGATAGGTCACCTGGTCATAGAAGGAAATGAGATTGGTCAAACAAGACCTACCCGCAACAAACCCATGCTGGCTGTCCCTTAGAATGTTAGCCTGGGCCAGTCTCTCAAGGATGGCCTCCTTAATAAACTTTTCCAAGATCTTCCCCAGGATAGAAGTCAGGCTAATGGGCCTGTAGTTAGCCGGATCCACTCTCCTCCCTTTCTTGAAGATCGGCACCACATTGGCCTTCTTCCAGTCTTCGGGCACTACTCCAGAGCGCCAGGAGTTTTCAAAGATCTGTGCCAGGGGCTGGGCTATGACGCTCGCCAGCTCCTTGAGTACCCTGGGGTGCAGGTTGTCAGGGTGATATTCCATACCTCACTTCCCCTATAGGCTGGAGTTTTAAACTGGACTACAACTTGCAGGAGTAAATTTAGTTGGCTTCTGGCCTATTTGACTAGAAAAACAGACAGAGACCAGAAGTGCTGATACTGCTTATTTCAGTTATATGTTCTGAGATAAGGAATCTTGCATGCCATGGTCTGTCTTGCTATATTAACCTGTGTACAGATTGGTTAAGTAAACTTCCTAAATGTCTGAGTAATTTAGTATTGTTTTGTTTCTCCAAAGTCATATTTTTTTCTCTTTCTCTGTCTTAAGTATAAATATGCTTGTAAACTCAGAGAGTCCGAGAAATCCTTTGAAACAGACACGTGGGTGATTCCCCTTGCTGTATGGAATTCTGCCTGTGTATAGCCCTAAATAATGAAAAGCTGGCTCTGTCAGTTCTGATTCAACTACAATGCAAAGTTTGATTTCTTCCACAAACTCCCATGATGCACTAGGCTGTACTTTAACCAAGCTGTATGGAGAACAATGCGAGTCACATGCCTGGAAAAAACACTGTGGAAAATTTTGGTGGAAACAATGACAGTGTGAAGGCAAAATTCCCATAAGGCATTACTGCATTACAACCACGTGTAGTTCAATGTTGAACTAACTCAGAACATTTAATTTCAATAAAAATATTAAAATAAAACATTTCCTCATCTTTAAAACCATCTTTTTTAAACTTTCATTCAGAAAAACATTGTTAAAATATTAGAATGTCCTGATATGTGACAGAAATGCCCACGTATCTCATCCTGTGTCCTGGGTGTAATTTAAAAAAAACACTTCCAGTAGCAAACAGCTCTCTTGATCTTTCCTCCCAAGTCTTTTTCTTTGTACCATCCTCATTTTTGTCCCTCCTAATGGATAATAATCATCCCAGTCACTAGCACCTCTAACTTTGACCTCAACATTCCAGCTGCATTTATATCTCGACCCTCAGTCTTAAACAATCTCTCTGAAATATGGCTTTTCCTGTACTCACAAAGTGAAAAGCATCCACCTTAACTTCACCATTTCATAGCTTCCACACTATAACTCTGCTCCCTTTCTTAAGCCTATTTGTAAGCTATGAGCCCTATCTTTAAGTCCTTTTACCCATTTCCTATTAAGGTCCATACAAGCTTCTAAACTTATACTTTAAGGAACTTTATAACTTAGTGCTCAAACTTTTGGTCCCATGAGCTAGGTGAGTGACGCAGGGCCTGTCTGTGGGCCAGATCAGGCTTCATGTGCCAGGATTCAGCCCTGTGCTGTCTACATCTGGCCCTGCATGGCCCTGGTTGGACCTGACATGCCACGATCAGGTCCCAGCACCATCCCCATGCATTTGGATCAGGCCTCTGAGCATCAAGATTGGGCTCCAGCACCACCTCTGCCCAGGCAATTTAGCATGCACATTATCTGGCCCTCCATGCTCCAGACATTTGGAAGCAATGGAGCTGAATCTGGCCCATGGGCTGGGAGCTGGGCACCCTTGACTTAGACTGATTCTTCCTACCTACCGTGATATACTAGCAATCCTACCCTTTTTCATCCAGCGCTTACCTTCTACCTCAGTTTCCTCCATGGTTCTCCTTATGTATGGGGAAAACTTAGAATCATAATACCATGGAAAGTTAGGGTTGAAAGGGACTTCAGGAGGTCATCTAGTCCAACCCCTCACTCAAAGCAGGACCACCCCCAACTAGATCATCCACTCAAGTCTTTGTCTAGCTGTGTATTAAAGACCTCTAAGGATGGACATTCCTCTCTGGGTAATCTGTTCCAGTGCTCTACTGCCCTCCTCATTAGAGGGTTTTACCTAATATCTAACCTAAACTCCCCTTGCTGCAACTTGACACCACTGCTCCTTGTTCCGTCATCTCTCACCACTGAGAACAGTCTAGCTCCATCCTCTTTGGAATCACCCTTCAGGTACCTGAAGGCTGCTATTAAATCCCCCCTTAGTCTTCTCTTCTCCAAGGTAATAATCCCAGTTCCCCTGGAGATGCAGGAGTGCAGAAGTTGTGGGGGGGGAGACGACAACTGTGGCTACAGCCCCAATTCCAAGTAGGGGCTGAAGTCCAAGCCACACTAGCTGCCTGCTCCCCTCACCCCCATACTTAATTCTAAAGATGGGGGGGACGCTTTTACCCCAATGTTAAATTGGGGGAACCTCATCTTAGATCATGGAATTCAGGCTTGTCCAACATGTGGCCCTCCAAGCTGTTTTCTGAGGCCCGAGTTGCTGGGACAGGAAATGAAAGTAAATACTGTACTTTCGTTTCGGGGGGGGTGATGTGATACTGCTTTCTGTGAGGTCTTTGAATATGGCTCGCCGGCCCACTGGGTGATAAAAAGTTCATGATCTGGCCCCACATTCAAAAAGGTTAGACACCCCCAATGTAATTATACAATATAGAGAACATAAGATATTAACAAAAGGTGGTCCAGTGTAAAACATTTTAGAGAAATTCTTGGCAAAAAAAAATTATAGTGAAATTAAGACTGAATCCACAGCAAAAAGCAGATTATTCAGGTAAGTCATAACAGAAATTTTCACCTCTCCAATATATAATCATTTAGAAATAAGAGACTAGAAGTTGTAAAATGAGGCTTAACCTTGGAGAAACCATACCCAAAGCAATGAATTCCACCTGCTTGCCAGAATAGAATATAAACAACCCCAGTGAATGGGATACAATTAATAACTGAAAATTTGAATGGTAAAGGGATCCAGAAAGGACAAGAAACCAAAGGCGAAGAAGGAGCAGTGAGCTGAATTTGATCCAATAACCTAAGGAAAGTTGAAGTAGACTCTATAAAGGTAAAGCAACTAGAGAAACTGTAACCTAGAATGGGAAAAATTCTAAGTAGAGTAAGAGAGTATAATTCGTAAGAAAAAAAAGCAGTGACAGCAAGAGGAAAGGTAGCTACTGCTGAAGCAAAGGAATGTCAACACAAGGAAAAGAGAGACCTAAAACCAAAACAATAATTGTGTATGTACTGGTAAAACATTTTGAGAAGATGGATCATTCTGTTTCATGATAAAAAACAGAGTTTTGTTATTTCCACAGGCAGGTGCAAAACCTTTGATGATCTATCATAATGCAATACCATTATCAAGGAAACTGTTAAGAGCTATTTTGCCTTATATGTTTCATACTATGTGATATATACAATATAAATAGTTTTAAACAGTTTTGTTACTAAAATCCGAGTCAACTCTGAAGCCATAGAAGTGTGAGTTTTACTGGAAAAATATCTAGAAAGTTATTCTGAATACACAACACAAATCAGATTATTTAATTAAGTAGCTACAGGAATCTGTACTTCTCAAAAATGTTTTAGAAATAATGGAACTTGAAACATTTCTTAAAATTTGCCTGAGGGAACTTAAAGAAATGAAACATTACAGAACAGATCAGATTTTACCATAAACTGTACAATTAGCAAGTCAGTAAATCTAGTTTCTAAAGAACAGATACATATGGTAAAAAGTAGGAGGACAGAGAGAAAACAGAGGCTTGACTGAGTCTAATAACCTTTCAGTTGCTTGTACTCATATTAATTCACTGGTACAGAATATTCCCAAGTCATTATCTAGAAGTTTTTTGATACAAGTCTAAATCATGGTTAGTAAAATCAAAAGAGAAAATGATCTCTCCAACAAGGATGTTTGTAACATCCAAAATGTACTTGAAATGCCTGACAAATAATTCTCTGTACTATAACTATACTTTTACAGGACCTTATTTTATCTGTTTTCTACGACATGTCTATCAACTCTTAGATGCATATATTAACCTGTGCAAACAACACCACCCCAACAAATAAAACCACCCCAACCTTCCTTAAGAATCCCTTCAGCTTATGTCCAAGTATTCAGAAAGGTCTTCCATAATAAACAGAAGGTTAAAAAAAAAGAAGTGCTCAAATAATCCAAGGCAAATAGGGCCTAAAACAAAAAAAGCTTTACAGTTCAAAAACAACCGCTGGAATAGAATGAAGTAACTTGGCAGCAGCCAGTGAAAATATCTACAACATAAGCACAAAGTGATCCATAACAAAAGCATTGCAAAATAAATTGATTTTTATATTCGGAACTAGCTGAAGTTTTCAAGTGATCTTCAAGTGATCCACCTGCATAACAAATAAAGCCCTGTCTACACATTACAGGTATTGCATAATTAACTGATTAATTGCACAATGATAAAGAGACCAGCTACATATGCAAAGTAGCTATCACACAACAAAAAGCTCTAACCAGTTATAAAGTTAGACCTCAAAAATGTGTACAAACTTTATACGTGGTCTCCCCTGCTGCTGGAAGTTCTATCAGCTGATGGGGTTTCCAGCCACAGAGGTGCACCTTGCCCGCAAAAAACACCTGACCCCTAGGGATTGCGGCAGTCACAATCCCAAGGCTCGGAGGTGCGTGAAACCCCCAGATCCTGGGGATCATGGATGGCACAATCCTCAGGGATTGGGGGGGGCGGTGCTAAACCCTTAGACCCTAGGGATCACTGCTGCTGCGATCTCTAAGGTTTGGGGGGTGCATAAAACCCCTGGGGCCAGAGGATCACAGAGATCCTCTGATGCTAGGAGTTTTACACACCCTAAGGTGGGGGGCACACCCCTGCAGCAACCCACAGCCCCAGGCATTCCCTGCATCCCCAGATTGGGGGGGGGGGGGGGAGGGAAAATCGCCACAGCAGCCATCCTTCAGCCTTGGGGCATGTGAGGTGCCTCTATAGCTGGAAGCCCCTCAACTGGGGTCCATTAGGCTCCCAGCTGCAGAAGCCTGCTTCTTGCTCATGCAGGGGGAGCCCTCTGCACCAGCAATAAGGCACAGTAGGATCTAATGCACAATCCCGTAATCGTGCCTCCTGCCATGCATGTGTGGCATGGCAGGTGGTGTGCTTATATGAGTCATGCATTAGATCCCATTGTGCCTTTCCCTGCACATTGTAGAGGAGACCTAAGACAGTCAAAAAACAAAGAAGATCATATCATTAAAAAACAAAACAAAATAAAACAAAAACAAAAACCTACTGCTGCTATTCTGGCTTCCACAACCAGTTAAAAAGCCAAAAGGATACTAAGGTTACCGACAGCAAGTCTCACGTTACAGCTCTATACCCAATTCACAGGCAACATTCCAAAAAGTATTATTGTGTCCAGAAAAACAAAACCTATACCCTACCTGCCTGTGGCTTGCCAGATGTTAGAAATCTTCAAAACTCACTAGCTCCTGTTCAAAATGTCAACAGGAAAATTTTTTTAACCCAGTGTAGAGAACCACTCAGAAGTCAAAGTTGGAGCTGCTGTAACAGTGCTTGTATCTTGAGCAGAAGGGTAAAATTTACAAATAACCCAAACATATCAATGCTTTTGTAGTGGCAGTTATTCACACCCCATTCTCTCCAGCAGCTAGCTGTATATGGTCTCTCAAGGACCACATTTTAGATCTTGTGCAGAGAGCTAAGGAATGTTCATTGCACCTGAAGAAAATCAAAAAACAAAACATTACTTGAATAAGTGCCCAAAGGTTTTGGGCTCCACAATTCAAAAAGGATGTGAAGAAGCTTGAGAGAACCCAGAGAAGAGCTACGCGCATCATCAGAGGTCAGGAAAACAGACCTTACAACAACAGGCTGAGAGCCATGGGACTCTTTAGCCTGGAAAAGCGCAGGCTCAGGGGTGATCTGATGGCCACCTACAAGTTTATCAGGGGTGACCACCAGGATCTGGGGGAACATTTGTTCACCAGAGCACCCCAAGGGATGACGAAGTTGAACAGTCAAACTACTACAAGACCATTTCAGGCTGGACATAAGGAAGAATTTCTTTACTGTCCGAGCCCCCAAGGTCTGGAACAGTCTGCCAGCGGAGGTGGTTCAAGCACCTACACTGAACACCTTCAAGAGCAAATTGGATGCTTATCTTGCTGGGATCCTATGACCCCAGCTGACTTCCTGCCCTTTGGGTGGGGGGCTGGACTCGATGATCTTCCGAGGTCCCTTCCAGCCCTGATGTCTATGAAATCTATGAAAGTGAGCCTGCTTAATATTCATCTGGAAATAAGCCAACTTACTGATAACAGCATAGGAACTGAAAGAAAAGTGTCGTTCAGCCTGAATTTTTCATTAGTTACCTTTATATCCATTTAGCAACCAGCCAGAACTCAATACAAACTCTACTCCCTTACCTATGAAGTTTTACTTCTGGTCTGAAAGAAAAGACAAGGCACCCCAAAATCTGAATCTTCTCTAAGCTACATTTTGTATAGGATGGCTTAGTCTGAGTTCTTAAGCCAAGCACCATTAAATACAGCTAAGTGCCCTACCATAAGTCCGTATTAGAATTCTCAAAAAAGTTTCCTCAGGACTAAGTACAGACATTCAAAAATCCTGAGCCTGAACTGATCTAATCTTTGCAGGTTAATCTATCCTGCCTAGACTGAACCAATTTGCAAGTGATTCACTTTTGATTCTGGAAATGCAGCCACATACCTGCAGTGGCCCAGGCTACAAGCCGGAGGTTAACTGTCTTAAAAGGACTTTATGAATTAACTTAAGTGATTAAACCACTACATACATTTATTTGTAAAACTTGCTAAAATTAGCTGTGTACTCAAAAAAATATATTTGGAAAGGTTATGCTATATTTTGCATCTAGAAAAAGAGATTGAAACTCATCTTATTTAACTTTAACTAAAAATTCTCTACTGATATTAACACAATAAAACACATATAGAGGGAAGAATTATTTTCCAGATACTGAAAAATATGCAGCGGGAGCTGATATTTGAGTCCTATATTTAGAAATCATTATCAAGATAATGAGACATCAACTGGGATTCCAGTACAATCTATATCAGAACTTTCTAACTTGACAGTACAACCATTTCTCTTTGTAAGAATAGCAGTAAGCCTTTTATGGTTGTAAAAACATGAAACATGAAGCAGTTGAACTTAATCTTGAATGTATTCACTTAAATCTGTAAATCTTGTATTTGTTGCTATTTGTTTATAAAGTTTGTTAGTCTGATATTTTTGCTGTACTTGAATTATTGGCTCATTAGCCTGACATCTATCCAGTCTGCTTTTAGACAAAAGCCCAATTTTTCATACCCATGAACAAAATGTAGTCTTATACTGTTTCCTGGAGCTCTCTCCCTTCTTTTAGAAGCTGCACTTTTTCGTTTTTCTTTGCATTGCTCTTTAAGCTGAGGTAGATCTTCTTTGTAAACCTTTAAGAAAGAGTATACATATATATAAATAGAAATAGTCTCAGGAAGAACAAGCATCTGGGAGGAACATCTATCAAAGTTTTCCACAAAAGAGAAGGGTACAATAATATCACTGTGGACATCTGCAATGACTGTAGCCAAAGGGCTATATTATTTGTTTTTTAATTACAAACAGTAGGGTATGACAAACTGTTATGACTGTATGAAACCACCATCTTTCTGATGTATTTGAGTATTCTGAATTTATCAGATACTGACAATGAGCCAAATCCTAAAGTTCTTGCTCAGTCTGCATTTCAATAAAACTTCAATTGATGTTACAGTTCCCTTTAAAAAGGACTAGGTAAAATCTTCAGAAGTAAGTCAGAATCTGTTCCTGTGCTATTAAAACTCAGAGCTTACCTGTCGACGGTATGTAATCTGAGTCTCTTGTTCAATTTCAGAGTCCAGCTCTGGAACATCAGACTGATCTGAATCTGATTCATCACTATTAGAATCAACTAGACTTTCTGTGATCAGGAAAAAAAAGAATAAGGAGACAACCTAATTAATATAGAGTATAGTCCAGAAAAAGACTTCAGTAATTCTAATTTGTAATGACTTCTGATAAACTATAACGTGAGCTAGCTAATCTGTTATAAAAATTAATTAAAGTTTCATCATTTTCCTAATTCAATAGGTCACTAACCTGTACTTTCTTTTAACTTTAACTATGTTGCATTATTTTTCTTTTTAATAGCTAGCATTCATGTATTTAAATTATTTCATAGACACTCCAGTGGTCTCCAGCAGACAGGGAACTAACTGTTCAATAGAAGACCTTGGTTCCTTTCTGACTCTTTCAATGGTGTTTCTCAACTTCCACAACTGTGAAATAACAGACATTATATTCACCTTCCTTTCTAAAAAAAAAAATCAAATTCGACATGTATTATTACTAATAATTATGGATCCTAGTTTCCCATTTTCCCACGGTAAAAATGAGCAATTCCCCCTTTACCATGTGCCCTCCAGATGTGTATACGGGGTGGGCTGCCACTGTGGGCTCAGGCTCCCCACCCTGTTGTCCTCCCCCAGAGGGCCTCTGCAGCCCAGTCAGTAGGCCCTGGCATGGCAGGGCAGAGCAGGCCCAAGCAGGGAAGCTCCTGCCGCTGCAAGCCCTGTGTTACCCTGGTGAGGCATCCCCTGCCTGCCCAGCAACAGCATGGGTAGCAGCTTGGGGTCACATCACCAGGGCAGTGCAGAGCTCATAGCAGCAAGGAGCTTCCCCACCCAGCCCCTCTCTGCCCTGCCATGCTGGGTCCCACCCACTGGGCTGTGGAGGCTCTGGGGGGAGGGCAGCAGAGTGGGGAGCCTGAGCCTGCAGTGCACAGCCCGCATCTGCCCCACACACAGATCTGGGGGGCATGTGTCCTACCTACTTCTCCCTGGAGTGTGCACAGAGGTGGTGAGTCAGACCCACCCACCCCCAAGCCCGCAGGGAAGGGGAAACCAGGTTCCACACTCCATTCTGCTGCAGCAGCCACCACCTCTCATGGGTGGCAGCAGGGGCGGGGGGCTGTGGACCTCGTCCCTGGGGAGTGGCTTGAGAGCGAGGGGCCTGGACCTGAGTTTCATGAGCTAAGGGGGCAGGGGTAGCTCTGATTTTCCATCATAAAAAAACCAAAATAAAAGTACCAAAATTTATAATTATTTAGAATTTATTACAATGATTGAGGCACTGGTAGGCTTCCAAAATGCTTTAAAAGTGTAAATATATCAATGAATCCTTGTGGTCAATATATTGATATATAGTGATATATAGTGGCATTTTATTTTAATCGCAGATTTGGGGGGTTTTATCAGAGAATTTGCAATTTTTTTTTTTATCAGAGAAAACCATGATCCCTGGTAATAATAATAATAATAATAATAATATATTCTAACTGGAATGACTAATTATTAATGTTACAGAGGAAACAGTATTTTAGGGGGAAAGTTCCCAATTCAGCACAAGCATGTTTGGACAAACTGGATATCTGTATACCCAGATCAGCTGACAACATAAAACTTCCTACATTACATGTAACTGAACAATTTGTATCCACAAAAGTACATTTTTGTGGATACAAGTTTAATAACTTTTGAAAACTGGGACTACTGTGTTCTACTTACTGTTGGAAGCCTGAAATCTACATGAGAACAGATTTTAACTTCCATGGTTAAAACAGATACATTTTCATATAACTGGATCTTAAGCCCTTTAAAAATTACCAGTCATAAATAAGAGAATGAATTATGCTTAGAAAGGGAGTGGTAGGGTGCACGAAACAGGCCTTATTTAATTCCGATTCAGCCCGAACCGGGGACAGTGATTCAATTCGTTGATTCGGATCACTGTCACCGATTTGATTTGGTGGAATCCCAATCTGAAGATTCGAATCAGTGATCTGGCCATGGACACAGCTTTAAATGTTTTTTCTACATACCTCAAGGTACCAGGTGCGGCTCACGAATGCTGTGATAGTGGGGCAGATGGAGCAACCCACAGGAACATGGGGAGCCCCCCTGCATGCTTGGCGGCAAGCCCGGAAGTGGACCAGAAGTACCTTTCAGAAAGATTCTAATTCGATCGCTGCTCTACCTGGCCCCATCTCTGCTGCCCCCCTATGCCTCACACTGCAAAGGGGGGGCTCTGCCACGAGCCCTCAGAAGCCCTGATTGCCACTGCTGCAGCTGGTGAGTGCAGGGCTTTTAAGGGTCGGGATGCTGGGGCCAGGTGGGGGATGGGGCCAGGTAGGGCAGTCATGGGGGCTTCTCCTGCAGCTCCCCCCGCCCGGGGAGAGGCAGGCACAGACAGAGGAGCCATGGGAGAACCCGCAGCCACCCAACTGTGCCTGCCTCTTCCCAGCCAATCCAAATCTCTCCGAATCAATTCAGAGGCTTGAGATTCAATTTGGACCTTTTAATGCATCTCCCAATTCAATTTGGATTCGGAGATTTGGCCGCCAAATCGGGCCAAATCTCCTCTGAATCAAATGGGCAACCAAAGCTTCGTACAGCCCTACAGAATAGATAATACAAGAATCAAATACTAAGAATAAAAGGAGGATAATATAATTAATCACAATCACTATACACTTATAAAAAAAATAGATCTTGACTAACTGGATCCTTTTTCCGATGAATTACATGTTTGGTTGATAAAGATAATCATCAAAGGATCCACAAAGGATCACTAGGTCAGACGACCCCAGCCAGATAACTGTCCAGTCTTCTCTTGAAGACCTCTAGGGTAGATGATTGTACCACCTCTGTGGGGAGCTTGTTCCATAGTCTGGACACCCTAAGTATAAAGAAATTTTCCTAATGTTCAGCCTGAAATTATCTTCCAGGAGTTTGTGGCCATTGTTTCTAGTTTTCCCCCAGGGTGCCCTGATGAACAGTTGTTCACCGAGCCCCTGATGTACGCCTCTGATATAGTGGTAAGCCACAATCAGGTCCCCTCTCAGCTTTCTTTTCTTTAGGCTGAAGACTCTGATACCCCTCAGCCTCTCCTCATACGGCTTGCCATGCAAGTCCTTGATCATGTGGGTGACCCTTCTCTGGACCCTCTCGAGCTTTACCACATCGTTGAAGTGTGGCACCCAAAACTGGACACAATACTCATCAATTGATGCATGCCAGAGTTTTATTGGCCCAATACTCATTAATCGATGCATGCCAGAGTTTTATTGGCCCTAGCGGCTACTGTGTCGCATTGCCAGCTCACGTTCATGCTAGGGTCTATTGTTACCCCCACATCCCTTCATTTGTAGTGGTGGTCAGGTTAGCAATGCCCAGCCTGTAGGTGTGCTGGGGGTTCTTCCTTTCCAGATGCAGCACTTTGCATTTCTTTATGTTGAACCTCATCTGGTTCGCACAACCCCAAATCTTGGCCACTATGCCATAATACACTTCCTTAAGACATTAGCCCTGGTATAAAACACTTTGATTAAGAAACTGGAATGAATTAAAATAGTCAACATAGTAGTCAATATACGTATATTAAAGACTAGCAAACTGACAGGTATCACAATGCCATTTGAAACTGAAGGAATCATCATCAATCATCGTCTTGCTAATGGTGTCCCTAAAAAATAAGTTCTTGGCCCTACTCATTTTAATGTTTTTATTAATGACCTGTAAAACAACATAACAGAATTCCTGATAAAATTTGCATATGGCATAGATACTGATGGAGTGGTAAAAAATGAAGGGTCACAGGTACAGAAGAATATAAAGTTAAAAAAGTTGAAAGCTATATGTATTACAATACAGCGAAGTGAAATGTGATCCAACTTTCAAGGAATGTAGGCCACACTCATCAGATGTGGAATTCTGTCTTCAGAAGCAGTAACCAATAAAGTTATAGCCTACTAACAGACATGGTGGGGGGCACTTTACCAGAAGAAGCAGCATGTTAGTTTGACTTGGCTCCCCAGCATCTGAATAGATTTGGTGCTTCAGCGGGGCTTTTTGGCAGGTTTATCTAAAGCTGATTCAATCAGCTATTAGAGAAATGTGCCAAAAAGCCCTGCTGAAGCATGCTATCTATGCAGATGTTGGGTGAACTAGGTCAAACCAATACTATGCCTTTTCTGAACATGTGCTGCGCTTGGCACAGGGGTGCACTTGAGCTGAAAGTAAAGCAGTGGGTTGGTGGTTTTTTTCATTTTGGGGGGGGGGATGAGTGGGTGGGAGGGGTTCATGTCTATAAGTAGCCTTAGCTATCACATGGATAATTAGCAAAATGTGAGCTCCTCAGACAATTCTGTGCCCAAAGTTAGTTACTAATGCTACACTTGGATGCATATAAGAAGGAATATCAAGTCAAAGTAGGGACATTGTATTACCTCTGTATAAAGCACTAGTATGTGGACCACCACATTAGCACCAGGTTTTGGTGTCTACAATTCAAGATGAATGTCAATAAAAAAGAGAGAGGAACTGAGAAAAGAAGGTACAAGAAACATAAAGGATTGGAAAACATAATGAACGACTCAAGAGAATCTCTTTGTTTAGTTTAATGAGATTACAGGTGACTTGACTGTAGTTTTTAAGTTCCTACACTGAGAACAGAAATTTAGGAAGAGGGCTTCTCAGTCTAGGCAGTGGTTGTCAACCTTCTGAGACTCAAAGCACCCCTTGGAAAATGCCAGATCTTAGCTTTCATTCTTTTCCTGACTATGTAAAAATTCTGTTGCAAAGGACTCAAAGACCACAAAAGTCCCACTGAAGTGCACAATCTATACAGATGTCGGGTGAGAAAAATTCAATGGCTTGAATTTGAAGCTAGACAAATTCAGATGAAAAATAAAGGCACGTGTTTTTTTTAACAGCCAGGGGAATTAATCATTGGAACTTCTTACCAAAGGTTGTGAAAGATTCTCTATCACTAGCAACTGATTTAAATAAGGCTGGATATGTTTTGTTTTGTTTTGTTTTGTTTTTGGGGGGGGGTTGGGAGGGAATTTACATTCTAGTTGAATTTATACTCTAGTTTAAACATATTAATTCAGGGAAGTTCTATGACCTCTGTTGTGCAGAGGTTTACATGAATCTCTTGAGAAACCAATGAGTCTCGTGAAAAACTAAAGAACTCAGTATTTAATTAGGTAAAATACAGATTTCAGGTATCTAAATGTTGTGACTAGTGTATCAGTGTTTTTCCTGCACAAACATATTCGGCAGGAGGGAAAATTAGTTTGAACTTTCTGAGACCCGAAACGAGAGAATGAAGAAGAGTACTTGTTCATTACCACCCTCTAAGATTTCTCAGAGAAGATAACCCCATTAGAAAGGTCATTCCACCTAATCCTGCAAGGCTCCTCATGTTAGTAAGAGGAACTTTCCACTGAGTGTAAAGCTGTCAATGCAGCCATAAAAAATAGCAAAAATCTTTTATTTTTGGCCACTAACATAAAAAAATAAAGTCATAAATAGTGATTCAGGCTCCACGCAGAATCACACTAGATGAAGATGCACCTGGAGTTATACCTTCTGATCTACAAAAAGAAAGGGACTGCCATGTAGCTGAAATGAAAATAGTGGGCATTTTGTTCATGGTGTTAATTAATGTTTTTATTATGGAAGTATGATGTGGAAAGGTGAAACTATTTTTAAAAAAAAGATTCTTAACTGGTTTTAACTGATTTTAATTGAGACTTACTGATAAAAAATGTTACAAGAAAGCTAGGTATTATTATCTAAATTACCTTAAATTTTAAATTAAATTGCTTTGGATCAGTTTTGCAAAGTGTCAATTTAATTTGAAAAACTGTACCAATGCAATATTTAATTTATTCTTTATGGACTAATTAATACTGTGTCTATAGACAAATATACGTATTACAAAACTCTTCCAAAAATAGCAAGAGTTTTCTTTTCTACTTATTATTGCCTTTTAACCCGAAGCATAAAGGATTACATTTTCAAAAGTGACTGCTGATTCTGAGTGCCTCATCTTTTGTTTGTGTCTAAGTTGCTCACTTAGAGGAATCTTATTTTCAGAATGTTATCTTTAGAGCACAGTGATTAAAGTGGGAGTACTTGTGTACATTACAATATACACGGGCACAGTTGCCTGCAGGATTGCTGGACTACGGACAGAAAAGTATTTACAAAAAGATTAAAGTCTTCAAATGAGAGTTCTCCGAGCTGTGACTGGTCAAATGCATGTGCATGTCAGAGACAGGACTGTTGATCAGAAAGCATAAACGACTGAACAAGGATAAAAAAAGAAATTTAAGAGGGGCTTTTATAGCCATCAAGAGACCCTAAATAAATATTCAAATTAATGTGGAGGAACAAGGTGCTCATCAGCTAGTTGGTGGGCGGTAGAGACTCCTTCAATAGATAATGCCTTCCCTTGCATTCTCCAGGATGCCCTCGTCCTCCTCCTCCTCCTGGTTGTTTATTCCCAACAATTTGCTCAAGTCTCACACTGATATGTACATGGAGAATATCTTCTATATATGACCCAAGCAATAGGAAAGAAGAATTAGACCAGGTAAGTCTAAAGCTGTCCTGAATATCTGCAAAAGTGCCTCAGCACTTTGTAGCAATATAAAAATGTAACACTATGGGGGTGCTCCAACCTCCTGCCTCAAGAGCTACAAATCTGCCTCAAAGACAAGCTCTCCAGTCAAGTGGCACCAGGGTGCTGCTTCTGAATAAGCCAGGGCTCTTACAGCAATAGTGGTAATTCCTGTAGGGGTGGCAGTGCTGCCCCTGCCCAGATTCACCAATCAGCTGACATGACAGAGCTGCCCTGTGGGACAGACCACAGCTGTGACAGAGGTGTCTCTGTGGGAATTGCCTCCACAATCTTGAGAGACCCAGAGAGAGCTGGTGCTCTTTAACAGATGGTGGCAGAAGCAGGGTCCCAAGTAGGGCTCCCTGACAGCTACCTCCTGGGTAAGCTCTGAGGGAAACAGCCACTGTCCCTTCTTCCCTCCCCCTTGCATGTGGGGAGGGAGAGTAGAGGGCTGTGGGATGCCAATAGGAAAGTACACAGTGTATCTAAATCCCCTCCTCTCTCAGGAGCACAGGAACCTAAACCATGCTTTCCCATTAGATTTCTCCTTTCACCTCTAATGCACTTCTCCTCTTTTGGCTTTGAGAACAGTCTCCTAATGCCTTCTGAAGGCAGGTCCGTTCTTGCATGCTTTCCTTTGGTCCCAAGAATTTTGCACTCTTGGATGTCCAGTGACTTGGCTTCAACAGGAGGGATGGAGAGTACTCTCACCGGGCCTATTCCAGGACATGGTGGTTAGACACTCCAGGAAATACAGATTCAAGTCCCTTTAAAGTGAGAAGGGCTTAGAACCCTAGTCATGTTCTTGATAACAGCTCTAAACCTTAGGCTACTAGACAACAGGGGAACACTACTGTAATAGGGTTACAACTGAACTGACTTAAGTGTGGTTATGCATGATTTTCATAAACCTAAATTCTCTCTGGGGACTTAGATGGCGTTTAGGTGCCTCCCTGGTATAGACATTCAAGGAATGTTCACAATCCAAATGGAAGCTTGTAATGAATTCAGGCACCTAATGAATTTTCTGGCTGATGGTACAGGATCAATTGGAATCACTCTTTATAATTTGGAAGCTAAACTCTGCCCAAATTGCCTTTAAGTGACTGTCTGCATCCTGATCCAATATTATAAAATATTATCAATATCACAATCCAATATTAAAACAAGGATGCTCCTACCTTGAGCAGGGGGTTGAACTGGATGACCTCTGGAGGTCCCTTTCAGCCCTACTTTTCTATGATTCTCTAATGGTGTCCCCTTTAGCCTACTTAATAGTTATAAAATAAAATCACATCAAACAGTTCAAAGTCATTCATGTAAAAAAATAAAAATATGGCTCCACTACTGAAAACAATTATCCACATGGTTCACTTTGAATCACTTTATTGCGAGTAAACAAATGAATTATGCTTCACAGGATCAAGAATTTGATCTTTAACATTAATTATGAAAGTTAGAGACAGAACACTTGTTCTTAAAGCATTTAACTCAAAGTCTCAGAAATCTCAACCTTCTTCTGATAGCTTTGATTAGAACATCTCAAACATACTGGTTAAAAACATTTATTAACACTTCTGAAGTTTAATTAAATATGTAGATATTATATCTTATTTCACTGCTTACATGTCCAGTACAAGCATGTCGCTGCATACTTCAATCAATTAAAATAATTCAGTTATGTACAAAATTCATATAGGCATAGCAACGATGATTAAAACTTGCAAATTCTGTCTTGGCACTTAGCATGAATACAGTAATGTTAATTTTTTTCAAATTATCTGTATGAAACTGTTGAGGCAACAGTATCACCTAGGCTAAGCAATTGCAAAGTTATAAGGATGACAACCTTGCAAAGTTATGTAAGTCCAACTATTTATAAATTATTTCTATATCCTTTTTCTACTGATATTTACATAAAATTATTTTATATGCTACTCACCTTGTGGTGCTATGTGAAGAGAATCCTTCAACTTCCTATCGGGGACAAATTTCCACTGAAAGACAGAATGATCAGCTCCACCAATAGAAACAACCCACTGATGATCATGTGACCACCTGACATTTGTCACATGAGCTGAATGACCAAGATATTTTTTAAACTTTGCTCCTAGAACAAGGAGAAAAATCAATTTGCTATGTGTCTGGAATAAGGACTTCTAAACAACAATTACTAAAACAAAAATCAGGGAATCCTTCTACATATTGTGTGACATACTAATTAAATATTATTAACTAATTATAAACATTGATTAAAGTAATATCTGCTCACAAGATATCACCAATGTGGAAAAACACAATTCCACTTCTTCTATCTTGTGAAAGGAAGACGGAACATTAAGCAGTAACCAAATTATGATACTACTCCTCGCCTCCAATACAAATAGGAAAACTTGGAAGGAAGGAAGGAAGGAAAGGCAAGGGAAAAGAAGAAGAGGAGGAAGGAAAGGAAGGAAGGAATGATAACCATAGCTGGCTTTCATGAGGTCTGCTATATGTGAATCATTTTGCAGAACTTTTAACCAAATTCTACGACTCTTTCTGCCCCAAGGTTTGTTTGTTTATTTTTAATTTTAGCACATCTTTAATAGGCCTCTATGGACTGTGTTATCTGGACACTCAGGCTATCTTCCCATTTTTCCTACAATAGAACTTGAACATTACTCACACTAAGCCATATACCTGCTTTAATTTAATTAATGCTGTTACATCTGATTAAATCTATTACTGTATCCTGCATAACTAAGATTTGATACACAGATACATCTAAATAATGATCCCACACAACTCACTGCAAGGATTATCATGATTTTCTTCATCAGATACATCTCCTCCTCAATTATTAAATTGCATAACTCCTTAAAAAGGGGGGTAAAACTATTTTCCTTCAGATATTTTCCAGATTCTTCTCAGAGTATTTTTTTTGCACAAAGATACAGATTATCTCAGTTATCAACTAGCAAAAGACTTATGGCTATCAAGTTTAAGAAACAAGGATCTGAAGAATTTATCTGTATTGGTAAAAGGGAATAAGACAAAGTAGCATTATTTATTCACATCAATGTTAAAAATATTATGAAAGAATGTAAGGTAGACACTGATGATAAAATACTGTTGTAATAATAGCACAAAGGTTACATAGACATTGCATAACCCCAGTCCTCTCGGCCATCAGGCATACCATGCTGTTGCAGCTGCCATTAAAAACATTATCATATTTTCAAGGATATTTTACGTAACTCAACTCATCCTAGGATACATAGAAAAAAAAATCCCAAACTGATGTGTCAAAATTTGATTCTTTTGGACTAGTCTCCAGAATTTTTTTGTAAAAAAAGAACTTCCTCCTCCTTAATTACCAGAGACATCTCAAGAGCCTTCCCCATATGACTGCAGTAGCACTGGTTTGAGGATCCAACACATTTTTTGGGGAGAGATGCAGAGGGTTTTTTGTTTCTGGAATGGAGCAAATCAAATAGCTTTTGAAAAAGCAGAAACTCTTTCTTGTTAGATATTCAAGACTACAAAGATAGGTAACCCCCACTCTCTGCCTGGTATCAACTTAATTCTGGTTTAATATCAAGTTGAAAGGATGAGATAACTTGCTCCAGACTTTAGTTTTAAAGTTTTCATCTTAGAAGGTCCTTTTCTTTTGAAGACTTTTCCTCTGAAGAAGTTTTTAGACATAAAAGATTCTTAAGGTAGTGGCACTTGTGATTTATAGGAAAGCTAGATATTTTATACTACTTTATGAACAAATAAGCCACTTTTTCTGGCCCTCAGCCCAAATAATACCATATTTACTTGACTCTAAGATACAGTTTTTTCCTCACCCAATCAGCACAGAGGGGAAAAGCCACTCAGACTTGTATACAAAGTGAGTGTGTTTTTTTTTGGGGGGGGAGGGGAAGGGGGAGGACAGGCAGCTACTGTGGCTCTGTTGGGGCAAGAGTCTGACCAACAGCAGCCATGTGCCCCTACCCTTGGCTTTACTGCACAGCTTCTGCTCCCCACTCTGTCCCCTTCTCACCCTTACTGTTGATGACTTGAAAATGGTATTTAAAGGTTTGCTTTTTGGGAATTGGCTTATAGGTATATAAATATGCATTAGAATGGCTCAGGATGGGCAGCAGGGGTTAATTGATTCCTAAAAACCTGGGTTTCATGCACAGTCTTCTCAGCCTTCAGAAGCAGACAGGCTATCTAACAAACAAGGGCACATAGTCTGAGAAACTGGGGGCATGTGCCACGCTGTTCCATAACATGAGATAAGGTGGTACCAGCTCACAAGGCCAAAGTTGGCTCTGAAATTCCTGTTTTGGGAAAGGTGTGCATGTGATAGGCTGTGAATGTGTTGACAAAACAGAACATGAGTAGTATGACAGTCACAGAGAGACCAATGAATGACAGCCACAGATGGAGAGTCATCAGGAGGGAAAGAGAATACAAAAGCAGAGACTTGAGAGTAACAAAGGGCCCTTCTCTTTGTCCTCCTCCCCAAAAGGATCCCTTGGAGAGGTCCCCATCTCCCAAAGGGGTCCCCAAGGCCACAATGGACAGAAGACACACCACCAGTTCATCTCATCCACCCCAGTGGAGGGGGCCCTCAGCATTCCACCTCCAGGCTGCTGACATCTGATACCTAAGAGAGCCTTCAGAGTGAAGCCTGTGTCCTTGCCAGATGTTTCCTGACTCTGATGATAGCCCTAGGATTGGTAGATATATATAGAATTGCTTGATTGCTTGTATTGTTTCTTTTCTGTCATTACGGTATATCAATAAATTTGCCTATTATCAAATGGAAAGGTTGTGGTCGGTCTGAGGGTTGGATTCCCCCCCGCCCAGAACAAAGCATCTGGGTCCTAAATCCAGAGCCAACAACTGCCAGGTACAGTGAGGCATGGGGCACATGGAACTCTGTCCCCTGCCCAGCCAATCATCAGTGTCAACATGGAGCTCCATCCACTGCCCAGCCAATCACCAACACTGATCCTGCTGTGACACTGCTCCATGGCGCAGCAAGGGCTGTGCTTCCATGTGCTGTGCTCTGGGGAAAGAATAGAGCTCAAGCAGCATCTTAAAATAATGGGGTTGGGGGGCAGAGAGGTGGGTGGGGAGAGGTGGAGAAAAGGAAGCATTGGCAGGAAGAACCAGAGAAAGGGGAGTGTTGTGGAGGGAAGAGGCAGAGACTGGGGGGGGGGGGGGCGGGGCAGAAAGCCTGTAGAGGGAATAAGTGGGGGAGCAGAGGGCAGGGATGCTGCCTTATCCCCAGTCATTGCTCTGCCTGCTGTAGCAGTGGGAGAGGATAAATTAAAGACAAACCTCTGATAATTAGATTCTATACCTGGAAAATGATAACTAATTTATATACTTTTCCATATTATAATCTAATTATTCGGTGTTCATCTTAAAAACCAGGGTCATCTTAGATTTTAGTAAATATGGCACCATTGAGACCAGAGATAGATGCTTAGAAATATGTGCCAGGTACAGTAATGTAAGGATGAGTGAGTGAAAAGGGCATAAGCCCCAGACACCGACTAAAAGGGGGTCAAGGGATGCCAGAATACAACAAGGGATACCTCACTCTTTTCCCTTGCACTCCCTCCTTCTACAATTTCCATCTCCAGTCCTGGCAGTGGCCGTGCAGGAGCATGTGTCAGTGAGTGATGGGTATCTGGGAAATGTAATTCTATCAAGTATGTTTTTGCCAGTACAGGGCAGGGGGGCAGATGGAGTTTGTTGCTGCTGAGGCGACATTAACCTATTTTGCTTGTTGATTCAAGGAAGCCTCAAGGACTTTCTTAGCAAAATTCTCTTATAGGGTCACAATCAGAATTAGACAGGTCACATCCTTTACTAAAGGTGGTACTACTGAGGAACTTCTATAATTAGTAATAAGGAAAATTTAAACTCAAGAACTTTTGTTTGAACAATTTAACAAGGGCATTTTCTTTCATGGAACACTTCTGTTTTATGGTTCAACTCTGTGCTTGACAGTCCCCAGACCAGTTTGAGTCTTGGGCTCAGTAAGGTTTATTTGAAAGAAAAACTGCAGTCAGAGAACTCTAAAAGTTCTTCCTGGAGGATACTCCTAGGCCCAAGTGCAGATCCAAAGATCTGGTTTGCCATTAAACATTAGGGAAGGAAGAATACCAATTCAGAATTAAGAAAAAAAGAGTATCCACTGATAGACCTGAATGTTGATGAAGACCATAAATATGTCTATAGCTCATACAAGGTACCATATTTTCTTGCGTAAAACACTTATCTCTTCTCCAAAATCCAGTTGCTGGAAATTATAATTCATGAAAATTAAGGCATTAATGTCATGCATTATAATTCAGGAAATGAGAACCATTTCTCCACTTAATCCCCTGCTAGAGGAAGGCAAAAATAAAACTGTGTATGCTGCACATAAGGCTCACTAGCTGCTAGCTGTGGAGATTCTAGCAGTTTTCACGCCCCTGCCCCCACTCCCTAGCAGCAGATCTCAAGGAAAGTACTTTCCCCCCCTTCTTTATACCTTTCAGAAACAAAGGTACATATTTTGTTCTGGAGTGGGGATTGTACATGAGAAAATAGAGTAATTGCAGATGTTTTACTAATAATTTACTAATAAAAGTCAATCAGCTTAACTGATTTGGAGTCAAACTGGTTTATGAAACTTCTGTCCCAGACCCCTTGCTGATATAAGTTAAATCAGAGTCCCCCAGCATTCCAGCATGCTTTTCAGCCCTAGGCTGGGCTGAGCCGTCTGCTCCAGAGACCAGGACTGGCCCCACCTCTCTCTTCCCTAGGCAGAGCTCAGGCTGGCTGAGAAAAAGTTGGAGACTGCAGCACAGCAGCATCTGCTCATTGCTCAAGCAGACATCCACCCCTCCTTCCCCTCTCCCACAGCAAGGACCCCAGTGGCAAAGACTCCAGCCAGCATCTGGTCATGGTCATACCACCCCCCTGCTAGCTGATGCTGAGAGGTGTCTATGTTTGTGTGTCTCCAATTTCACTGGAACAAAGGCAGACAGAACAGTGTCCCCTCAGGACTTTTTTGAAGCTAATCAACAGGTCAGCTGGTAATGTCTCTCTGTTCTTCCTTAAAAATGTTTTGCAAAAAGCTGTTTAAAAAAAGCTTGAATTAATGAGAGAGGCTCTGTTTTCTTGCTATCAGAGTGGGGACAGAGAGAGTTGTGAGAAATGAGCTGGTTTGCAATGAATGCAGTGCTTGTCAGCTTGCTGCAGACAGTATGAAAAAGTAGGGAGAGGGAGACTGAAAAGCTCAGTATCATCAATAGATACATATAGTCCACACAAACAGTCCTTCCTTCCCCTGCTCTTTTCCTCAGAGTGCTAGCCAGGGGCTGGTATCTGGCAACACTTCCCAGCCCATGAACAGTGAGTGAGGGAAAAGCCTGGTGAGGGCTGCTTCTTCGTCCCCCTCCAGGCACACCCCAGATAGGGACTGTGCAGGCTGGGCGGGGGAGGTTTAAACCCCTCCCTAATCATAGTGTTCTGCTGGAGCCTGGCAACATCCACCTCAGCACAGCATTGTGGAAGGGAAGGTTCACTCTAGCACCCCCTGGCTTCTAACCTGAGCTACTGTAGGCATGTGCCTGCATTTCCTGGTTCAAAAGTGAACTGATCTGCAAGTGGATAAACATTCAATCTCTGCAGATTACACTAACCTGCAAATATTGAATCAATTCAGGGTTAGGCTTTTTGAATGTCTGTCCCTAGCCATAATGTTCTTAGCAATCCTCTATAACTGTCAAATAAAATCTGTTCTGACATAAATCTCTCTTATCCAAAACACAATTACAAATTCTACACAAAATTATTGAACTGTCCATTTTATCAACCCACTGCTGTTTTCCATGTTTGAACTTTAATTAAAACTCTACAAATAAACATTGGCTGTTTCTAAAATTCCTAAGACCTTTATTGTTCCCTCTAAAACCTTTTTGCCCTGAGTATCTGAAATTTACATATTTTCATCAATAAAGACATTACCTTTTCTTACACATGGGTATCGAAATAATTTGACTATTCCATAGTCATCAGCAGTAACCAAAACTTGCCCAATAAAATTTGCATCTGCAGAATTGATATCATTGATATCGGAATACTTGGGCCATATTCCATTAACTTCTAAGCCAGAAACACATGTCCATGAAGCCCAGGGGACACCTTTTAATTCTTCTTTGTTTGCAACTTCTTTTCCACCTAAAAATAAAATGCAAATACTTATTTTTAATCATTAACTCCTGTGGTGTTTTTAATAAATCTGAAACTCCTATTTTCAAAGTCTGAACAGAATTTAAATCTTGCTTAGACCAAATTAAAAAATGGATACTCAAACCACTATTTCTAAAACTATTTGTTATAACAGGCAATGTTGATAGCAACACTTACTGGGTACATTTCCACTTGCGCTTTACCGCAGGGTTGCCTAGTAAGCTCTGCAGTAAAGCATCACCATCTACACATGTGGAATTATTAGGCCAGGGTAAACTAATTAACTTTGCTGTAGGATAGTACTGCCCAACACGAATACTATCCTATGGGAAATTTTACTGTGCTACAATGCACATGTATACAGTGACCAGGCCCAGCTAGAGTATGAGGGTGATACAGTCTGCCAGCTAGCCCCACACTGTAGAGCCCTTTTGCCCCAGCCAGCCTCTCTGCAATACATTAAACTGGGTTAGAGCAGCCCCAGACTGGCAGGCTGACCCCTTGGGATCCTTCAGCTAGGGCTGTGCTGCCCCAGCTCAATATGCTGTGGTCCCAGAAGCACATGCAAATGCTGTGCTCGGGAGCAATAAACTCCAGTGTGAACTGCATCAGAGTTTAGTCAGGTGCACTAATATCATTGGCAGATACACCTACTGTCAACATTAACACTTTCTTGGTGCGTCTACATGAGATGTTTTACTGCCCAGTAGACTAATCTACTGCACAGTAAAGCATCACTATTTACACATGTGCCACATTTACTGTGCAGTAAATCAGTCTACTGTATGGTTGGCTACTAGTTGTAGATACAGGTAGATTAACCATGCAGTAGATACTGCACAGTACCTCATGTGT
Source organism: Crocodylus siamensis (assembly GCF_052110815.1). NCBI lineage: Eukaryota > Metazoa > Chordata > Crocodylia > Crocodylidae > Crocodylus > Crocodylus siamensis. The sequence continues at coordinate 263,840,615 of NC_143396.1, forward strand.
AGTTGCTAATATGTGTAGGAGCAATGTTGATGGGTTCTGATGTGCATGGGGCTAGGAGACAGCTGCCCCTGCAGCCCCACAGCTCTCCCAGCCCTTTACATATCAGGACCAAACCCCAGGCCCCCAGCTAGCCACCAGGGTGGCACCTGGAAGAGCCTCAAGTTCCCTCTAGTTGGTGCAAGGGGACAGAGCAGGACAGGAGGAGCCTTGGACTGGGCTGCTGCTATTGGGAACAAATCTGGGCACACATGTAGGCAAGGTTCCCAGGCGTAGTAAACTGCACCTTATTTTACTGTACCTTACTGTGTATTAACTGCATATGTAGACACACCCTCTGAGACTCAGTTTTCAGTTGCTTACAGTTTTGCCCAGTTTGAATTATTTGGAATAAACTTTTCCATGATCGGTCTGAGGCTAAATTATTTTCCAAGTGATATACCAAGACCATGGTTGGGGGACGGGGGGGAAGTTTTGCTCATCTTAAAAAAAAAAATTCTTGCAAACTTTTCACCAAGAATCTCTAGCAACTTGATTTGGAGCAGAAATTAAAAAACAACAATCCTGAAATGCTACCAACTTATGAGCTTCTGAAAACCTCAGTTTTCAAAAGACTGGGTTTGTTAGAGGCTGGTAGCTGGGATGGAAGGGACCTCATGAGATCATTCTCCAATAGCTGCATCTTCAATGAGCACCCGCCATCCCTACACACCTACAGGCTGACAACACTGAAGATGCATAATCAAAAAGATGCAGAGTCTGAACAAGACATTTCCTGTAGTTGCTTCTCTAAGCAATCATGGACCATAATGATAGCAGGTCTCAGAACTAAGAGCAGACAGACTGATTCTCCTCTGTCAATACTCTCCTGTTTGTGCCTTATTAGGAGAAACAGGATGCATTTACATGTTGCTACTGCACATTACATTTAGTACCTCTAATATGAGGTACTAACTAATGCACAGTAGCCAGATTTACTGAGCAGTAGCACCAGTGCATGATTCTTTCATGACACTTAATGCACAGTATACTAATTCTACTGTGCATTAGCACGGTTTTTGCCATGACATGCTACTGCACAGTAGAATTAGCCTACTGTGCATTAGGCATCTCATGTAGACAAGCCCGTAGAAACCAGCCTTGGGTGCAGCAAAGTAAATGCCATGGGGAGAAGGAAGAGAACTGAATTGGGTTGGAACACATGGAGAGGGAACAAACTTTGGAGATATTAGAGTAAACAGGCATTTACTGATTATGAAAGAACAGTCTATAGGCCAAAAATGGACTGGTTAAGGGGAACAGAAGGATATTGATTTAATCACTAGATCACCCATTTCTTCCCCACGAAGAACTGGAATGGAACTTAGAAATTGTAGAACCTCCGCATCAGATATACATGAAGCTGGAACCTATAGTTCCACAACACTTATCTGTACCAAGGAGTTGGTGAAATGTCCATTTAGGCTCCTTTAGTAGCCAATTCACAAAGAGCATGAAAACTGTTGCCAGTTATTCCCATAAACTCAAGTGGTAGAGGTCTGTTGCAGACCTGCAGGTTCCAGCATCATTCATGCTTCGTGAAGTTCCTGTTTCCTGTTAATAAGTAAGTCCTAAAAGAGCTGTATCTCTGGACCATAGTAATCTACAGTTTATCTACAATTTCAATTCACTAGATAGTTACCTACTTCTATTTTAATTTCATATTTAAATTGGCATTTGGATTGCTTAAATATAAACTGTTCACTCCAGAAGCTCATACAAGTTGGCTTCGTCAGTAGGGTTATAAATCTTATTCTAAAGTAGTATTAATCTGTTTTTACGGAGTTCTTGATCTTTTCAAGCTTCAAAGTTATATACAACAAAGCTCATTCTGAACTATTAACACCGGAACTCAGCACTGGAAAGCCATTAGTAAAAAGAGGTCAAATACACAAAGCTTTTAAAAAATGGAAATTTATTCTTCAGAAAGAATGACTGATTAAAAAAATAAATAATAAAATACATTGTAATAAAATATTCTAAGATTTAATTAAAATATTATCAAAATTAAGAAATTACAACTAATTATTTTTACCCAAATCAAAATACAGTAACAGCTTAGAAGAGAAAAACACTCTTATGTAAATTTACTTCATTTTCTTACACTGTTATGCACTGAAGAATTGCTTTCATAGTATTTTTTTAGGGTTTTCATATGCCCTAAATTTCATTACTTCAAACCAAGATTTATTAGCTATTTTATGCAAGTACTATACATTTTATCATTTACAGATATACATTTTTAATAAAGCTAATATTAAAAAAATCTTACTTGGCATCCTGTAAAAAAGTCTTTTCCCACTGCCATCATTGGTCTGTAAGTATTTACTGTCAGCAGACCAGTCCATGTGAGTGATGAAACTTAGGGATCCAACACATTCCCCAACTTTTTTGTACCTCTGAACAACACCATAAATATCAACAGAGCTGTCATTGGAGCCAACAGCAAGGAAATTACCATCTGGTGAATATTTTAATTCATGAATAGCTTCCTTCCTGTCTTTAATATGAACCACTTCTGTCATATCTCTGTAGCAGAGAAAGTGAGTGTCATACACTTAAGAGAGAATATCAAGTTCACAGTATTAATGTCTGACAAATTCTAATTCTGAAGGGAAAATCTCAGGTTCATTATGTAAATATAGTTTCTACAGGAAGCAAAGCCCTTAAAAGTTCCCTGCTCTTAGCCTAGGAGGGAGGATAGGAGGTGTCACTGAAAGTCTGGGCTGACTAGAACAGGTGTGCTCAACCCCATGTTCACAGGCCAGATCCAGCCCATGAAGTTAGGTAATCTGGCTCACAGGTTTCCCCACAAACCCGTAAACCTGGTGGTGGGAGAGTGGTGCTAATTAGTACTGCCACCACTCCCTTGCTACCAATTTTCCAAGACCCACATTGCTGGATTGCACCAATCAGGCTGGCCCCATGTTGAGACATCAGGCCCTGTTCCCACATGGCTCAGTTGAAATTGGACCCAATGCAACTGTGTGGGATTGGGCACAGAGTGGACCAGCTCCACATGGCTGCAATGGGCCCTGGCCAAGTTCTTTCCACATGGCTGGATCAGGTCCTGATTGGGCCGACACTGTGTTCCAGATAGAGCCCATTCACTAAATACAACCTGCAGGCGGACGTGGCACCACTCCTCTGACCCACAGGCCTAAATGTTTGGGCAGTGCTGGACTTGAAGGGTTCAGGTAGATCACTAGCCCTTAAAACACTTAGATGAAGGAAGCTCCTTAATATCAGATGGAGCCCTCTCTCTCATCCCTTAGACCTAATCTGAGACAGCAAAACTATTGCTGGGACCAGTTTTGGGGGCAGGGAATAAGGGCTAACAGCAGCTCTCACTGAGTGGAAATAAATAAGGAACTAATGATAACTTTCAGTATATGATTTATTGCCCAATAATGTATTTTTTCCTAACATACCATTTTTCATAACAGACTGTTATGGAAAACTTTGCCTGTTAAATCAGAGTAACAGAGCTGTATGTATATAAATCTGTGGACCATATATATGTTTGAAATAGAAGTTAAAATATTCTTAGTGTACGCTTTCTATATAAAACATATACTAGATTGCTTATAACTTTCTGATTTTTACACTATACCTGACTCGAAGTACAGTGAAAGAGCCATCTTTCATTCCAAGTGCAAGATGGATTCCATCTGTACTAACTGCTGCACAGCGAATTGGTTCCTCCATATTGCACCGGGCGATCAATGCGTGGTCTATTAAGCTCCATATTCTAAAGTAAAGTCAAATGCAAGGAATAGTTAACAGGTTTGTGACAGAAAATGTGAAGGATTCTAAAAAATATTCTGAATGCAGTGTTCATATTAAAAACTTATTTTCTACCAATAACTTTCAAAACTAGCAAAAAATATGTCGTAAGTTTTGCACAGCAGTGAATGTCTATATTTCTTCAAGTAGGGTAAAGCAGCTAGTATGAAAAAAATGAAAAGGCAGATTCATTTTTTGGCTTTGCTGGTAAAACATTAGGTACTTGATCCTACTTTGCTTGAAACAAATTCTGAATTTTCTATTGCTTAAAGGTATATTCTTTTCATTAGTTAAAATGGATAGAACAAACAATTAAAATATTACAATACAGATGCATCTATCTCTATTAATAATGAATTATTCTTAATATATTACAGTTTCATATATATTACTAAATATCATTATAACCTCTGACTACTTGTGCCTAAGTACAGCATGTAATTTTTACATTAGGCTCCAGATGCATGTTTTGCTGTATCAATGCAACTTCCATCCAATTCACAAAAAAAGTGCTACTACACAATTTCTGAGAGGAAAAGGAATGAAATTTTGGAAAAACCAGAGAGTAAAACTTACTAGGATTTGTTAGAACATAGATTTAGTAAATAAATATAGAAACGCAAACAATTTGTATTAGTAGCAAGGTGTCAGTGTTCTAGTGGTACGTTGTTCCTAAGTGGATGTTGCTGCTCATGGGAATCTCATTTGCATACACTGCAGGAAATTTCCCAAGGGAAATGTTTCTGACAAGTGGCTACTGCTCCTATGAGGTACCCCACAACAGGGAGTCAAATTATATTAAGTAAAAATTCCCCATATTAGAAATTCCCCACACCAGAATTCTCTGTGGAACTGAAAAATATAATCAAATCCTTCTAGAACAGCTTCAGGAAAAAACTACTTCCATTTAACCCCCATTCTTATACCCCAGGAATTTTTTATATGCTCCTGAAGATCCATAATCAAGATATCCCTGGCAGGCCTCAAAGAACAAGTTTCTACAAGATGCAACAGACTTCCTCAGCAGAATCTAGTATATCATCCACCTCCCCAAGAAGGTCATATCTGCAACCAACGATGTCACCAGGCTGTATACTAACATGCCACACCATGAAGGCACAGCCACCTGTCTGAAATACCTGTAAGAACAAAATACGGGTCAGATTTGTAGACACAACAATCCACATTCAGGATGGCATCCTACAAACCACCATATACAAAAAGCCCATGGACCACCATACTTATGTCCACAAAACCAGCAATCATCCCAAGTAATTTAGAGTCAGGCCCTCAGATAGCACTGCATTTGCTATGAGAAGAACATTTATGAACCCACCTGGTCTGCCTAAAATCTGCTTTTATACAAGAACGCTCCAATAGAGAAACAGACCACACATTTAGAAGAGCTGTCCAAATACCCTGCAGTAACCTGCTACAATACAAAAAGAAACCCCGCTATGACTGCACATCCCTAGTGATTACGTACCTCCCGACACTGGAACCAATCAGAAGAATCAAACAACTACAGCTTATACTTAACAAAGACCTTGAGATAAATATTCCTGTCCTCTCCGTTCCTGGCTTTCAAACAACCCCCTAACCATGCCGAACTCATCATCAGAAGCCAACTCCTCATTGCTCAGCAGACATCAAGTTGTACACACCCATGCCTTAGCAAGAAATCCTTAACCAGGCAACATATCTTTAGTGCTACTACAATCAACACCCTTCATAACAAGGCCATCAGAATCTATGGATCCTACATATGCCTTACCCAAAATGTGATATATCTGATCAAATGCACCAAATGCCCCCATGGCAACTACATGGGTGGAAACAAATAGCAACTACACACCAGAAAAACAAAAAAAGAATAGATACACATACACCTTTAAGAGCACATTTTTCACAGAGCCACCATTCTCTCTCTGACCTCACGACCCCTATGCTCAAAGGAAATCTACTTAAAACGCACTTAAAAAGTGAACTTGGGAGCTAAAATTCATAAGCTGCCTGGACATTAGGAACCAGGGACTGAATACTGGTATTGATTTTATGGCACATTACAACCTACCTGAATCCCAGATGACCCCTCTCCCTTTAATAGGTCTTGATCTCCCAGTAATCAGCTTCTTTTTTTCTGCTAATTGTTTGCCTGCTACCTCTGGGAATTTCTCTCCTCCCTCAAATTTCACAGCTCTAGCAACTATTTTTTGCATTTATTCTCAGAGTCAAGGAAGAGAATGCCTTGCATCGGAAAGGTTATCTAACCCTATCCAACTATGCAGTTGACCCAATAACAGATATCACCCAACAATTTTTTTTTTTTAACTGGATAGGCAAAAAGTTAGTGAAATGAACTTCTAAATTCTAAAACATAATATGAATAAGATTTTTGAAGTATTATATCACATCAAACCACAAGAAGGTATCTCATTTATGTCTAATACAGGGTAGATGACCAGTTCACTCGATATCAACCAAAATGACCAAGCTCAGTAGTAAAGTTGCACATCTAAATTTTAATTCAATGTAAGCTGTAGATACTGGGCTGCCCCTCTAAAGAAAAAAAAATTAACTCACTTTCAAGATCCTAAAATATAAACTGATGTGCTTAACTTCAGGAACTCAATTTGATCATTTTGGCCCTCATATTATTTACTGTCATTAAGACTATGAAAGCAAACATTTCCACCATTTGAGTTGAAATAAAGGTCTTAATTTTCATTTTGTAAGCTACCAATTTATACTACTGTTTTCAGACTTTCAACAGGAAAATATTATTTATCCAGAGTTATGAGAATAAATTTAACTGGAACAAAACCACAACATGATACATAACAATCATTTCACATTGGTACCTTTAATTATTTAAAGATAAAGCCTTACCTAAAATTGTACATAGTTAAACAAAAACAAACAAAACAAGTCAAATCAGCTAACCTGACTGATCGATCATCACTTCCAGTCATAGCCAAAGGTTTTGTAGGGTGAACAGCTAGAGCCCACAGCTCTCCTTCACAGTGCCCCTGCATGATCAGGAAAGGCTTATTGCGTTCATGCACCACAATTTCAAAAATTTCACTGTCTTGTGTACCAACTAGGATATGATCTCCCCTCCAGCACACACTTCTTACAGACAGACCTGGTGTGGGGAAGGGAATACATTACACAATGCACATAATTCTCATGCACCAAAAACTAGTGAGAAACTACCAAGAGATCTTCAGATGACAGGGCATTTGTCAAAGCACAAATTATTTTGACTCTTAGGACTCATTCATATAACTGCGTATGTTGCGTTTCCACAGGGACAAGTAACAGCAGTACATAGTGGTGCACTACTGCTTGTCCCTGGGAAACACCTGGGCATGTATGCGCTAGCATGTGACAGGTTGCCCTGGGTGGGGTAGAGGAGGCTGGCTCCAGCACCTGGGCTTGGCCCCAGCAGCTTTACCTGGCGTTCTAGAGGCCTCCCAGAGCTTCAGTGGCAGCAATCTGGTGCATGAAGCCTGGCCAACAGCCAGAATGTGACTCTAGCTGGGCAGGCTCCAGTTTCAGGTAGCATATGCTGTACCATGTACACCACCCCACTTTTTTAAGGTGTGGGGGTTTTTTTGACACTGGGCTCTCCCGAAAAATCCACCACACTGAAAATTAACACGTGCACGCCCATCTGGATGCACCCTTGTTGTGTAAATACAATATTCATATTAATATACATGTCATCTATTTTAAAAACAGTTAATGAAAATATATTTTTCAATCTGTGAAGAACTTCCCATTTGATCATGTAACGAAAATAAAGACTGAATTGTTTCGGTTTTTTTACCTTTATATCCCTGGTCTGTTTCCCTGAGATCAATCACAGTAATCGGTTTAAAATTTAAATCCCATAAACGAACACAGCCATCCCTGCCACCAGTGGCAAAGCCTTCTTCACATGCATTCATGCTGAAAATTCCTGCCTAAGGAGGAAAGAAAATGACATTCAGCACCACATACGGCTTATAATCACTATTATGAAAAGAAAGAAATCTTCATATGGATGGAAAATGTTTTCCCCTCTTATTATGTTGTAGAGAAGGTACCATTAAATCATTCAGCTAACACAAGTTTTATATATATGGGAGAGTCAAAAATGTATATAAATTCTGATTTTCAAATAACAAATTAATATTATGGGTTTCATCCAAAAATTATAATGCAATTGAAAGTGATGCAAACAGAACTTGGACTCTGATTCAAGAAAGTTCTTAAGTGCATACTTTAATCTATCCTCATTCAGGACAGAACTTAAAACACACGCTTCATGTACGTAAGTCTCACTGATTCATTTGGGATTTAAGCACACGGTTAAGTGCCGAATCCCCGAATATGGATGATTTCCTAGTGGAGGACTCAGGGTTTGTCCACATGAGAAAATTGCACTAGTTTAACTTCAGATCTAATTTTTAATTAACTAATCCAGCTCAAACCTCTGCGCACTCTTATTTCAGTTTAAAACTGATTGATATCAGTTTAGGTTATATCAGTTAGAAACATATTCAAGTTAGACAGAAATAAGCTATACGTGATACAAAACAAAAGTGTTCATACAGATTTGACCAACTCCCAAATATGCAACTTTTAAAGCCAAAAGGGACCATTAAGATAACCTAGTCTGACTTCTTCATTAACTCAGGCAATAAAATTTAATTAAGTTATTCCTGCATCAATTCCTTAACTTATGGTTGAGCCACATCAACTATTTTAGGAAGTAATCTAATCTTGACTTACAGGCTTCAAGTGACAGAGAACCCACCACAACCCTAAGCAAATTATTCCACTGGTTAATTACTCTTTGTTAAATATCTGTACCCTTTTTTTAAACCTGAATTTGACTTGCTTCATCTTTCTGCCAGTAAATCTTGCTACAGCTTTGTTTGTTAAATTAAAAGTGATTCTAACATTGGGAATCTTCTTTTTGTGCTTATTGACCATGGTAAAACTACCTCTTAACCTTCTTTTAAGTAATCCATATAAATTAGACTTCTTAAGTACCTTATTGTAAGGCTGCTTTTCCAGATCAAATAATTCTTCAGCTTTTTAAAACCCTTTCTAGTTCTGAACTGTGGACACCAGAACTGGAAACAGAACTGTCTTGTAATGCTACATAGTGTTAACGCCAAACTTCTATTTATACAGTCCCTTACTCATCCAAAGATTTTGTTTACCCTTGTAACCACTGTATCATAGCAAGAGTTGAATTTGAGCTAACTAATCCACCTTGTCCACCAAATCCCTTTCACTATCACTGCTTCATTTAATACAATCCCCTAACCTGTCAACTATCTATATGGCACCTATATACTATATTTTATAAGTATGGCATTGAAATTGGCTGTAGTAGAACAATTTTTTCAAGTATAGAACATTTTTCAAATTTACCTTGTAGTCCAATTCAGTCTAGAAAACTCTCTTCTCAACTACTATTTCTCACTATTTGCCACTATTTTTGCAAATTACAAACTTCACCAACAGTAATTTTTTTAATGTTTTGTTGCAGTTAATCTTCTTTAAGTTAAATCAGTGCAAATTTATCATGTACACATTTAGAACTAGTTTGAAGATATGGACTAAGGAATTTTGATTGAGCAGGTATTTTTCCCCATTTATTACCTACCTAACTCAAAAACAGTAGAATTAGTGTGTTTGCTGATATGCAGGTTGAGAGAATTGCCGCAATACTGCTTTCATCCTGATGTTGATGATCCTAATGCTGCTGCTTCTTATACCTAAAAAGAGTTTAGTTTCACATCCTCTTGCCTTAGGGCCCAGTTCAACCCCCACAAATATCAGCAAAAAACCCCAACTGACTTTCATAAGCGGTGGTTCCAGCCTTTAGTTGCCATTAGTCAATTTTTAGGTTATTAGGCAAAAGACATACTTTGGCTCTTTACATACTAAGATGAGGAAGATTAATTTAAATTCCTGAATTCAGGAGCAACCTACTGGTCATTTAGCACCATTTGCTTTAAATAACTGATTTTAGAATACATGAGTGAGTGATATTTTGATAGTGGCATCAGGAAGACAAAAACAAAGCATTCTTTCCTTTCCTTAAATATAATGGACACTTTTTCTCAAGTAAAATACAGATATATTTAAAAAGGTATGAACAGCAGGTCCACTACTGAAATAAAGATAATATTAGCTACTATACTGTATCTTTTTAAATTGTATTATATTTTTATTTTTTAAATCATTTTGACACTGAACTACAAGTAAACATGAGTAATACCAGAAGAACATTTATAAGCAATGAAGAACAGGACATGGTTCCAAGACCTAATGCCCTAGCAGAAGGTACACTAACAGCAGTGTCAGTCACAAGTCTTTTATAATTACGTCTCAAGTCTTCAGTTCTAAGAGGCAAATGTGTAGCTGCAATGGTTACTGTTTCTATCTCTAGGTCTGAAACGTCATACATCAAAACCAAGGTGATATATAGAAAGTGTAGAAGGATTATGAGCACAGGGCAAAACAGACTGCCTCAACTTCATGATTATAGTCACGCTCACTCTAGAAAGACATTTACAAATGTTGAAGTACTCTTGGATAATCTAGTGTCCCTGGAATCCATGGTTGCCTCAATGGAAGGGGCGGGGGGGAAGTCAACTTTACTCACTGCTGTAAGATGTATATGTCATCATAGTAATCATGCCTACACAACTTCTAAATTGTAGTCCTATAATCAGCTTGAGGGCCATTCTTAAAAAACCATGTGGAAGCTACACACATGTACAAGATGTATTTGTCAAAGTACAGAGTAGCATGAAAAAAAGAAAATATTTTACACCAGTTCCTTGCACTGACTTCAATTAATAAAGATACCTACAGGTTGGATGCTAACTTGAAATTATTGCCTCCCCAGTATGTCCTCCCTAACAGTTGAGATCAGCTGTGACATTTGAGCAGACTGTTCACGGATATAACTGTCTCAGAGCTGGGGACAGTAAATTTCTGGGGAAGCATCACTGATGTGTAATTTATTCTTTTTATTTGTCTAACACTCCTCAAGCTGATTTTCTTATTTTGTGAATATGTGTTCTAAGATACGTGGATAGAATGCATCTTACTACAGAAACCTAAAAATAAATATTTAGATACTTCTCTACTACGTTGAAACAAAATAGCTCTATTTTGTTTGAATATATAATCAAAGCAATTCATAGTAAAGTTTAGAGTGATAGAATGACTTGGTCCACAACACCAAGTTTAAAACATTCGTTTACATATGTTATATTGCTTCAATCTATATTTAATTAATGCTTGGCAAGCCAACATAGATGTGTTAGGGTATTAACAGGGTGCCTGTTATTTAACCTCAACTTCTGACATCAATCCACACAACTTTAATATGTACCTCTGAAACAGTATCCCAAAATAAATTATTCAGTTATTGAGAAGGCATCCTATGTACATTTACTATGCAAAGCCCAAGCATAGTAAAAAAGAATCTTTAAAATAATGACTGTTTTTAATAAGCATACCAAAGATGCTTACAGCACACATTACATGTTTATATTATGTGTAACATGCTTGGAAACCATGCATTATTTCTTATTCAGAACTCATAGAATGCTGAAACAAAAAGGAGAATTCTATACGCTAGTTTGTGTTAGCATAATGTGATATTTGATAAGTTTTTTTGATTAATGCCTATAGTGCTAACTTTCCAGTATCAGATGCACTATGTACAACTAACCTCCTAGAGTGCGATTAACACCTAAATGCACATGTACTTGTATCCTCTTTCAGCTTTTTTAAAAAAAAATTGGGAAGGAAAGGTATCAGCAGAAACAGATCTCTTTCCACATCTCCCACTGCTAGACTTGCAGCTCTTCTGCCTCCTACTAACAATTTCCTCTCAAACCCCTTAACATTTCAGTCCCTTCCCTTTTCTAAAGGCACCTTATTTTCCTGATCCATATAAAATTGGCTCTTCAACTGCCAACTACCGTTATAGTATCTCCTTTTTATCCATTCTCCTAACTGCAATCCTTTTTCCAATCACTTAACTCTCCAGCCAATGTTTGTCTTCCCTTTGGCTTTCGTACTCAAAGACCGAATTCCCTCCCAATGAGATTTACCATTGACCCAGTCTCCCAGCAGCATTCAATGTATGGATGGCAAGAGATAGTTGATTTGATTCTAAATTTCTATTTGCCTCCTACTGTTAAGTTGCTCCGTATTTTTCCTCAACTATTTCTATTGGCACATCATTATTAACTTTTTCACGTAACAATGGTCATAAAATGGAAGTGTGTTTTTTCCACCTTTAAATATATGCACAAGAATTTTGTAGTACTTCTGAAACAATTTAGGAGTAATGAAATGCCACAAAATGACTGACCATTTATTAGCCAACCTCGACATTACAATATAAATATTCCACTTCCAATCAGTTATATTTCTCACACTGAAGATATTCTTCATTGAAGGATTATGCACATCAAATGTAAATTTTATATAACTAAGATATCAGAATTTATCCCAATGCATGAAAATGACTTAAATTACAAGGCACACATGCATACACACATACACACACACACTTCCTTTGGATGTTTAGTTGATTCATATGGCCAAACTATATTCTACCAACTTTTCCAAACAGTCTGTTTTTACTTTAAAAACAACATAAACAAGTGCTGAAATGATAACTGTTTCAGGTAACTATGAATTTCTAAATATAGAAACATTTTGTCTTTGTCAAAAAAATTGGACAGACACAGTGAGACATAGATGTTTGACTAAGATGCACCAATGCTCTTATCAGTACTCTGACACATCTTAAGCGGCTGGCTAGAAGGTCTTGGTCATCTGCTCAGGGTCAAACCAAGCACCAAATGTGTAGCCAGGAAGGAATTCTCTCTCCAGGTCACAATGACAAGGGCAAGGGGGTGGTTTTTTGCCTTCCTCTGTAATATGGAAGAAGGACACTCTGTAGCAAAAAGCTTGTCTAATAACTCTCCCAATCATACAACTGGTCCAATAAAAGATGTCACCAAAAAACGCCTGCTTTTCCTGTATTTTCTGGACCACCACGACTCCAGCACTCCAAACCCTATGGAATAAAGGGGCATAGTCCTTTTCCTAGGATAACTTGAGCATGTTCTACCCCCCAAAATTCCCAGTCCCTGGTCCAAACTGATAACCAATGTCACTTCTAGGTACACAGTGGAAGTAAACAAACATGCTCAGTATACTAATAAGCATACATAGTATTGACTTCAACGGTCTTCCAATTGCCAATACTGAATTTTATTGGGTTATGATCACTGATCCCTAAACTATCAACATCTAGTTTAGTGATTTATTAATCTTAATTCTTCACAATAGATCCAAAAATAGAATTACTTTGTGTTGCATGCAATAACTCATGCGAGAAAAATGTTATCTGTGATTTTTAGTATTACTAATGTCATGTTACTACTGGCCTATAAGATGGATCTTATGACAGCCTTTCTTCATATTACAGACACATTTTCAGGATAACCTATTCCTATACATTAATTTGATTTGGTAGTCTTAAAGATGACATTCTCTAGCATAAAAGGTATTGCAGTTTCTCTCCTTCTGGGCTTCATTAGTTAACACGAGTTACAGAGAAGCATTCATCTCTATGAGTAAGAATTTTTCCAAAATTCTTCCTGGTAGAAAAACAGCCAGGGGCCTTGAGCATACATGTGTTCCAGCCCTGGAGCAGGAGGACTACAAAGACAAGTTCTCCAACCAGGGGACACTAGACAGCTGCTCCCTGGGCCACCTGCACCTTTAAGGGAGTCCATTAATTGGCAGCCTGTCCTCTCCTCTGCTAGTGAAGAAGATTGTGGAGGAGGGGAGGGGTCCAACTCCAGGATAATGCCTACCCTCCTCCTGCCAATCAGCTAATTGGTGAGACAGGGGACAGGGCTTCTATGGTGGGAGCCATGGGGAAATATGTTCTCTTCGCACAAAAGTATCACACCTTAATGGCCACATTTCTCTATATACATTCAAGATCCTGCATTTTTTAATTATCAATAGTCAAAAAAAACAGAGAAGAGTTATTTACTACAGAGTGCTACCTTTTCTATATTACCCCCTTAATCCACTTTATCGTTTACTGAACATATGAATTGTTCCATCCTGTCAAGTAACATCAATTATGTCATATTTACTCTAAGTAAATTGCTCTTGCTTGTTATTTACATTCCTTTTTTACATTTGTCCAATTTGCTCATGAACTAATGATAAACCATTTCCTATAACTAAAAGCTACTTTCAAACAACAATTGCTTCAGAGCCAACAAGTAATTAACAAGTACGTTTCTTTTATATTAAAGTATGGGGAAAAAATCAGTAGCTTTATTTGTGAATGGTATATAAAGAATTTGAGAAGGTAAACTTTGCATTGCATTGCCACATATTGATTAGAGCACCTGGAAGAAGAAAGGACTATACAGTATTGTATGTACAAACTGGATTCAGATTTATAAAGCATCTTTTCCATAAAGGCATATGGGTGAAAGTGAAGTACTAAAGATATAGAAACACTATGTAAATAAAAAAGCATGTCAGATTTGCATGTAAACATTTCAGTTTAAAATAAAAATAAACTTCACAAGGATCATTCAAAAATCTTCTTTGAACTATCAGTTATAAACTTTACCAGTTTCCAAAGCTGTGTAATATTCAAACAGTCTAAATCATACAGTAAAATACTTACAGCATGTGCTCCTTGTATTGTCCTTACAAGATTGATTCCTTTCCATACACATATATCTCCATTAAGCGCACCAGAATATGTCACTTCATCTCTTGCACAGGCTAGACACAGTATTGTTTGCAGATCACCAGTCTTGCCAAAAACACCACGTTTTGGTGTTAATGAATTACCACACAAGCTCCAGAACTGCAAAATAAAACATGATATAAAAGGGGGGGTTTTGTTAACATACTGCAAAATTTTCCAGATTCAATATAGCATATGTCTACTGTTGGAGGAAAAAATATATACTAAATGCTAAGAATTTTCTTCTAAGAATCTCTTAGTCTTTTCATTCCACTAGTTTTTCAGCATTCAAACAACAGAACATTTTTTTCCATTAAATTTAGTCTGCTGTTTCTCTGGAAATAAAGCAGTTATTTCATATATTTATGATTTCTTAAGTGAAAACATTTCCATTTTAAATTAAGTATTTTTATGAATCGTAATCGTTAGCACTCAGTTCAATATTTCTTTAGTTTTTGTAACAATTGAGAACAATTTCATAATAAAAACTTTTAGATGTTACAAAACACAAAATATTCTTCGTGCTATCACAGTATTTTTCAAACCAAAACTCTTCAGGAGTTACCACTATGCTTGTTCCAACAATAGCTGGTGCCAACTTGATGTACAGAATACAGTAAGGATCCGATATGTGGGATACCATTTGCCTGACCATGTAGAAGCCTCTAAATTGCAAAACTACTCTTCTTTTAGTCTCCTTTGCTATATTAGTTAATATTAAAAAAATATAAATTAAAGTAGTAAAACAAAAAATTATTCCTTTTGGCCTGATTAACTAACCAAAATTTAAGATTTTATATTATTCCAATAAGAGGAAAACATTGACACTGAAGTTGGTGGAATTCTGTTTTTAAAAGAAGGGTGTCAAATATAAAGTCCATGAGGCTCACCTAGAGGAGCAGGGAATCATGGAAGTGGGGAGAACAGGGGCAGAAGTTCCTGCTGAAATCTGGGGCATAGGGCCCACAGCTCCATTTCAGATACATTTTGGTGGTAGGAGGGAAGCAGCTGAGGCATCCACTCGTGTCACCACTGGGATGAATTTAGATTCAGCCTGTAAGGAGCTTCACAGTCCACATCCAACCTAGGGGCCAAATGAGTTTGACACCCCTGATTTACAAGAATGTACAAAATCTTGCTTCCTAAAGTGCAGGGGAAATCATACATCTGGAAATTTTTTCCAGGCTCTCTGCCTCAGATTACTTTAAGCCAGCACCTGAACCCTGAAGTCTTTTCTAGGTTTCTCTTAGGCTACGCCCTTAGTGCTAGTTCAGATAGGATATGAAGCTTCCTTCTCAGACTTCTTCAGAGTTCTGTTGCTTATTCATCATACACAAATATCCTTCCCAATATCCCTGAAACAAAGGCCTTCACAATCAGAGGATTCATATTCCTGAATAGCCTTGCATTTCCTTTTGTTTTTGGTGGACACAAATGCTGACTACTCCTTCAAAACCGCGGCAAAGAGTAGCCGTCAAATCAATCAATCAGTTTCAATAAAGGTTCACTCAACCAAAAAGGCAGTTTTATTTGAATTAAAAACATATAAATGTAATTTAAAGAAAAAACATACATTTTGTATCAGAGATTATAGAAACAAATGTAAGATTAAAGGAACGTTTTGTGGGTGCTGCTCAGGCGGTTGGTCCTAGGTGCCACATGCAGCCTGCACCCTAGACCCCCTGCACTATGTACAGTGCTAGGTCCAGGCCACATGCTGCAGGCAGTGCATGCACTGTTCTGCCCTAGCACACCACAGGCACAGTGAAGCCCAGGGTGAGCATGTGATGCAAGCAGTGTGCCAAGCTGGACCAGCCATGCACAGCACACAGAGCACAGAGGGCTGGCACAGGGTGCATATGGCATTCAGCTTCCCACCAGACCAGACTTGCACTCTGGCTCTGGTATGGCCTGACCTGAACTGGCCCAGAAGCACCACACAGGGCCAGTCCAGGAGTGTACCACACACAGTACATGCACCAGATTGACCCCACTGTGCTGTGTGTAGGGCGTATGGGGCCAGGCCCAGCCCACATACCACATGCTGTGCGTGGAGCTCTGGTCTGAGATTGGTTCAGAGACCTGTGGGCTGGATCATATGACTCCATGGATCAAATCTGGCCCACAGCTTTGATACCCTGGGAGTGTATATGTTAATAACCAACGGTTAAAAATAAAAAAGACTACCATATTAATTCCCAAAACAAGCACTGAAGAATATTCAAAGTTAATTTTTAAGTTTCAAGTCATTAAAAAACTGAGATATGTTCATGTGCTTTTAGGACACCCAGAATAACCTGAACTATGCTTCAAAGTGACATGAATAACTACACAGCCATAATTAAAACATGTTAAAATTTCTGGTTCCAGACACAAATTAAGGTTTTTTTAAACATTTTTTTCCTTTGTGCAGAAACTTTTTTTCTTCAAAAACAGAACTAAGTTTGTGGGATGGACTGTCTATGCAGTTATAGAACTTATGTCCAGGAGTAAAAATTGTCTAAGCAAATGGAGAAAAGAATACGGGTGATGTTATGCTAAGGGGCTTATTATAGATCATCAAGCACAGAATGTGGATAAGGCTTTTTGGGCAACTAAGATCATCCAAAATATAAAAACTAATGACAATGTGTGCCTAATTAGAATGCTCTAGCACTGCCACAGCATCACATGTGGGTTTAAAATCATGTGGCCCCACACTGGCAGAGGAAAGAGGACCCAGGACTATGGCAGAAGGAGCGTGGAGCCCAGTTGCAGGATTGCCCCAGCAGGAGCCAAGTGAACAAAGTTAGAGCTGGCTCACCAGACTAGAGGCTCGAAGGGCCTATAGCCCTAGGGGCCCAAACCCAGTGAGCGATGTAACACAAGAAGCCCCAGAGAAACGCTGCTCACTCAGCAGGACACCAGAGGTGGCGACTGTGAGTTTGTTCCAGGAGGAGATCCAGGGATGTGTTATAATTTTGGGTTCAGTGGTTCTTTTTTTTTGTTTGAGTTAAAGGTACATTAGACTGACCCTCCCATCACGGATATCGAAGAACTGGGGGCTGAAGCAGCAAGCCTGGGATAGTAACCCATTTGAGGACTGAGTAAAAAGGATAAGTGATTTACCAGCAGGCCTTGAGGCCAGTAAAAGAGCTTGACATCATCAGGTGGGGCAAAGAGGGGAGAAAACTCAGCCACCTTGTGCAAAAACCTGATACAGACCACCTAGGCAGTGGGCACCCATAGATTAGGCAGATAAGAGTATGACCACCCAAGACTGGTACAAACCCAAACATCTCCAGGGTGGTGACTTAAGACAAAGCTGGAAGAGACTCTCTAACCAATCAAGATTACAAGTTGTAAATGAGCACGGCTAATTGAGCAAATCACTGGCTGTGCTATCCTTTCATTAGATGACTGGCAGGCTGACTATCCTATAAGATCTGGTTGGTGTTGGTGCATGGACGGGGTATATGAGGAAGAGCAGCCCCACAGACCAGTGACTCAAGATACTTGTGAGAGCAAACAGAAATAACCAAGGATCCTCCCTTTCTCACGTAAGATCAAGATGTGGTGGGCAAGTTGAAGGGTGTGCCCTACAAGTAAGAGTGAGCAGAAGTCAAGCTGTCTAGCCCTAAGAACTAGCACTCAACAGACAAGAGTGCCTGGTCCCAGAGACAAATCCAAGTTGGGCATAGCCATCCATGCATATCAAACAATAAGAATGCAGTTTTTGTAAAAAACAATGATTAGCTGGGCCTGAACACAGGTGTAGAAAACAATGTTTCTGTAGAAAGCAATGCCAACCGATTCACACTTGGCACGAATTTAAAACCAGGGTGGATACAGTGCCTGGGGCTGATGGGTGGGTAATAAGGTCTGTTATCACTCATTTCCATATACTGCTGTTAACAAGGATGTTATCTCTGGAGACAACAAACTCTCCCTATGCCTGAAGAAGGGCATTTGTGCCCAAAAGCTTGCAAAAAGACAATTTTTCCACATATTTAGTTGCTCAGATAAAAGATATCACATCTACCCGAAGAACCTTGTCTTCCTATAATCTCTAGAGACACAAATCCACAGTTTGAGAACTGAAACTAAGCATCACAGAAATGCTTAATGGGATCTTCTAGAGTGAGCACTAAGTCCTGTTGGGTAGAATGGTTTTCTTTAATCTTTACTAATCGATAGAGGAGCCCCTGGGAACCATAAGGTTAGGCCCCTAATATAGTCCATGGCCTGTTGTGACCTATTTATAAAACTTCTAAAAAGCTTACATGACTATGTTGTCTCAAATAATATATATTTAGAAGTTATAATCCCTATTCCATGATATCTTTGAGCTTTAACATATCTTTCATAGATTTCATAGACATTAGGGCTGGAAGGGACCTCGGGAGATCATTGAGTCAAGCCCCCTGCCCAAAGGGCAGGAAGTCAGCTGGGGTCATAGGATCCCAGCAAGATAAGCATCCAATTTACTCTTGAAGGTGTTCAGTGTAGGTGCTTGAACCACCACTGGCAGACTGTTCCAGACCTTGGGGGCTCGGACAGTAAAGAAATTCTTCCTTATGTCCAGCCTGAAACGGTCTTGCAGGAGTTTGTGATCTTAAATTAAAACTATCTTCAAATAAATTTATTTTAAAGCATCTTAACAAAAAACACCAAACATATGATTAAATACAAATATTTAAATCTGATTTAAATAAAAAAATCCAATTTTTTATAGTAAAAAAAAGAAAAAATCATGGATTTTTATCCACCCTGCTCCCTAGAGAATTCCCTAGCTGAAGCATCCCCAATATATTTCATAGTTTCATAGTTAGGGACTGGAAAGGACCTTACAGATCATCAGGGTCCCCCCTCCCCGCACTTAAGCAGGAAAGACCTCTGGGATCAGATGACCCCAGCAAGATGGGCATCAAGATGCTTTCTGAAGATCACCAGGGTGGGTGACTATACCACCTCTGTAGGGAACCTGTTGCAAACTCTTGGCACTTGACTTATAATCAAGTTTTTCCTTATATCTAGCTGAAGCAATCCTCAATCAGCTTGTGCCCATTATTTCTTGTCCTCCCCTGCTGAGCCTTGGTGAACAGATGCTCTCCCAGCCCCTTAGCAATTATTTTCACCAAGTCATGGAGGAGAGGCAATGTTCCACAGTATCAGAGAAGGACTAACATAATACCAATCTTTAAAAATGAAAAAAAAAGGACGCTGGGAATTATAAGTCAGTCAGCCAATCTTTGATACCTGGAAAGATACGAGGACAAATTATAAACTTCTAAAAGAACACTAAAATAATAAAAACCATTATGGATTTATGAAGATCAAATTATGCTAAACCAATCAAATTTATTTGTTGACAAGGTGGTAGAAGTGGTAGAAGAGAAAGCAGTAAATATGATGCATCTTGACTTTATTAAAAATGTTGAGAAGTCACAGAACTTCTAGCTAAGTACAGACATTCAGGAGGTTAAATCAGGTTCAAAATAGCCACCCAATTAAAACTTAGCTTATCCCAGTGCTGACCTTACACTTTCAGACCCAGTCTCAGTGACCAGCAATTAGTCCAAACCTATAACAGAACAGAAGTTCAGTGCACGCAAACCAGTTTAAAAATTGCGAAACCCAGTTTTAGATAAACCTGGATCTATGTAGTATCAGACTCATTTGATTTAGGTCAAACCCGTGCATGGAACTTCTGTCCACTTCCCCTACACATCCCTGGGGCTGGGTAAGCCCAACCACCCGTTCCAGCCCCGAGGCTGTTCTTTTCACTCTCCCTTTCCCCTGCACTGGTCTATTTTTTTGCCCCTTGCTCCACCCCAGCCAATGCTCTCAACCCTCATCCCACAAGCCACTCTGGGTGCAGCTGTTTTTATCAGCTTTCGTGGATGCTGGAGCTAAGCAAATTAAGTCCTGGTGGGGGGAGGCAGATGGATGGGGTTGTAATTTCACTGGAGGGGACTCCCCACCTACCCACCCCACCCACCTGTAGGTCACACCTGCCAACCTTTGCGGGAGGCTGCCTACCCTTCCTTCCATTCCACCCATGGGTTGCATCTACCCCCCACCCCAGCCTCACTGCAGGCCCCTGATCCCCTACAGCCTGCTGGACCCACAACCCCTGACTAGCCCCCCACCATCCTGACTTACCTGCTATGTGGAAGCCATTTCAAATTGATTTCTCCCTAATGCCACCAAATAGCTGTACTTAGCCTGTGAGTTCAGAAGTGCTTAAAAACTGCACTCAAGAGAAGGAGCAAGGGGAGTCACATTGGACCCACAGAGATAAATGCACTATCCATCCATCTTACCATCCCCATTCAAAAGGTTTACCAAATTACTAACTTTTACATTACCTGAAATGTTGCAATGGAGCTATGGATTCTTCCTAATACAAAACTGACATAGGATCCTACCAGCTATGAAAGGATGAACTCCCCCTCCTAGCTGGCCAGTGTTGCATTTATTGACATCACCTTGAAAAGTAAGCTTGAAAGATGCTAGGCAGATAGACTATAACTCCAGTTCACAGGATGAAGTATTTGTGGCCCACTCTTTTTCTATATAATTTTTCTTAGTATCAAATGAAACACAGCATTCATTAGTGACGGTAACATTTTGTACTTTTTGACAAGCTTTAATACATTGCCTTTTCATATAACTATGCACTGAACTGCTCAACAGCTGCTGAACCAACCCTGTGCTAAATATGGAGAAGTATTTACTTCACTCACTGCAAGCAAGCCACACTTATTATGTCTCAAGAGATGGTCAAGCACTTCACTTGCACATCTTTGTACTAATTTGGACTCTAAATAAATACTTCTTGTGCTGTAAAACCTTTGAGCAAAGGATCCAAATAGCAAAAGTATTACATAATTTTTATTCTTACAGCGCTATAATAAGTACCTAATTAAACAAATCATTGCATTTGAACACATGCTGGCTAAAAGCAGCGGGTATCCAGAGCACAAGGAGTCACAAGCAAGGTTACTTAAGAAATAACTGCACAATTACTGTACAAATCAGATATTCCTAACCAATAACTGAAGAAAGCAATCCAAAGCAAAGAAAGCAAACAGAATCTTGCCATTTTAACTGGCTTAGGCAATTCAACATAATACGACAATTTGCATTCTTCAGTCCAACGTCTTGAAAATATGAGTGACCTCTGATCATTTCCCTAATCAAAATACTATTCAAGCTTTAGGGTTAGGACTTTAAAAAAAAATCATGATAATTAACTGTAAGCTGTTTTTTTTAAATGCTCAAAATATTATTTAAAAATACATAACAGCTTTTTTAATTCACTAAAACTTGCTTAAGGAAAATAAGACGTTTTAAAATAAAATATCTGCAGTACACTGAACCATTTTTAATTAATACAATTGTTGTAAAATGATAGTGTAGCACTGCCAAAATGACCTTCTGATATCCTGAAGCAGCAGAAAGGTTAGTAGTAATCAAACTAATGGAAGTCCTTAGACCACCTAAGTGGTATATTTAATCAAAATTGTGTGCAATCTAGTTGACTCATTAAATATTTTTGCCAATAAAGAAATCTAATTCCCAAGTTCCCTCTATAAAAATAATACAATCTTACCACTTGTCAATTATGCTAATTTTTGTATTTTAAAAAGTATATTTATACAGGCATATTAAATACATAAATAAACTGATATACTGGGTTTCAGCTGCCACTTCTTGTTTTTCATGAAAAAAAAAGCATGACCCAGTCAGAAGCATACAAAGAGCTATCTACCTGAAGTTTGTGTTCCCAAGTCTTACCTTTCCTACTGAGGAAGAAGGGGATGGCAAAGTTGAGGATTCACAGATGACTGTATGTAGCACCCACCAGCCTGAAGTAATTCCTGTGAATATCTGGAAGGACTGAGATTTGCCAAGTAGGAGGCAAGTTGGGGGGCACTAAAGGTGGTGACCTAGCGTCAGGATTAGTGTGGAGCTTTCAAGCTGCTATTACATCTGCTGTTTTCCAAAGAATGATAGTGAATATAATTCAGAACATATTTACATAAAATAAATCTATTCCAGTACCTTAATGTGTTTTACACCACAGCTGACAAGTTTGTTTGGTTGATATAAATCCCAAGAAATATCAAATATCTGCAAATAAATCAAAAAGTTAGTAAAAATGGAATTTAGTACAAGCACACTGTCAGATGCAAGTGAAAATAGTAACAATTCTCATGAATCGGACAGGGTTCCCAACCTACTACAGACACAGAAAGCAGTTTTGGAAACGTGTGAAAATTATTTTGGCCTGCAAAAGTTAAATTCCATTCTATAAGACATAAATAACTTTAACTGCCCCTTGATGGACATACACAAAGTAACATATAGTAGAGAGAGGTGGCTAGTTGCATTAGTCTGTAATATAGAGTTATGGAAGATAAGGTACATCGGGGTGTCAAACAAATACCCTGCAGGCTGGACCTGGGGCCCCAGCCCTATGTGCAGCACACAGGTTAGACACAGCACTGTGTATCTTGCACACAATACTGGGTGTTGATCTTGGCACCCATTACATGAGACCCCTGCACTGGCCTTATGTGCTGGCACCAGACCCAGTCTGGTCAGGCTGTGCTAGAACTAGGATGAAGGGCTAGTCCAGTGGGATGCTGCATGTAGAATACACCCTGGATAAATCCCTGTACTAGGTGCAGTCCATGCGGTCAGTCTAGCCCCGTTTGCCATGTGTAGCATGCATCAGTCCTGGGGTTCACTGTGCATGTCATGCATGGGGTGCTGGCTGGACCCAGCATTGTATATGGCACAGGGGGCCCGGGGCACAAGCTGCATGCGGACTAACATCCTGTCCTGCCTGCAGCACTAGACCCTGCTTGTGCACTGAAGACAGCACATGCCCTGTGCTGGTTCTGCAGACACAGAGAGCTCCAAGGCCAACATGTACTGTGTGAGTTGGATCTAGCACCACAGGTGCTACACAGGGGACCAGTCCTGGTTCAGCCCTCAAACTAGCCCATGGGGCTGGATGACTGACACCCATGCTGTACATGTACATGAGATTGTAGGGAAAATAATCCTCTACTAAATTTGGAATTATGTAATTAATAAATTAGCTAAGATATAATATCTACGTACAAAGGGGCACAAGAAAGCTTAACTTTGACTTTTCCAGGTTAAGGCCTTAACTATACAACTAACTTCATTTCAACATTTTCTCCTTTACAAACTATTATCTTTTGAGTTGTATTTTGAGATCATAAGCTTAATGTAGAAAAAGTGATATACAGAGAGACTATTGCCAGTATGTTCTTGTGAATATATTTGTAATGAGTTCAAAAGCCTGTAAAGTTATAAATGCCAAAGTGATAACAAATATGACTGTATTTTTTTTAGTGGAACTACTCCACTGCAGCTTGTTTACTGCAGCTCTAAGTCAAGGGTCAGCAAAGCATGGCCCACAGGACACGGGGCTCTTTCTGGCAGTGGCAGGAAGCTATGACTCGTGCCACTGCATGGAGAAGTGCTGGCTACAAACTTGTCTTAGCACCTGCAAATGCCTGCTTCTGAACCAAAATAGGACATTCTGGCCTGTAGTGGAAAAGGTTGCCTACCACTATTCTATGTGGTCTTTCTGAACGTTATTTTAGTCATGTGAAAGATAGGAATATGCCTGCTTTAGAATGATTTCTAACAGTACCCTATTTACTCATCCTCTCCAAAGCTACATTCCATCTAATGAACTCCACCGTCCAAAAGATTTGGTACATTTGATTCTCCCACAACGTTGGATCTGTCACTGCCTCCAATTTGATACCTTCAACATGTGTCCCCATAACATCAAAAACATTCACAAATGATTGGTGAACTATACATTTTAAGAAACAGAAAAATGAAACATATTTTTCTGCATTCTGCTCACCTCCAAATAAGACACCTGCTTTGTTTTTGGTAAGGTAGACAGAAAAAGGGGGTTTCCAAAATCCTGACTTAGAGCTGGCTTTTCATGGAGAGGCTGCTCTGCAAAATGACTGTTGCTTCTCTCTCAGTGAACACCTGAGTGGGATCCAGTGTTAACCATTTGACAGCTGGTGCCATATAGGCAGCAGTTTTTGACTGCTCAGACAAATGCTACTGCTAACGCAGACAAGGTTCTTTGGATAAATCTGATATCTTTTATTAGACCAACTCAAATAGTTGGGAAATTTTTTCTTTGCAACCTTTTGGTTACAAATACCCTTCGTCAGGCTGAAGAAGCATAATATGTAGGAAAGACCAAACAACAACTGCATTCTGAATGAACGCACACCGAAAATCTATCAAAGACAAAAAACTCAATTACCTGGGGGGCACATTTTTCATAAGACAACCACTCTTTCTCCAATTTCTCAATTCTAATCCTCAAAGGGAATTTATACAACACCTTTCACTGACAAGCCTACAAACTTCACTTCATCTACCTATTGGATACAAAAAATCATGGACTAAATATAGACTTAGGTTATAATGTGTCATAAATCCAAACTAACATCAGACTCCCCAGGTACCTCTGCATTATCTACCAGCTACATCCCCAGGCCCCCAACCTGTCTCTCTGCAATTTACATCTTCACTGACTGGCTTTCTTGTATACATACCAGCCTCTGACTTCTTTACTATTCATTCCATCCAGGAAGAGCACACACCAACTGCAGATGCTTCCTCAGTCTGACTAGAGGTATTTGTACCCAAAAGCTTGCAAAGAAGTTTTCCAACCATCTGAGTTGGTCTAATAAAAGATATCAGATTTAACCAAAGAACCTTGCCTGCCTATATCCTTAGACCAACATGGGTGCAACCTATACTGCTAATTCAGTAGCACTGGTGCAAAAGGATTAGTACTGGACTCTGCCCCTGCTGCTTGCTGAGGGAGAAGAGGCAGTCATTTTGCAGAACAGCTTCTCAAGGCTTCTCTTCTTCCACTGCTTCTACTTTGATGAAGAGATTCTGCTTCCTCACTTCAAATGCACCCCAATTTTGGAGGGCTGTTTTTGGGGAAAATGTGCATAAGGTATGCAAATAAGTAAAGTATACTGTATATATTTTTCTTTAAAAAAATTGACAAAACCAGCTTCTATAATCTAAAACAAAATGTATTTTATGTATAAGTACACAGGTTTTAAACCAAAATTCCATTGATATTCCCATTTTTGTGCTTACCCTGTCTGTATGACCAGGAGCCATTGATAACAATTTTCCTCTTCTCCAGTCCCAAACACATATTGTATTTTTTGAATCCAAGCCAACTGAGACCAAACGCTGATAATTTCCAAGACATTTTTTAAAAGAAAGACATGAAATAAGATTAAAAGAAAATGCCAGTGTCTAAAAGTATTCCTATCATTACCTCCATATTACGATTTTAAAAAGAAATTAGTGCAAAAAGTTCCAAAGACATTATGTCTGTGCAACAATTAAAACATCAAGCTAAAAGAAATGTAAATAAATATTAAATGCAAAGTTAAGTCAGTCCAGAAATACTTAAAGTGTTCACCATTAAGTATGTGAATAGTCACGCTGAAGTTAACAGAACTGTCTGTGTTTAAATGTGATAATGTAGATAACAATTTGAGTGATGAGGGTCTAGTAGTGATTTTAAAAGTTCAAGGAAATGTAAAGAAACAGTAATTTTATCCACATCTCTTCAACATCTTTCTGAAACAAAACCTTTGTTTAAAATGTCAGAGCTGGAAGTATTTTTAACTTACCAAAAATATTTTGTAAATTGTAAATGTATTAATACTTTAGAATTTCAGTAAATAAAATGACTAAAATAGACAGAAGGCAGAAGTTTCAGACTCAAAAGACGCTTCGCAGAAGAAACTAAAGAGTGAACACTAATCATTCAAGGAACAGAGCTAATCTCAATCAGTATTCAGCAACATTTTCTGGTGGAAGTACAGAATGACCCAGCTGGATCCAAGGAAAATGCTGTCAAGGAACTTCAGCTCTGCAAGCCAGATCTAGCTCACGAGTCATAGGTTGCTGACCCCTGATCTAGATTATTCTCCAGAAGCCATGTTATTAGATATAACATGTTAGCTACTTCTCCAGACTAGAATCAACAGGTCCCAAAATGGCAGCAAGGGATTTTACAAAGCACATTAAAAGAGAACCACTAGGCAACAGAGACATGCTCATTTCTGCTTGTTGTCGTTCTCCTGCAGAATGTGCTCAGTTCTGCCTCAAGTTGTGCTCAATTTTGAAGTCTTGTAGAAAGCACTAACCAGATTTGGATGTCTTGAAAAGTACATCAAGGTCATAAGGCTTCTCCATGAACAGATAACTGCATCCATTTCACGTAGCGAACTGGAGGACAGATTCATTTGTCATCTGAACTGTGGTCAAGTAAGGATGCATCACTGCCCCAATTCTGTTCTCCATTTTTGACAGTCATCCTAGTTCTCATTAAGGACTGCCTTACTTCCAGAATTGACACTGAATACTGAATGGATGAAGGGCTCTTCAATCTGGGACCTTTTAATTAGAACACCAAAGTATTCAAAACAACCATACTTCACCTTCAATATGCCAAGGACTGTGCCATCCTTGCACATACTGAGGAAAACCTCCAGACTGAGCTGGATTGTTTCAGAGAAGCCTACCAAACTCTGGGCATCAAAAAAGCTCAAATTCTCTGTCAACCTCCTCTGGGTCATGAATGTGAGCCTCTCTCCCCTAAATACCACCGAGGGAAAGACCCTGGAGGTAGAAGAGTACTTCCCCTACCTCTATGGCAACCTCTTTCAGAGTGAACACTGATGAGGAGATCCAACTGCCTCTGGAAAATTGCTCTGGCGTATCTTTATTCATGGTAATCTCCGGAAAGACACATTGTGGATGCCTGACTCTCACCTCTCAAAACAAGAGCTCTACTCCCAGGTTTGCTATTGCCTGAGACCTTGCAATGGCCAGAGTAAACACCACTAGGACACATTGAAGACACGTCTCAAGAAAATAGATGCTGACATCAAGAGTTGGGAGAAGCTGGCTGCCAACCAGCTCCAATGGCTCTCAAGCACTGGCCTGGTTTGAGGTAAAGCATCTTACCCTTGAAGCGGAGAAGAGAGTGAAGGAAGAAAAAGGAGCGGAATTCCAGTCTGCAGCCAACTCTCCCCTGAGGAAAGACCTGCAGCTCCTGTGGCTCAAGGATTGGACTTTTAAGTCATCTTAAGATTCATCAGTGAGCTGTGGTAGAGATTGTTCTGAAATCAAGGGACTGCCAAGACAAGTTGAGCAGCATGCACCCCAATCCAACTTATTCTATGGCCTGATGGTTGGCTTATTCTACGGCCTGATGGTTGGGGTAGTCTCCTGGCCATGTCATAGTTTCATAGTTGGTAGGGTCAGAAGGGACCTGAGCAGATCATTAAGTCCAACCCCCTGCCATGGGCAGGAAAGAAAGCAAGCTGGGATCAAACAACCCCAGCCAGGTGATTTTCTAGCCTCTTTCTGAAGACCCCCAGGGTAGGAGCAAGCACCACTTCCCTTGGAAGCTTGTTCTAGATCCTAGCTGCCCTGACTGTGAAGTACTGCCTCCTGATATCTAGCCTGATTCTACTCTCAGTCAACTTATGGCCGTTATTCCTTGTTACTCCTGGTAGTGCTCAGGGGAACGGGGACTCTCCCATAGCCTGCTGGTCCCCCTTGGCCAGTTTGTAGACAGCCACCGGATCCCCCCTCAGCCTTCTCTTGTGGAGGCTGAACAGGTTCAGGTCCCATAGCCTTCGCTCATAGGGCCTGCCTTGCTGCCCCCTGATCACGCAAGTGGCCTCCTCTGAAACCCTCTCAATGCTGTCTACATCCCTCCTGAAGTGCAGCACCCAGAACTGGGCACAATACTCCAACTGCGGCCTGACCAATGTCCCATAGAGGGGGTGGATCACCTCCTTAGACCTACTTATGATGCATCGCTTCTTATGTTAAAATAGGGCCAGGATTGCAAAATATAATCGTGACTTTCCAGTGTCACTCCTTTAAAAATGAGTTCCTTTTGCACCTGGAAGAAGTCCAAAGTCTAAACAGTTAAAGAGGAGTAATCATTAAAAATGAACATCAGTTATGAGTAGGGCCTGGTTTAAATCATGATTTTGCATTTTTCATTAAAATCAAAATTAAGTGATTTTCACAAAAAATGTGATTTGCAACAATAGGATGGGTGTTTACTGGGGAACTTTCCAGAAAGTGGTCATATCATGGCATTTCACTGCAACAAGATGGTTTCTGTAGGCTGAAGAAAGCATTCCCCAGCCAGCAGCCAAAAGCCTAGCAGCCCAGGGGGAAAAGGGGAAGGGAGAGGGCTGCAAAAAGGACAGGGGAAGGATAGAGCTTGGGGGGCTGTTTGTTCCTCCGGGCAGAAAAACTGGGGTGCCTGGGGTTGGGGGGAAAGAACACACTTGCAGATCAAACAGC
The DNA here is from genome assembly GCF_052110815.1 of Crocodylus siamensis. NCBI lineage: Eukaryota > Metazoa > Chordata > Crocodylia > Crocodylidae > Crocodylus > Crocodylus siamensis. The sequence goes on from NC_143396.1 coordinate 263,869,689, forward strand.
CCCTCCCCTACCCAGTGCCAGGGCCATCTGCCAAGGCAGACCCCGGCACCACCAACACCCCCACTCCTTTTGGTGGCTTTCAGCAGGATTATTCAAGCAGCTACATCATTACCCGTCTGCTTTCCTGCTCCAGTCATGCTGTTCTCTGCCTTCAATAAGAAAAAAATCTAAGCAAACCAAGAACATCTCAGCCCAGGACCAGGTAAAGTAGTACCCTACAAGAACTCTCCAGCCAGATGGTGGCAAGCTCTTCTGCTCATTCTGTAATGCGATGTTGGGCTTGTGCATCAAGAACAGCATTGATCAGCATTTGGAGTCTGAATCCCACAAAAAGCGGAAGGCGGCTGCTGCTGCTGCCCAGGTTGAAAGTGAGCCCAAGAAACAGGTGACCATATTCTCCATGTTCAGGGGGATGACAGAGAACAGCAAGGCAAGGAGAAAGGTAGCATTCACACCCATCAGAACCTTTATGGTCATGCCAACATTCCCCTGGAGAAAGCTGACAACCAGGTGGTAAGAACCTACCTTGCCCCAGAATGTCCCAAAGGAAGGGATCATCCCCTCTGCAAGCAACCTTCACAGAAGCTATCTGTCAGCTTTGGTGACTTCCCATGTTGAGGCTACAAAACCTGCCTTTGAATCAATTTTGTACCTACCGTTTGAGTAGAGTGAGTGTGTGTGTGTCTGTCTGTGTGTAGAGGGTGGGCAGGGTGAAGGCAGCTGTCAGCACACACTGGGAACTGCAGTGCCTTTAGGGCAGGGCTGGGCAAAATAGGGCCTGTGGGTCATAGTTTCATAGTTTCATAGTAGCTAGAGTCGGAAGGGACCTAGGTAGATCATCTAGTCCGACCCCCTGCCTTGGCAGGAAATAGCACCGGGGTCAGATGACCCCGGCAAGGTGCTCATCTAACTTCCTTTTAAAAATCCCCAGGCTAGGAGCCTGCACCACTTCCCCTGGAAGCCGGTTCCAGGCCCTAGCCGCCCTGACTGTGAAGTAGCGCCTCCTAATATCTAATCTAAACCTACCCTCCGCCAGCTTGTGACCGTTATTCCTGGTCACTCCTGGCGGCACACGGGGGAACAGGGACTCCCCAATGCCTGCTGATCCCCCCTGACCAGTCTGTAGCAGGCCACAAGGTCCCCCCTTAACCTTCTCTTGTGGAGGCTAAACAGGTTCAGGTCCCGTAGCCTCTCCTCATAAGGCCTGCCCTGCTGACCCCTGATCATACGAGTGGCCCTCCTCTGGACTCTTTGCATATCGTCCACGTCCCTCTTGAAGTGTGGCGCCCAGAACTGGACGCAGTACTCCAGCTGCGGCCTGACCAGTGCCGCATAGAGGGGGAGGATCACCTCCCTGGACCTGCTCGAGGTGCATCTGTGGATGCATGACAGGGTACGGTTGGCCTTCTTGACTGCCTCCCCACACTGCTGGCCCATGTTCATCGTGGAGTCAATGACGACTCCAAGATCCTTTTCCGTCTCCGTGCTGGCAAGAGGGGAGTTCCCCAACCTGTAAGTGTGGTGCCGGTTCTTCCTCCCCATGTGCAACACCTTGCACTTATCAGTGTTAAACCCCATCCTATTCTCATCCGCCCACCGTTGCAACCTGTCAAGGTCAGCTTGTAGCCTATTGCACCCTTCTAGTGCACCCACATCCCCCCACAACTTAGTGTCATCAGCAAACTTGAACAGGGTGCTTTCTACCCCGTCATCCAAGTCACTGATGAAGATGTTGAACAGTGCGGGCCCGAGGACCGAGCCCTGCGGAACCCCACTGCCCATGTCCTTCCAGGTCGAGAAGAACCCATCCACTACCACCCTCTGGGTGCGGCCCTCCAACCAGTTAGCGACCCATTTGACTGTGTGGGCATCGACACCACAGTCTCCCAGCTTTTTGATGAGGACAGGGTGAGAGACAGTGTCGAAAGCCTTCTGGAAGTCCAGAAAGACTACATCCACAGCAACCCCTGCGTCTAATGATTTGGTGACCTGATCGTAAAAGGCCACCAGGTTGGTCTGACAAGACCTGCCACTGATGAACCCATGTTCATCTGTGTGTAGAGGGTGTGTAGAGGGCAGCCTACCAACTGACTGAATCTGGCCTGCAGCTGACCCCGCAGTGCTCCACATGGAGCCAAGCTGAGCCAAGTCCACTTCCTGCACCACACTCTTGCCGGTGCCCACCTACCTGGGTCCTGGCCAGTGTGCACCTTCTGGCAGGGCTGTTCCCAGTGCAGCTGCAGCCAGGCAGCATCTGCCCAGCGTGTCGAGCTCTGGCTGTAGCTCCTGGCTGCCTTCCACCCGCACCAGA